>NC_064244.1:81964563-82274563 GCF_003254725.2 Canis lupus dingo | reverse complement strand
GTTTCATTTTGCACGTAGCTGTCAGGTTTTCCCAGCACCATTGGTTGAAGAGACTGTCTTTTTCCCATTGGATAGTCTTTCCTGCTTTGTCAAAGATTAATTGTGGGTTTATTTGTGGACTTTCTGGTCTGTTCCTTTGATCTATGTGTCTATTTTTGTGCCAGAACTGTACTGTTTTGACTACTACAGCTTTGTAATATAACTTGAAGTCCAGAATTGTGATGCCACCAGCTCCATTTTCCTTTTTCAAGACTTCTTTGGCTACTCAGAGTTCCATACACATTTTAGGATTGTTTGTTCCAGCTCTGTGAAAAATGCTTTTGGTATTTTGATGGGGATTGCATTGAATGTGTAGATTTCTTTGGGTAAATATGGATATTTTAACAATGCTTATTCATCCAGTCCATGAGCATGGAATGTCTGTCTATTTGTGTCATCTTCAATTTTTTTAATCAGTGTTTTTCACCTTCTTGGTCAGGTTTGCTCCTACATATTTTATTATTTTTGTTGCAATTGTAAATGGGATTGATTCTTTAATTTCTCTTTCTGTTGCTTCATTATTAGTGTATAGAAATACAACAGATTTCCGTAGATTGATTTTTTTTTTATGCTGTGACTTTTTTTATTTTTATTCATTCATCAGTTCTAGCAGCTTTTTGGTGGAGTCTTTGGAGTTTTCTATAGAGACGATGTATATAGTCCTTTGGGTTTCTATTCATATACAAATTACAGAAGTTTTACTTTTTCCTTACCTATTTGGATACCTTTTAATTTTTGTTGTTGTCTGATTGTTATGCTGGGACCAGTACTATGTTGAATGAAAGTGATGAGAGTGGACATCTTTGTCTTGCTCCTGACCTTAGCGGGGGAAGCTCTCAATTTTTGCCCATTGAGGATGATGTTAGCTGTGGGTTTTTCGTAGATGACTTTTATTATGCTGAGCTATGTTCCTTCTAAATCTACTTTGTTGAGGGTTTTTATCATGAATGGATGTTGTACTTTGTCACATGCTTTTTCTGCCTCTATTGAAATGATCACATGTATGGTTTTTATCCTTTCTTTTATTGACATAATGTATCATGCTGGTTGATCGGCAAACATTGAACCACTCTTGCATCCCAGGAATAAATCCCACTTGATACTGTGAATGAGTTTTTAAATATATTTTTGGACGAGGTTTGGAAGTATTTTGTTGAAGATTTTTGCATCCATGTTCATCACACATATTGACCTGTAGTTCTCTTTTTTGTGTGGCGTCTTTATCTGGTTTTGGTATTAGGGTAATGCTGACCTCATAGAATGAATTTGGAGTTTTCCATGCTTTTCTATTTTTGGGAATAATTTGAAGAGAATGCATATTTTAACTCCTCTTTAAATGTTTGGTAGAATTCACCTGTGAAGCCATCTGGTCCTGAACTTTTATTTTTGGGAGTTTTTTGGTTACTGATTCAATTTCTTTGCTGGTAATTGATCTATTCAAGATTTCCATTTCTTCCTGCTTCAGTTTTGGTAGGTTACATGTTTCTCTGAATTTTATTCATTTCTTCCAGGTTGTCCAATTTGTTGGCATATAGTTTTTCATAATATTCTCCTATAATTAGTTGTATTTCTGTGGTATTTGTTGTTATTTATCCTCTCCTGTTTGTGATTTTATTTATTGGGGTCCTTTCTCTATTCTTTTTAATAAAAGAGGGCTAGAGGGCTTATCATATTTTATTAATTTTTTCAAAGAACCAACTCCTGGCTTCATTGATCTATTTGTTTTTTTAGTTTCTGTATCATTTATTTCTCCTCGAATCTATTATTTCTCTTCTCCTGGCTTTCAGCTTCATTCCTTTTGCTTTTCCTAACTCTTTTAGGTGCAAGATTTGGTTGTTTAAGATTTTTCTTGCTTCTTGAGGTAGCCCTGTATTCCTATAAACTTCCTTCTTAGGATCACCTTTGCTGTATCCCAAATGTTTTGGACTGCCGTGTTTTCATTTTCACTTGTTTCTACGTATGTTTTAATTTCTTCTTTTATTTCCTGGTTGACTCATTCATTGTTTGGTAGCATGTTGTTTAACCTCCATGTAGCTGTGGTCTTTCCAGATTTTTTTCTTGTGGTTGACTCCCAGTTTCATAACATTGTGGTCAGAAAAGGCACATGAGGGACACCTGGATAGCTCAGAGGTTGAAAATCTGCCTTTGGCTCAGGTCGTGACCCCGGGGTCCTGGGATCAAGTCCTGCACTGGGCTCCCTGCGTGGAGCCAGCTTCTCCCTCTGCCTGTGTCTCTGCCTCTCTTTCTATCTCTCATGAATAAATAAATAAATCTTAAAAAAAAAAAGGTGCATGGTATGACTTCAATCTTTTTGTATTTATTGAGGCTTGTTTTTGGCCTAATATGTGATCTGTTTTGGAGAATGCTCCATGTGCACCTGAAAAGAATGTGTCTTCTGCTGTTTGAGGATGTGATGTTCCAAATAGATCTATTAGATCCACCTGGTCCAGTGTGTCATTCAAAGCCATTGTTTCCTTGTTGGTTTTCTGTTTAGATGATCTGTCCATTGGTGTAAGTGGGGCATTAAAGGCCCCTACTCTTCCTGTGTTATTATTGATTAGTTCCTTTATGTTCACCATTAGCTATTTTATGTATTTGGGTGCTCCCAAGTTGGGGGGCAGAGAACTCAGGCATGAATTTAAAGGCCTGCAAGCCCGTGGGGTTCACTTCCAGGTCTCAATTCCAGCCATCTGAGAAATAGGATGTCTCTGAAGTCTCTGGAGAGACTGCGGGGGAACTGTGGTTACTTAGTTGCTCTTCCAGACCTAAAACCACCTTGGTTATGGGCATTGGCTTTGGAATGTGGTGAGGCTGGATGGAATTCCCCTTGCCCCTCCCACCCTGCACCACCAGGTATGAGATACAAAATCAATTGGGGGCATTTGCAAGTAGCTGTTGAATGAGTATATATATATATATATATATGGTTTTATATGAATAGAATTCTATTGCATGTGCTATTCTGTACTGGATTTTATTCTTCATTCAATGATGTAATCATCTGCAATGTAACACAGCCCAGCAGACTTCTTGCTTTTTAAAATATACCTGTTCCCTTCCCATTCCTCTCAATCTCAGAAAGTCAGGACCAAGCTCTAGAGGGTCTCTAGGCCCCTCACACTTCACATTTGCTCTAAGCAAGTCCTCCAGGATGTCTACAGAGCCGACCCCACTGCCACTCAAGGGCAAGCCAGGATCCCCCACCCGGAGCATGAAGTCTACTGGCTGGGGTCTCTGCTTCACTGTTAACTCCCCCATGGAACACAATCCAGTAGCAATGGGGGTGGTGTGGTGTGGGGAGGACTGGAAATCATGCAACAGGTCTGTCACAACCCCACTTACAAACTTCCAGTGGCGCCCTAGCCAGCCTCTGCCCTGGCAGTTATGTCCCACCTGCCTCGTCTCCTCTCCTTGTGTTTCCCCCTGATTTAAGAAGAGGTCAGGGTGCCTTCCCCGGGACCCTCCCCCTGGAGCCAACTCCAGGCCCACAGTGCCCTCTGGTGGCTGGAGACACAAGATGGTCTGGACAGGGAGACCAGGGAGGAGGAGACAGGGAGCAAGGCCCCTGCACTTTAGATTTGGAAAAGATTTTGGAAGAGCAAAAGCTTAGAAGCCCCAGAGTGTTAGTGGGAGACGGGAAAATCTGACAGTCCTGGCTGCAGTGGTGCCTACTTGCTGGATTTGGAGCTGGAGCTGGAGCTGGAGCTGGAGCGGGAGAGCAGCTGGCATCAGGAGCGGCCTAAAGCTCACCTCTGAGGCCCCCTGCCAGACCAGCATCCGCGTCCGTCCGTGCAGGAGAGGGCACTGGGCTGGGTCTGGACAGTTATCAAGGAACTTCCTGGGAACGTGGGCTCTGAGTCACCTCCTTCCCTCCGGAATGTCTCTCCCGCCGGCAGAGACCTGGCACGAGGAGAGTTCTGGAAATAGATGTGACATCAGAGTATTCCTCAGGATGCTCAGCAACTCCATCAGGAACGGAAGAGATGGAGTCCTCGGACCCAGGGGTCTTGAGGACAACCTCCCAGCCTCCCAACCTCCTAGTTCCCAGCCTCCCAGCTCCCAGCCTCCCAGCTCCCAGTCTCTCAGCTCCCAGCCTCCCAGCTCCTAGCCTCTCAACCCCCCAGCCTCCCAGCTCCCAGCCTCCCAGCCTCCCAGCCTCTCAACCCCCCAGCCTCCCAGCTCCCAGCCTCCCAGCCTCCCAGCCTCCCAGCCTGCTGCATGTGTCTGTTGGGAGAAACCACTGCTTTCCTTTTGGGTAGACTTTCTTCCTAGGTCAGCAGTTCTCAACGTTTGCATCTCAAGACTCCTTTATAGTCTTAAAATGTGTCAAAGATCCCAAAGAGCTTCAGTTTAGGGGGGTAATGTCTATTAATACTTGCCATATTAATTAAAATGGAAAAATGTTAAGAACATGTTTATTAATGCAATTACATGTAACAGTACCCAACCTATCACCTATGGAGAACAAGCGCCAGATTTTTATCCAAAGAAGTTATGTTTTCCAAAATTAAAAAAAAAAAATTGAGTGCAAGGTGTGGCATTAAAAAAAATAACAGCTTTATTGGGATATAATCTACATACCACACAATTCATCCACTTGAAGGGTATAAGTCCATGGTTTCAGTCTATTCACAGAGCTGTGTGTCCACCAGCATATCGATTTTAGAGCATTTTTTTTGCCCCCAGAGGAACTCTGTGCCCAGCAGCGGTTACGCTCAGTTTCCAGCTCCTGACAACCAGTGAATCTACTTTCTGTCTTTACGGTTTGCCTATTCTGGATCCTTGACATCAGTGGAATCATACACTGTGTAACCTTCTGTCAGGCACTTTTTTTAGTGGAGGTAAAATTCACACAACATAAAATTGACTGCTAACCATAAATTAACTATTAACCACGAGTTACCACTTCAACCAATATACCACGATGAGTGTGGCATTGATTTTAATTTTAGCATCTGCCTAACATCTGGCTTAAATATAAGGCAGGGGTTTTGCACCTAGGGCCCTGGGGGGTGAGCAACTGTGACAGCAGAGGCTGAGCCACGTGGCAGGTGCGAAGCTCAGGGGACATTTGGGCTCTACTCCCCCGAATGCCATGGCAGCCGCCAGACACTCAGTGATAGGCAGTTTCGTCCCCAGGCCAGAGCCTGGAGGTGGTCTAGGAGGCCGCACTGCTGGATCTGGGGCTGCGGAATGGACCCGGGGTCCTCAGGGACCAAACACTGTCACCGTAAGTCAGGAGTGTGCAGGTGCGGCCTGTTGCCGTTGGTACCAGGAGAAACCACTCCATCCACCAAAGCTGCTGCAGCACTCAGAACAGGTGATTGTGATCGTCCATCTGTCCAAGAGACCTGGAAGGAAACTTAGTCAAGATGGACAGAGCCCAACCCTGAGAAGAGAGAAACGCGGAGAAGGGTGAGTTCAGGGCCAAAGCCCCGGGGGAACCTGGAAGGGAAGCAGGGAGGGTACCTCGCGCCTTCGCATGCCTTCTCTGGTACCCCTGACCTGTGCACCAGGTAAAGGGCAGGGTGGGGTATGCGGAGGTCAGGGCTCGGTAGAGACACCCCAGAGCTCTGTTTCCGGAGCCTGCGGTATTGGTACCAGGTCCTCCCCAGGCTTCTCTTATCACTTCCCTACATTCTAAGATGAAAGACACCTTTATTTTCACTACCGGTGAAGGAAAGAGAATATGTGTGTGGACGGTGTTCAGTAAAATACAGAGAAGTTGGGTGGAGATATAACCCAAATTCCCACCAGTTTATGATGATCACTGCTACCTTTTTTTTTTTTTTTACAGATTTCATTTATTTATTTGACAGAGAGAGAGAGAGAGTGAGAGTAAGTAAGGGGAGGGGCAGAAGGAGAGAAGCAGACTCCCCGCTGAGCAGGGAGCCTGACGTGGAACTCGATCCCAGGACCCTGGGATCATGACCTGAGCCGAAGGCAGATGTTCAACCACTGAGCCACCCAGGGACCCCAGGGTTAATAATCATCTCCTGGGGCACCTGGGTGGCTCAGTCAGTTAAGCATCTGACTCTTGGTTTTGGCTCAGGTCATGATCTCGGGGTTGTGGGATCGAGCCCCATGTCGGGCTCCACGGTTCAGCACTGTGTCTGCTTGAGATTATCTCTTTCCTTCTCCCTCTGCCACTGCCTGTCCCAATCTCTCTCTAAAATAAATAAATTAAAAACAATATTTTGAAAAATATTTTATCTATTTATTCATGACAGACACAGAGAGAGGCAGAGACACAGGCAGAGGGAGAAGCAGGCTCCACGCAGGGAGCCCAATGCAGGACTCGATCCCAGGACCCCGGGGTCATGCCCTGAGCCGAAGGTGGACACTCAACCACTGAGCCCCCCGGGCACCCTAAATGAATAAAATCTTAAAGAATATCATCTCTGGCCATTTCAGCCAGCCGATCTAAGATGTTCAGAAATAGGAATCACAACATTCCGTGAGGATGGGTAGGGGCTGAGTAACTCCTTATTCTCTAACTGGGCCTAACGGAACCCCTGGAAGATGGTAAACATCCTTGTTAGACACGTCCTGAAATAAGGAATAAATGAATGTTTTATTCATACATAATTTTACATAAACCGGATTGCGTGTTGCTCTCACCTGTGGTAGACAGCATCGTCTTCCTGTTGTGTTGTGTGTCTTGCCCCCAAAAACCATCATGAGGGATAAAGTGCCCAACAAAGCTTCGTATCCCCTGCCTCACACCGTTCTCTCCCGCTCGCCCCGTGTCCTAGCCGCGCCCCCCCGCCCCTGCCCCGGGCTGCAGTAACAGGTCCACGGACCGGGATGGGGCAGGGGGAGGGGGGCTTAAAAGACAAACTTGTTTCTCAGGGTTCTGGAGGCTGGCCATCTGCGATCAGGGTGTCTGCGTGCCCTTGTAAGGGCACCCATCCCGTCCAGGCCTCATCACCTCCCAAGAGCCCCACCTCTAAATCCCATCACACGGGGGATTAAGGCTCAGCATATGAATGTGTGGGAACGCAGAGACTCAACCCATGGCAACCCATCACCTAAAGGGAGGACCGGCCCAGTGACCGAGTCGGCGCTCCGGCGGCGGGTGCCCCGCGCGTGTCCTCAGCCCACAGCCGGGCCTGCCCCCCCCAGGGCTCCAGCGCCCGCGGGCCTGCCTCTGGGGCTCCCTGGGGTGGCGGCCCTGGCGTGTGCTCGGACCAGCTCCCCCCCACCTGGTCCCCGGGCATCCTTCCTGGTGAGCGCAGAGGCAGTAACTCGATCCTGGAAATCCTTCCACAGACCCTCCCTTTGTTCCAAGTCCCTCGTGATCTGCCGGTGCCCTCGACCCGGCCTCAGCGGCTTCGCTCTGCTCTCACGGGGGCCACTGTCCTGATTTCATCAGGGTCTGCAGTCTGCGCAGGGACCCAACATGACCCCTCAACGGACAAACACTCTTTGCTTGGCCCACCGTAGTCGGGCCCCCGAACCTTCTCCGAGGCCCATCCGTGCGCTTCCTTATAAAATCCAGTTTTAGCAAAACCGCTGCGAAGCTGCTTCAGCAGGAATCCCCGAGCACTTGACACGTGATCCAGGTCGCTGACCCCCAGGGCTGCCTCCAGTGGGAATCCTGGTAGGTTCGCCTGCACCCCGGCCCCGTCTCGGGGCTAATCCCCCCTCGTCCCGCTGCGTTAGAGTGGAGTCCTGGTCTGTCCCATCGCAACAGGCCCGGTTCAAACCTGCCTTCACTTTAACCTCTGTCCGTCTCTGCTTTTCTTTGACACAACTCCCACAGCTGGTCCTGGCTCAGGGACGGTGCTTGCCGATACCCCAGATGACCCAAGTGAGACCCCCCTTTGTAGCTCTCCGTACCAGCCCCTGCGTCCTCTTGAGAGGACTAGTCACCGCCTGCCCCTCTGCAACAGTGGTCTTCTTGTGACGGCCCGTGAGCGGGAGACGGTGTCTGTCTCACCAGGCACTTGTCACCACGGCAGCAGCCACTCAGGGACAAGTGCTTGTTGAGTGATCAAGGAGAAAGGAGGAGGCCGAGGTCTGCAATCCCCTGGTGAGGACGATGGAGGTTGCCAGTGGCCTCTGCGAGAACCTGGGCCCATTGGAGGGGACCCCGCTTGCATAGAAAGGATGTAGACCTGCTAGAGGCAGCCATGCCTTCAGGATGGAGTGGGTCCCAGGGCAGAGGGAAGCAAAAAGTTCCCATCTTCCTGGACAACCGGTGCCGCTGAGGAATCCAACCAGGGCCACTGTGATGGGAGAACCCGAGACCATCGGACACAAGCCTGCATTCGGAAATGATGCCAAATGATGAACCTGAGACCCTGACGGCTGGCACCCATCTCCCTCCCCACAGGACCTTAGCTGAGCCTGGCCGGACTCCCAGATGCAAGAATCCCAGGAGAGTTGGGGGGGTCCCTGCTGTGACCTCAGGGGAGAAGGAGCCAGGGGGGCCTCCCTCCCTGGTGGGGTCTGGCGTGACTCGCAGGCTATAATGATTCCCCCATGCTTGTCCTCTGGGGAAGAGAGACACGGGATGGGACGTGACCCAAGGCCAACCCCAGTACCCCTGACCAGGTGGAGAGAAAGGGGTCTCCTACAGCGCAGGCCCCCGTCTCACCCCTCGCCTTAGAGGATCCTCCTCCCCAGCCCAAGTACAAACTCCTCCTCCAGTCCCTGGTCCTCCTCACTCATGATCCTGATCTGTGGGGTCCTGCGAGTTTCCACCCCAAAGGATGCAGAAACCAAGCGTGGTCAGAGAAAGTGCAGTAACACTAGTAAGAATGTTTCCCTCCCGCGGTCCCAGGGACTTGCTGACCCGCGTCCTTTCTCTGAATGGAGCCAGCGGGCAGGGGGAGGCATGTGGGGCAGCATCTGGATAAAAAGCGAGTAAATTCAGACCCTGCTTCCTCCGTTTTCCTGCAGGGCGACCTTGGACCAATCAAGGGCTCCCCTCTCTCCTGGGCCACTGTTGGTCTCAGGCTCACATTCCCATCTCCCAGAGATGCATAACAGAGGAAAGTATGTGAAGATACCCGGGAAGAAATGGCATGGCAAGAAACTTGGCATTAGTGGAACTCTTGGGGGGGGGGGGTATCTCATGACATTGGAAGCACAAAGGATTAAATGTGGGAGGCTGAGCCGGAGTTAGGAGTATAACAATCCACCAGAGCTTAGAGAAGATGCTTGCTCCCTGTCCCCAGTGAAGCCACGAGAGGGTGATCGAGTTCAAATTATTCCTGAAACACTTTTTACAAGGAAATAAATCGCTTTAATTCTCATTGTTTTAAATCACACCGTTCTAAATATTAGTTTTACTACTTTTTTTCATTTTTCTATCCATTTATAACCACAGCAAGAGAGTTCTTAAAAATTTTGGAGGCTATGGAATAATCATAATTTTTCCCAGTGATTATTAAGATGGCCTGTACTTTCGACTTGCTCTCATCCTTACCGCCCTGCACTGCTGTGACCGGCCCGCAGGTCTCCCTGCATTTAATATACTGTTCAGCTGATGAGTTTTTTGTCTGCCTCAATGGAAAGTAAGATCTGTACATGGGAGAAAATCCCGAGAGCTGGACTGGATCACATTTGGGGCTGTTTTCCTCTCATTCATCCAGAATAGCTGTCAGCACACCCTAGACACCCAGGAAGACTTTTTTTTTTTAATTGAGGAACAATTGGCCAATTCAAATGTATATACTTAAAATGCACAATGTGATGATCGATATACGTATACATGTGCCAACGACGACCAAGATCAAGTCGTGGACACATCCATTCTTAACTCCACGTGTGTGAAAAGTGCTTAAGACCTACTCTCAGCAACTTTCAATTATACAACACGTCTCATGAACTGTGGTCACCGTGCTGTACATTAGCTCCTCAAAGAGCTAAGAGCACCCCATGCTCACCGCAGCATTCGTCAAAATAGCCGAGATATGAAAGCAGCCTAAATGTCCTTTGATGGGTGAATGGGTAAGAAAGAAAATAGTGATATATGTCCACAATGGAATATCATTCAGCCACAACAAACAAGGAAATTGTGGGGGCCCCTGGGTGGCTCAGCGGTTGAGCATCTGCCTTCTGCTCAGGTCGTGATCCTGGGGTCCTGGGATCGAGTCCCGCATTGGGCTCCCCACAGGGGCCTGCTTCTCCCTCTGCCTTTCTCTCTGTGTCTCTCATGAATAAATAAATAAAATCTTTAAAAAAGAAAAACACAAAGAAGGAAATTGTGCCATTTGTGACAGCGTGGATGAACCTGGAAGGCATTATGCTAAGTGAGCTATAGCCAGACAGAAAAAGACACATACTATATGGCATCACATATACGTGCAATCAAAAAACAAACAAACAAACAAAAAAGCCAATTTCACAGAAACGGAGAATAGACCCGTAGTTGGCAGGGGGTGGGGACGAGGGAGAAATGGGTGATATAGGTCAAAGGCACACATTTTTAGTTACAAGAAGAATAAGTAAATATTCTTAATGGATCAAGGAGAGTGGAGTGAGGGGGTGGGATAGGGTATTGGGGGGTGTCCCATGTGCCAAGACTTCACAGTGTACGTGTCCACAGAATCCCCCATCCCCTGGGCTCTTGCCAGTCCTCAGCACTAGACTTTGGGGGATTTCTCCCACAAAGAGAAGGCCAATGGGCCCCAAACCACTGAGGTTTCCTGTTCTCCGCCTTTGTTCTCTCTCACCAGGCAGCCTGACGGCCTTGGTTGTACTTGCATGTACCATGACCTTCCTATGGCTTCCAGGAGGAGATGTGAGGTCACTTGGCTCACACATGGTCCCAGACCCCACTCCTTCTCATTTTCTCCAATATGGAAAGCCAAATTCTCCAAGTCTCAAGAGACCATAATGACTGAAGAGACCAAATAGCTACTGTTTGGCCTGATACCAAGGCCAGGCTCCCCCACAGTCAGCCCCTCAGCTTGGCACCCGGAATGGATGTTGGCCATTCTCTCTCTCTGGGCTCTCTGCTGGCCTGATCTGTGCCCTTGGAGTGGGAGCAGCCTCTGGAACCTCACTCTAGCCGTACAAACAAAACCGGGCCTTTGGGAACTCTCAGCTCCCAAATCCAGGCCCATATGGTGCCCCCAGCGGTCTCAGCCTTGAAGGGACACAGCTCCGTGAGAGCCAGGGGACATGTTCCCCTGCTCAGCTGACATGTCCCTCTTCTTCTCTCGTTCTCTCTGCACCAGCTCCTCTTGTCACCCCCTGCGCTCGCTTCTCTTCCTTCCTCTGGTTCCTCTGGCCCCGCTGCACCTGGAGGGAGCCAGCAGATGTCCTCCCCACCCCATGCTTCTACAAACCAGTCCCCCTGGCTTAATTGTCTGGACTCAGGGTGGTTTGCCATCAAATATTTATTGGTGAGGAAGAAAGAGAGCAGCCCCTTGTTTAAGGTAAGATATTAGTGGATCTAAAGTGGAACTGGAGAGGGCAAGTAAGGCCAAAAGAGACTTGGGCTTTTAAAAAGGCACAGAAGGCAAGATATTTCAGGGTAGGAAAGGGATCTGCCTTATGAAAAAAACCCCAAAAACAACTATGTACTGGATCCCAGTAGAACTTTGTCAGTTCAATGGCTAGGCCAAGAGAACCACAGAGGGGAGAGGCACTGCAGAGGCCTGGTCCCCAGAGCCTTTCATCAGCCTGGAACTTCTAGGAAGACCAGAAGAGTCAGGGTCTTCCTCTGTACTCCAAAGGGGTCACTTTCCAGCATTTTCTGGGTGCCTCTTTTGGTCCAGAAGAGCACCTGGGGTACTCTGTGCCTTGTGGTTAATCATATTCTCCAGAATAGCCCAGGAGAACACGAGAAGAAGTTCTTGATTTCTGCTGATACCATTGGAAGGGTCTCCATGCTCCATGTTCTAGGAGAGGTGAGCCGGCATTCCTGGGAGGCAGAAGGAGAGGGCTTCCCAGTTGGCTTAGGCTGGGAGGGTGATTTTTTTTCTTTTTTCTTTTTTTTTTTAAAGATTTATTTATTTATTCAGAGAGAGAGAGAGAGAGAGGCAGAGACACAGGCAGAGGGAGAAGAAGGCTCCATGCAGGGAGCCCGATGTGGGACTGGATCACACCCCCGCTGCGCCACCAGGGCTGCCCTGGGAGGGGGAATTAGAAGAAATATTTTAAAGCCCCGAGCAAGGGATTCTGTGACTGGAGAAGGGGATCAGGACATCTCCCTGATGGGTTCAGAAGGCTGCTCTGACCTGGACAGCAAACTAAAGCCATGAGAACAGGAGACCAGGACACAATAAAATGTCCCTGAAATCCAGGCTTCTCACCAGACCCTGGGAGTCCTGCTGGACCCCCTGAGTTGGGCAAGAAGGATGGCACTTCCATGCAGATGGGCTCCCTCTTCCTCGGATGGCCCAGTGTGTCCCCTGAGCAAACAGGCTCTGGTGGTGGACAGAAGAGTGTCCCGTTGCCTCAGAGGAGAAGAAAGAGTGTTGGATGTTTATACTTTCTAGAGCATTTGAAGACTTTGACCCCTCCTACCTCCTTGGATCTCATAGATGCCTGGGATCCCGTAGAAATGTCCCTACCTTGGACTCCTGCAATTTTCTCATTGTCACTGATATTCATGGGAAGTCTGTCGGTAAGTTCTTTCGAACATTTAGGTTGTCTGACAACTCGGGGAGTTCTTCTGAGCCCCCGCCACCCTGAGAGGATCTACCAGCTATTTCTTGTGCATCAAAGTGGACAGGCTCCCCCTCCCAGTCAAGACTGGGTTCACCAGCCTAAAAATGGGAAAAATAATAGTGACCATTAGATTCTATTTGAGGCAGTGGATGAAAGGCGCTGGCCCCGTAGCTTGCCCAGTGGGTGTCCAGAACCAAGCGTTTATGATTCTCTTTGTCACGAATCTTACCCTACTGCAGCTCATTAATAAAGACAATCACTAGGTGTACGATTGCAATGTCTACTGAGTACAACCCAGCTTAACCCAATGTCACACAAAGGCCAGTTATACCAAGGACAGAAATGTGGCAAAAAGAATCTTCTAGAAAGATACCGAGATGGAGAACATCCCTCAAAGAATCCTAGCCCTGGCGGCCAGTGGTTTATAAGAATTGTCTGGGCCTCACACTGATGGGGGGAGAGAAAGGCTTGGGGAATTATTTGGAAATGAAGGGATAGTCTTGTTTTCTTCGTGTCCTGAAACTTCAAAAGAATTCCCACGTGATCCAGCCCAGGGGTGGGGGAGTCATCCTTGAGTGTGGCAGATTCACAAACATCAAATACAGCTTCTGGATTTTGTGGGGGAAAGGGGGTGGTGTTTCTATGCCACGTGTATGCTTGATACCGAGAGAAAGTCAGAATTTTCTTCCTTTGCTTAATGTCATATCCTTGGTCGGGCTTTCTGTGTCCAAGGAGCTTTAAGGGCAGAGAGCAGCCTTTGAAGTTAGTTTTGCCTCAATTGTTTCCTAAATATGAGGAAATGCTAAGGATCAAATTATCCTTGAAAGGGGCCAAGGGGGTTATGGTTAGGTTCCCAAGGCCCCAGAAGTGGCTGGAAGGATCCACTGAGGGAACAACCCTGACCCTAAAAAAAAAAAAAAAAAAAAAAAATTTTGCCTCCTAGGAGCAGCTGTCGTGATGATGACAGGGCCATATGAGATCGGCCCGAGATCCCGAAGGTCCACGGTGTCGATCCTTGATGGGGCTTTCGGACCTGGAAGTGTCCGACTTCCCAGGCCTGGCTGCCTCTCCCTCTGCTCACATTCTTAGAGTTGGTCCTCTCTGGCCAGCTCACCCTAGCTGATCCCATCTTTCTGCCCCCAGAATACCCCTTTCCTCCTCGGAGGGTCTGAAGGCTGAGTCCTTCCTCCCCGCCCTCGAGGAGGACATCGTCTCTAGTTCAACTGCTCCCGCGTTACTGTCTCAACTTTCCCCAGGGAAGTGTCTTTCAATCCCCTTGCTCTCCAAGGACAATGACCCATATTTTGCAGTCTTGGGTCATTCAGGGGGGGTCCCATTAGGATCACCCAGCTCCACCCTGCCCAGCCCCCACCCCACTTCTCCTGGTGACGTGATCTGATCTCCTTCAGAGAAGTCTCGTGGCCTGGAGGACCAGCCACATGCTCAACTGTACCAGCCCGGCTCCCTGAGAGGACTCCTGATCTGCTGTGTTACCTGACATAGCACCCGGGCGACAACTGGATTCGGAGACCTTTATTTTGTCTTCTCTGGGGATGATACCACTGTCTTCACGAAGTTATTTCAACTCTGGAACATCCTGGCAATTTCGATGTGATCAGGGATCCCCCAGCAGTGATGTTCTGTGACGTCCGGGATAGATTAAGCTTCCCTGTGTCACACCCAGGACGACAACCCTATGTCCCCTAGCAGTAAAACCCGATCAGTGTCTACAGAGTAAATCTCTAATTCTTTCTCCTTCCCCAATGGGTTTGCGAGTCCATCAATTAATGTGGAGAAAAGCAAAGACCCAATCAGGATGAACCAGATGGAGACTGAAGAATCTACTCAAGTCTTATTTTCCAATTGGAGGTCAGTGGTTGAAAGGGGTGGGGGAGAAGTGGTAAGAAAGGTGTGTAAAAGCCCCAGGCACCAAAGGGGAGATGCAGAGCCCTCCATGCCTGGAGCCACCCACCTGGGTTCCCCACCAGGTCCGAGGTCTGAGCACTTGGCCAACTGCATCAGAGCTGGTCGGTTGTCGTCCCAGCTAAGGACATTCCCATCTGGACGAGGGCAGCCAGTCCTGCATGGCGACAGGCACCCCAAGATGGCCCAAAGGTTTCCTTTTTCTTTCTTAGATGAGCAGATTGAAGGCTTTGGTGTCGCCTGAATCCCAAACATTTTGATCTTGCGCTTTGGCTCATATCATTCTTAAACGTCTTGACCAGGCAGATTGTTCTTTTTTTGTGAAACCCATCTAACAGTTTGGAATTTTATTTTTTGACTTTCTAAATATTTAGTCTGTGCCCTTAGATTATTGCTCTTATACTTCGTGGCTTTGTGATTTTTACTAGCTTTTTTTTTTTTTTCTTTTCAAACTAAAATCCTAAAACACGCCCCTGCCTCCTCCCCATGATACTTAAGGGCACTAGACATGGAGACGAGGGACAATGGAAGGGAAAAGGAAAGAGAAAAGAAGGCAAGGAGGGAAGAGCGCGAGGGAGCAGCTGATGTCTGGGACGCTGAAGGCCCGGGTGGGACGCCCAGCTACTGCCTACGTTGAGACTCATGGTCTCATTCCACACCAAACCTAAAGCGTTTCAGCCAATCTCCTGTTTTCCCTACAGGAGGTGGAAACCGCAGGCACTGGGTTTACTGAACTCCGGTCGGGACTTCTGGAGTGTGTGGCCTCGAGCCAGGGCCCACATGTGCCCCCGATGGGACCAGGGGCCGAGGATGGTCTAAGGATGAGGCTCCTTTGCTGGTGTTCCTGGACCTCTGCCTCGGGGACGGGACTCTGAATTCCGTGCCTACCTCCTCGGGGGGCCGCTCAGAGGAGCTCGCTGCACCTGTGCTGTAAGGGGCTGACATGTCTACAATGGCCCATCTGGAATATTAAGAAGATCCCAAACATGGCGCAGCTGGACTGTACCCTGGAGGTGGAATGGCACCGGGGAGCTGTCGGCCTCGGGATCCTTTGCTCCTTACCTGGCGGAGGAGTAGTGTGCAGAGACTGCTGTCCCATGCCCGCGTGGGACATGCCCATGGGGCATGCCCCATGCCCTCCTCCTCCCAGGAGGAGCAGCAGCATGTCGCCATGCTCCCCGTCCCTCTGTCCCTCCAGTGGTCCCACCTTGGGGAGCTCTGCATGGAATCTCCGTTCTTCCTCAAGGGCCATCTGGACCAGATGCTCAGGTGCGAGGGGACATCCCTGGGGATGTCACGGTGAGTGCAAGACTGCGAGGTCGATGCACTGTCTCCTTTGCTGCTCTCTCCTCAGTGTCGTATCACATAACTGCCCAAATAAAGGTCGGGGGCCGCGGAAAAGAGACCCTGCCAGGAAGCTACACGCTGCGGGGCTCAGACACAGTGAGCGTGGGTCTGTGATTCTTCCTGAGGAAGAGGTGTCTAAGTGAAGGTGACTTAGGGAACTGGGAAAGGGGGAACCCACAGCAGACCAGAGCGTCCCCAACAAGAAGCTCTGCGCACAGCGGTGGACGGGTACGGGTCTGACTCCGATTCTGCCTCCATAAAAGGTTTTGTGTTCCAGGTCCGGTAATTCGCACGGGGAGCCCGTGACTCTGGAGATCAGGAGGGGGCAGAGGGATTGTGGGGGTGTCAAAGGTGAGCTGCGGCCGCGGGGATGCCGGTGGGCCCCTGCAGACGGGCACCCCCAGGGATGCTGCGGGGTCCTGCCCAGGCTTATGCTTCAGGGATCCCCCACCAGCCTCACCTGGCCCAGAGACGCGGGCACCCAAAGCCCGAGCCGTGGCCTCAAGGGAGCCTGAGTTGAGAGCATTTATGGCCTCGTGTCCCAGTGTTAGAATTCAGGATGCCCGCCCTCGATTGAGATGTTTCATCAGGCGGAGCCTATTCTAGCACATTCTGTGACCTTCGTTCATTTCCAGAAGTATGGCGAGTCTGTGGGACACTGCCTGACAGATGAGGAAAGGGAGCTTTAGGGATTTTGTGGACCTGACCCAGTCACACAAGTGAAGGTGGAAGGCCCAGCCTGACACGGGCCTGGGACCCCAGGTAGGGACCTTCACCGGGTGGGGAGAACGATATTGTCTCCCCTCGGAGGCCACCTGCAGCCCCATGCCCCAGGCCTAACTGGTTTCTCCCCGGGGCCTGGAGACCCCCTTGGAGACCCTCTCCGCAAGGGACAGCGGCCCGGGTCGACCTGCCGTCCCCTTCGCTGTGCCCGAGCGAGCATCAGCCAGCCCAGGGAGCTGGAGCTGAGTGGCGTCGGCTGACCGGTGTTCGGCCGGAGCCCTCTGGGTTCTGCCAGAGACGGTGGCAGCTGCCCTCTGGGACCGGGCCTTAGATCCGCGCGGCCACAGGACCCCCCCACCCCCCCGCCAGGGCCATACTAAGTGGCTGATGAGCCATCCGAGTGCAGCGCTCTTGGGACCATCACTGCTGACCCAGATGCCACGACCCTGGCTGTGAGCCCTCCCCACCTGTTCTCCAGGTATAAACCCCTAGACCTCAGTTCCTGGCCTTTGTGTTGAGAAAGGGCTTCACTGCACAAGGCAGGGCCCCAGTTCTGGAAGGGGTTGCTCACACTGCAGATCAGCTGGAGCCTCTGGGCCTCACCAACCCAAGCCTATCACAGGTGGGCAGTTGTCCTTGAATTCAACGAGGTGGCCAGTGAAGACATCCAAGTTCCTTTTAGCAAAAGTACTAAAATCCTACAGGTATGCAAGCTTTTAATATTTCTGCACCACATTGCAACAATAATATCCCAGGGTTAGGTCATGTCAAGGAGAGACTTGACTTTATTCCCATGACACCTCCCTTCGCCCCACCAGGAAAGACTAGAATAGCACGTTTTGAAATCAGTGTATTAGGATGTATCACAAAATACCTGTGTGCAAATGCATGACTTCCTTGCCTGTGGTAAAACAATGCCTGGGGCTGAGCTGTCCCGACGAACCAACGGAATATACGGACGCGTGAGAATTGGCTCGCGTGGTTCCGGGAGCCAGGAAGTCCCACGGCCTGCCGTCTGCGAGCTGGAGGACCATCAATGCTGGGGGCATAACTCAGGCCAAGACCGAAGGCCCGGAAGCCAGGGGAGCTAACGGTGCAGCTCTTAGTCTGAGGTCAACGGCCTGAGATCCGGGGGACCCTTGGCATAAACCCCAGAGTCAGAAGGCTTCGGAACCGGGCGCTCTGGATGCTCATGGACAATAAGAGAGAGAATTTGTCCTTCCTTCCCTCTTTTTGTTCCATTCTGGTCCCCAAGAGATTGAACGATGCCGAGAATCTCTACCCTCCGTCCACAGGTTCGAATGCTAATCTAGTCCAGAAACGCTCTTACAGACATACCCGGGGTGGTGTCTTCCCTGCGGTCCGCGCATTCCTTAGCAGCCAGGGGGACAAATCATCACGGGGACGCTAAACAAAGGCACCCGAATGAGGGCTCCCTGCTGAGGATTCAGGGGCTGGTGTTGCTGGGGGGAGGCCCGTAGGCAAGAACCTCAGTTTCCCTGTAGAAGAGGTTTGGCCTGAATAACGATGCCCACTGGGCCCATCACACTCTTGTAGGAGCCCATGAGATGATGCGCGGGCGGGTGGGAGCGGACGTCCGTGGGCCTTCCCCTCGGTCCTCGATCTCCCTTTCTATTCCTGACAGCAGGAGGACAGCAGGCCCCGGGCCATGCCACGGGACTCCGCTTTCACGAGTGGCCTCCGCTGGCCCGGGATTCACAGCCGTCAGCGCCGGGGGACGAGCGCTTCGGGGAGAGGACGCGCTCCGGGGATTTCAAACCTCAGACTCGCGTGCCACCTGCTGGTAGATCCGGAGGACACACGCTGCTGCTCCGGCAGGACTGTACTGATCACTATTCTTTAAATTGTTCACTATTTTAAGGAATCCGTCCTGCCAGTGCTATTTGAGTATAGGGTATCCGAGTCCTGAGATATATAAATAATAAAGAGAACAACTGCCTTTAGAGATTGTAGAAGAAATTTAGTGTTTTTAACAAACGCAACCAGATACTTAAAAAAACGTTTAACTTCATTTGCTGCCTGTAAACAAAGGAGACTTTAAAATTGAGTTTAAAAATCAACAAACAAGGGGACGCCTGGGTGGCTCAGCGGTTGAGCATCTGATTTGGGCTCAAGGCGTGACCCCGGGGTCCTGGGATCGAGTCCTGCATGGAGCCTGCTTCTCCCTCTGCCTGGGTCTCTGCCTCTCTCTCTTTCTGTGTCTCTCATGAATTAATAAATAAAATCTTTTTTAGAAAAATCAATGAACAAGAATGGTTTCCTCTGTAAAGAATATTTAGAATCATAACATTTTAGAGCTGGAAGCTTACAGTTAAAGTTTTAAAAGTAGACTTAATCTTTTAGAGCAGTTTTAAGGTCACAGTAAAATTGAGCAGAGAGTAGTCTCCGCCTAACTCCTACCTACCCTACCCCCCGCCCCCCGCAATGTGCAGCCTCCCGCCCAGAGCAGTGCACGTATCTTGGTTGCTTCCAGATTTTGTCAATTATGACGGAAGCTGCTCTAAGTACCTGAGTGCAGGGGTGGGTGTGGACATAGTTCTCGTGCCATTAGGACAAATGACAAAGAGCAAGACTGCTGGGTCATATAATAAGGATAAGTATTAAATTATTTTTTCCCCCGACAGCCTCACCTGTTAGAGATTGCCGCATACCGGGCAGGGGCAGCGTCTCTGTCGCCCGGTGACCCCACCGCAGAGCCTGGCACGTGGCCGTAAATGCTTACAACTACGTGGTGCGCGGAAATCTGTATCATCAGTTTATAGAAAAATGTAATTTTCCACCAAAATGCAATTTTGGGGAAAGCCAACATTAGCAGGCTACCGATAGTATAACTAAGTTGGACACGGAAGGAAGAGCGGGTGGGTTTCTGTGGTCGCTACGCCTGTACACGGAGATGGTACATGGGGTGAACTCCCTTCGTTTTCACACCGTCCACGGTTTTGCCCAAGGAATACAGACGACACGCTCGGTGCAAAATGTTCCGTGAATGCAGATAGAACAGACTCTCGGGAACTTTCTCTTCACCCCAGGCCTCTCTCCAGAGGGTTCAGTTTCATGCACCTTCTTCCAGACTTCTCTCTGTCTTTCTATACGCTTATGTGTGCATACGGAAGCGCTGGTCTCGTCTTCGTTTATAGAAGTAAGTGTCTTGGTGTGATTTTGATCATTTTCCTTTTTCCACTTAAGTATAGATCTTAAGGATTTGCTCTTCTTGTTATCTGGCATTTAGGATCCCATTAAATGAATGGTCCACAGTTGAACCCTTTGCCTATTTATGTAAATTTAGGTTGTCTACTTCTCCCCAACCCTCCCTTTTTTTTTTTTTTTCTATTTCTAACCACAAAGCAATAAAAATCCTTGCACACAACACAAAACTTCTCCTTGGCTTCTCAACGTTTTCTCCCTGCATTTAGCCCCATCTCTACTGAACCATCCATTTCAACATCTAACATCTCGGCTAGGTCATTCTCGTCAACTGATGAACAGGCCCTCCGCTATTTTTCATTTAAAACAAGAAGAAAAGAAAAGTTCCCCTTGTCTTCCCTTCCTCCTCCAGCTCTTGTTTTACTTCTTTTCCTTGGTAACAAGAACTCTCTAAAGAGCCCTCGCCATTCCCTATCTCTGCCTTCATATTTCATAGGTGCAGGCAGTAATTTTTACTATAACACATCCCGCGTACGTGGGAAAGTATACCGAGTGATATATGAAACACATAGGTACCCGCGTCCATCTTTACACTCACAAATTTACATTTTGCCATGTTGACTTGAGGTTTTTTTAAGCCTATTACGACTCAATAGTCACGGATGACTCTCCCTGGGGAGCTTTCCCCCGTCATCCCTAACTCCCCGTCTCTCCTTCCCTCCCAGAGCGAATCACTAGCTTGACTTTGTTATCTATTATCAGCACGCATGTTTTAATAACATTTTAATACATGCGTGTCCATGAATAATGTATATTATTTCCGATGTTGGTAAAACTTACCTAAATGTCATACTTCGTGTATCTTTCCTCAACGTGTTTTGGGGGAGGGGGGCTAAGATTTTGTTTTTGACATTTATCAATCTGTATTCACGTGGATTTTAAAATCAATTATACTGTGCTATGATTTAATGATAGGAAACTAGACACATTTAAGGTCTACCGCTTGCTAAGTTTTGACAAATGTGTTCACACGGGGAGCCAGCACCACAGTAAGGCACAGTATCTTTCCCTCACCCCCCAAAAGTTCCCACTGCTCTTGCGGTCAGCCACCCCTGCCCCGGCCCCAGTACCAACTGATCTGAGAGATTTTTCCTGTTGTTGTTGGAAGGGGGGATTGGCACTATAAGGTTTGGGCATTTTCCAGAATATTTTATAAATTGAATCAATTTATTGAGGACAATAAATTGTCTTCTACGCCTGGCTTCTTTGAGCATCATACTTTGAGGACCATTATCCTGTGTGTATTGGTGATTCCTTTTCCTCTATTACTGGGTAGTGTTCATCGTATGGACATCCCACATGTTTATCTACTCACCTCTTGGTGGATATCGTTTCCAATGTGTGGCTGTTATGGAAAAAGCTGCTGCATGAATTATATATAATTTTTCGTGTGAACACATTTCATTTCTCTTGGGTAAATACCTAGGAGAAGGGAGTGCAGGTTTGAACAATAAGCTTATGCTTCTCTTTATAAGAAACTGCACTTCCCTGGGAACTAATGATGTTGAGCACATTTGCATGTGCTGACCTGGCATTTGTCTATCTTCTTTTGCGAAGTGTCTGTTCAAATGTTTTGCCCAATTCTTTTGGCCTTATTATTCATTATTGACTTATAAGAATTTTTAATGTATTCCCAACACAAGTCCTTGTTAGATATATGCACTGTGAATATTTTCTTCCAGTCTGTACCTTGTCTTTATTTTTTCAGCGGTATCTTTAGAATATCAAACATTTTTAATTTTAATAAAGTCGAGGTTTTTGATTTTCTCTTTTATCATTTGTGCTTTTGTGGCCTATTTGAAAAATCTTTGTTCATGTCAAGGTTGCAAAGATTTTATGCTAAGTTTTCTTCTGGAAGTTTTATAGTTTTAGCTTTTACAGGTAGATCTATAATCCATTTCAGGTTAATTTTTATGTATGGTGTGGGATATTTTTTGTCCCTATTTGAATATTCAGTAGTGCTAGGACCACTTTTTTTAAAAAAAGATTTTATTTGCTTATTCATGAGAGACACAGAAAGGTAGAGACACAGGCAGAGGGAGAAGCAGACTCCCTGCAAGGAGCCTGATGCGGAACTTGATCCCAGGACCCCGGGATCATGTCCTGGGCTGAAGGCAGACGCTCAACCACTGAGCTACCCAGGTGTCCCTAGGACCACTTTTTGAAAGGACTTTTCTGTCCCCATTGAGCCACATTGGCACCCTATCAAACTGACCGTATATATGGGGTCAACTTACGAATCTCTGTGATGTTCCATTAATCTACATGCTGGCATGATTACTGTAGCTTTATATTAAGTCTTGAAGTCAGATACACTGAATCCTCCAAAATGTTCTTTTATAAAATTGCTTTGGCTATGCAAGGTCGTTTGCATGTCTATATGCATTTTAGAATAAGCCTATCAACTTCTACCAAAAGCCTAATGGAATTTCGATTAGGATCCCATTGAACTTATAGATTTGGGGAGAACAGACATCTAAACAGTGTTGAGTCTTTTAATGCACCAATATTGTGTGTCTCTCCATTTATTTAGATATTATTTCTTTCAGCACTGTATTATAGTTTTCAGTGCACAAGCCTCAAATATATTTTATTGAATTTGTCTTTAAGTCTTTCATGATTTTGGATGCTCTTGCAAGTGGAATTTTTAAAAAAATTTTTTTAGAGGGAGAGAGAGAGAGAAAGCAGGGGGAGGGAGGGGCAGAGAGCAAGGGAGAGAGAGAGGAAAAGATTTCATTATTTATTTATTTGAGAGAGAGAGAGAACATTGAGAGAGAGAAATCACAAATGTGGGGAGGGGGGGCCAAGGGAGAAGCAGACTCCTTGTTGTGCAAGGTGCCCGGCGCAGGGCTCTATCCCAGGACCCTGGGATCATGACCTGATCCCTTAACCAACTGAGCCACCCAGGGGGCTGCAAGTGGAATTTTTATTTCAGTTTCCAATTGTTTGTTGCTAGTAGCTGGCATAGAGATACACTTGATTTTTATATATTGACCTTGTATCCTATGACTTTGCTAAATTTACTTAGTTCCAGAGGTTTTGCTATGGATTCCATAAGCTTTTCTATATAAATGCTCACGTTGTTTGCAAGTAAAGACCATTACTTCTTCCTTTTTACTTTGTATGGCTTTTCTTTCATTTCATTCCATTGTCTTGCTGCAGTGGCTATGACCACCAGAACAATGAATAAAAAATGTGAGTGTACGCATCCTTGCTTATTGTGCCTGACCTAAGGAGAAAGTGTTCAGTTCTTTATGATTAAGAGTGAATTTGGCTTAAAACAAAATGAATTTGGCTATACTTTTTTTTTGAGAATAGCCTTTAGCCTATTGAAGAATTATCTTTTATTACTATTTTAGTGAGCATTTAAAAAATCATGAATGGATATTGAATTTTGCAAATTATTTTCTTGCACTTATTGAGATGATCATATGGGATTTTTTTTGCTTTTATTCCATTGATATGGTTAATAATATTGAGTGATTTTAAAATGTTAAAATCTTGCATTCCTGGAATACAACTCTCTTGGTCATTAAATCGTTGAAAGAAATTTAGGGGATGGAATTGTCAGAGGCAGGGGATGGGATGGGATACCCAGTAGCTCATTTAAGGTAAGTGGTAAGTGGGCGTGGGTCTTCATTTTACTATTTTTTTTTACAATCTGTATTATTATTGTATACATACTATATTGTGTGTATATATATTAATATAGTCTTTTGTGTGTATATTTCATAATAAAAATACCAATAATTATTTGCTAATAAATTTGAAAACTAAAGCCAAAGGGTAAATTTCTGGAAAACTATGAAATGGCAAAACTGGTAAAAGAAGAAACAGAAACTAGAATAGGCAAATCAAAGAAACTGAAATGGTAACCAGAGACCCCTCCAGCCCTTCCCTAAAGCTCTGGGCTCAGATACTTTCCATGTGATTTTCCCACACTTTCAGGTAATTCCTGTCTTAAATAAGATGTTTCAGAAAATAGACTAACACAGAAAGCTGAGCAATTCATTTTATGAAGCAAGCTATAGCCCATATTTCAAAACCGAATAAAGACATTAGATGGAAAGTAAATTATAGGCCCATTTGGCAAAAGTTCTCAATTCAGCTAACTGAACCCAACAGAATATTAAAAAGTAAATCACCATGATCAGGTGAGGTTTACTCCAGGATTTTAAGACAACCTCTGAAAAATCTACCAGTGTAATTCACCACATTGAGAGACACATGAAGGAAAAGTACAGTTCTCTCAAAAATTCAGAAAAGAATTTTATAGAAATCAATTCTTATTTATGGTTTTAAAATTCTTGGAAACTAGGGGAGCCTGGTTGACTCAGTTAAAAGATCATGTGACTCTTAATCTCAGGGTTGTGAGTTCAAGCCCCACGTTGGGAGTTGAGCTTACTTTAAAAAAATAAAATAAAAAATAAAACAACGAAATAAGATTCTTGGAAAATAAGATGGCATATACCAGAAAGTCATATTAAACCTCAGATGCCATGGACAAACTTTAGCTCCTTCCCACTTCCCATGAAATAAGATAGGACTCTTTTTTTTTTTAAAGATTATTTATTTATTTATTCAGGAGAGACACAGACAGAAGGAGAAGCAGGGTCCCTACGGGGAGCCCAATGTGGGACTTGATCCCAGGATCCCGGGGTCACGCCCTGAGCTGAAGGCAGACGCTCCACTACGAGCCACCTGGGTGCCCCAAGATAGGACTCAAAACCTTCAGAAAGCAGCTGTGCTCACCCCTTTATGACCAATGCCACCGAAGACCCTCGAAACATTCGGATTCAGAGGCAGTTTTGATGTTCTGGGTAGTAGCAGAGACTCCAGAGCCAGACTGACTAATTCAGGTTCAAAATCAGCTCAGTCCTGAGGGGCTGTGTGACCTTGTACAACTTGTTTAATTTCTCTGTGCCTCAGTTCTCTCATCCGCAGAATGGGAATAATAACAATATCTACCTGGCGGAGCTGCAACTGTGTTTGCCATATAGCAAGTAATACTGCTATTGTTATTATTATATCTTAAGAACATGTTACCAAGTGAAAAAAATAAATAAGAGACCAAGAGCTGTGGTTAAGGTGATTATAAGTCCAAAAGGGTATCCCTGTTCTGGAAGTATTAATAACAGCACTTCCATTCACACTCCAAGTGTCCTGGATTAGGCAACTAATTGTAGGATCAATCGGTAACACAATATCTTATACCTTTCATGTGAGTTAAAAAATATATACACCTAAAAGGACACAACATGTTTCATAAGGACACATGCAAATTCAAGGTTAGGTCAAATAGTAGAGTGCTTATCTATGGTGGAGAGGGGAGTGGAAGTAAAAGGGAATAGGAGGGAATACATGTAGATGTATAACTATATGTCTTCAAGAGAGGGGCCTCTCATGGGCCAGTTACAACAATGAGCTACGAATGAAGAATCTAGAATATTTCAGTTCTGCTCCTGAGTTAGGAAGAAAAATGGAGGAGGGAAAATGCGAATAAAAGAGAAAGAAGAGAGAGAAGAAAAGAAGTCAAATACAAAATTATGCCTCTGTCCTGCTAAACAATAGAGAAACCATAATGCCAATTACCCCCTCCCATCTTACATTATATTACATCGAGTTGCATTTTATTTAATTTTTATTTTATTATTTTCTGAAGATTTTATTTTATTCATGAGAGACACAGAGAGAGGCAGAGACACAGGCAGAGGGAGAAGCAGGCTCCATGCAGGGAGCCCGATGCAGGACTCGATCCCAGGACCCCGGGGTCACGCCCTGAGCCGAAGGGAGACGCTCAACTGCTGAGCCACCCAGGCGCTCCGAATTGGATTTTAATGACCCCTTGTTCTGTACTCCAAATTTAGATAATAATTATCTAAAAACTAAATAAAGATTTCCAATTCACACAGTTGAGGTTCGTTTAGGTTAACAGTGTGTTTTTTGATGGCTTTACTTACCATCTTTTTCTGCATCTCAGACATTTTATAGACGTGATTTACTTTTTCATTCAACAGAGGTGGGAAACTCTCTCAATCCTTATCTTAAAAGTCTTTTGTTCTACCTCCTTCCTGAAAAGTTTTCCTGAATTTAGAATTCTAAGATGACAATTACATTCTTAGTGATTTTAAGATACTCTTCCTATCAGAAAGACATTTGGTTTCCATTGGAGGCGCTGAGAAGCCAGCTGTAAGGGCAATTGTCCTTCCCACATAGTTACTTGTTTAGTCTCTTGGGTATGCTTGAGATAAGCTTTTTGTCTCTGATGTTCTGGATTTCTTTCCCTTTACTCTGCTTGGGATTTATTGGGGCACCTGGATAATTTAGTCAGTTAAGCATCTGACTCTTGATTTCAGCTCAGATCATGATCTCAGGGTCTTGAGATCAAGCCCCGCATCACGCTCCATGCTGAGCATGGAGCTTGCTTGGGATTCTCTCCCTCCCACCCTCTCTGCTCCCCCCTGTTTGTGCTCTCTCTCTCTCTCTCTCTGTATCTCTGTCTCTGTCTCTCTCAATAATAATTATCTAAAAACTAAATAAAGATTCTGCTTGTGATTTATTTGCCTCCCTGAATCTGAGGACTGGTGTCTTTCACCAATTCTAGGAAAATCGTAGTCTTTATCTCTTGGATAAAGAGTTTCAAAGAGTTCTGTTTGCTTCTATTTTTTTTTTGAAACATTTGTCTTTTTCTTTTTTTACTAACATCTTTTCTTAAGTGTTTGATTCCTTTATGTTTTTGCTCATTTCTGACATCTTATTTTAGAGCCATTTTTGGACTGTTCTATTACCTGAAGTGTCCAGGATTCTAATCCTCCTGATTATTATGGTTTGCTGACCCTAGCTCTCGGTGGAATATTTTAGAATAAGGGTTATAATTTTGGTTTGTGGACTCATCTTCACCAGGGCTTCATTTGTGGGAATGCCTTCCGGCTTGTGTTATTGGATCATCCCCCAAGGTCAGTTTGTTGCTTTGCTTTTGCAAGTGTCTGAATGACTTCAGCGGAAAGGCACAAATTATAATTTTGTTATTTCTCATCTTGGAGTTTCCTAGGCCACACAATGAATATAAAATAGATCTCAAACCTATCCAAGGAATAGGCTAGAGGACTGAATTTATGAGGAGAGGCAATTTTTTTTTCCTATCCAAAACCATCCCTGCAATGGCAGGTGGACTTTTAGACTCCATCCTTTCAGTGAAGGTAAATCTTGATGGCCCAGCTTTATGTTGTGTCATTGATTCCAGTTCCCTGTGCTTTGCAGGCTACTTTCCTACTCGTCCCTCATGTGAGTCTTAAAACCCAGACTGCTAGGTTATGGGGCCGCTAATGGCTCCTGCACCACATCCTCCTTTGCCTCTGGCAGCCATTATGTTGGCTCACGTTCTTACCACTAGTTTCAAGCTCTGTTTTGTTCCAACATATGAATGTTCCCTTTCCTTGCTCATGGGCTCAGCTATGCATTAAATAAAAATAGCAGTGTGTATTATATTTTTCCAGGATCCCTAAATTTGTTGTAAGAGATCTGTGTAAGAACTGGAAGTCTGAGAGGTCCTGATTTTTGTACATTAATCCTGGCCCTGCTCATTTTGCTGACTGGCGTATTAATTCAAATAACTTTATTGGTGGATTCTCTTGGGTTTTCTGTATAGACAATCATATCAGCTACATAATTAATTTCAATTATTTATGTCTATTATTCTTCTTCCTTTTCTTATAAAATTGGCTTAGACCCTCTAGTGCAGGGATGCCTCAGTGACTCAGCGGTTGACCATCTGCCTTTGGCTTAGAGCCTGATCCAGGGTCTGGGGATCGGGTCCTGCATCGGGCTCCCTGCAAAGAGCCTGCTTCTCCCTCTGCCTGTGTCTCTGCCTCTCTCTCTGTGTCTCTCATGAATAAATAAATAAAATCTTAAAAAAAGAACCCCTAATGCAAATATTGAATAATAGCAAAGTTAGCAGATATAACACACAGCCTAGAATGCTGCTGTTGATTCACTATTAATTGTGATATTTGCTGTAGCCAAAGGGCATGCTGGAACATGCCCTTTATTAACAGAAATTCTCTGAAGTTGTAATGTTTAACATTTACTAAATATCTCTAATGATGTTAAATAATTTCCCTAATGCTATTTAAACCAGAAATTCTACTTTAGGTATAACATACGTAACATAGAAATGTAAGGAAATGACATTATGGAGATTCCCACAGAGATATCAGGGACTGAGTGTATTCTGAGGGTCTTAGACCACAGTTGAATCTACTTCCCCAAAGGGTGCAAGCACTGCCGGGGCTGTCTTTTTTTCACATGTCCAGGCTCTCGGTTGCCCTTATTACAGTCCCCCAGCGATGTCCAATCCTGACCCACTCAATTTCATAATAACAAGGGGCTGTTGCTGGTAGAAGAACTTCCTTATGAGAAACTTCATCTATTCCCTATGTGAATAGCACTGGAGCTGTTTTTTGCAACCCTCCCACCCCAATGTGATGAGAAAATGCCCTGATAATGAAGATGAATTTTATCTGCGTTGGTCAGCGTGACTCTTTCTTGGGTACCTGTAAATCTGTAGGGGTTCAGAACAGATGTGCCACTTGGGCAAGAAGATTATTTTGAGCTGAAATCAATCAAGCTTGTAGGGAAGCTCAAAAGACTTAGGAAGAAACTTTGATCTTCCCCCAACTGCCTAAAAGAATTTAGGTAGAGATCCTGCTCCAGGAAGAGAGCTGTCACCACAGATCACACGTTGTAAAATGAACTAGGGATAGTAAACAGGGAGGCATTTAGCAAAGTCTAACTGTTAAAATCTCTCCGTGTCCCATTGCTTCTGTGTGGACTGGCAAACATTTGTTTACCAAACATTTATTTTTTTATCTTCCTGTGAATTATTTCCTTCCCTTCAAAGTAGCAGACTCATACTCCTTACTTTAATTGAGATGGAATATATTCTTCATTTTACCTTTCTGCCTTTGAGCCTCTTGTGTATGTTGGTATGTTCAAAATTAAATTCGATTTTCTCCATAACCTGTCTCACATTGATTTAATTCTTATATCAGCCAGAAGAATCTTGAAGGACAGAGGAAAATTTTTTCCACCCCAACGTACCTATGTATTTTAGTCCAGGTTCCCTAAAAGTAGAGCCTGACTGACACAGGCTTGCAGGTGCACAGGGTTGACTGAGTGGGGGCTCTCGGGAGAAGAGTGTGAAGGACAAGGGACAGGGCAGTGGAAGGAGCCAGGCAAGGACATGGTCCCAGCTGGAGCCGGCTTCCACCGACCACAGGAGGGCTCTGGAATGTGGACTGTGCCACAGCATGAGTCCCAACCTGGAGGCCGGGAGGGGGGCGGGTGCCTTTTGTTGTCCTTTGTCAGTGAGTTAAGGCTGTGGAGACAGTGGTTCTCTAGAAGAAGCAAGGGTTAGGGGCTGTTAGCAACCAACACTCACAGCAGTTGGAGATGGGTGTGCCCGGTACAGGGGTCCGGATGGGACCCTGACGGTTCGTTACAACTAGTCAAACCACCTGAGGAGACAGTTGCGTGGACACTGCCGAGGGACGAAGTGGACACCAGGGTTGCTGGACGAAAGACGATGGCATTGGTGCCAATAGTCAACGTTGCTCCAGGAATTTAGATCCTGGGCACTCAGCCCAGTGGAGAGAGCCGCAAAGTGCAAAAAGGAGATAGAATTTTGAGAAGACACTTTAAGAAAAATGAGCAATGTGCTGGAGTTAATCTCTTCTCACTCAAATCGCTCTTCAAACATATACATATTCATGAGCGGGCATTGGGAGAGGTTGTCTGAAAGTTAACTTGTTGTCAAAATGTGGCATTTTTCTTCCACTTAACACCACGGCCTGCCTCATGACTCTACATCTCCATGCGATCCAAAGGCTCCGGGATGAGAAATATTCTATTAACTTTCCATCATGGGCTGGGCCTGGCGCCAGCTTCCTATTTGACAGTGAAATCTGTTAGAGCAGATCCGTGACCCACTTTGATGTGGTTACAGACGGAGCGCTCAACCTCCTTGAAAATTCGCATCCCTCTTTGGTCCCTGGAGGGGGAAAGTTAGAGAAGCGACTCCAGCTCCCTTTAAGGATGGCTCCTGCCCTCTGCATTTCTCTGAAAAGTCTTCAGCCTCACAAGACCCTTTATTCCTCAGGGAAAAGAAATGACAACAAGAGCATAGGATGTTTTGAAGATTTCCTACCTTTCGCCCTTTGTTCTTTCCTTAAGGAAGGCAGACGTGCGCTGTTTCTAATTATTTGGTTAGCTCGGAGCAAGCCCGCATATTCACCTTGGCCAGTCTGAATCCTTGACTTGTGTCTGGGTGTGATCGTCTGTGTTTAGCAGCAAGAATCAAGTCCAGGATGCTGCGCGAGACAAAGGAGGGGCAGAGAAGGTGTTAGGGGGCTTTATCTGCCAGGAAGTAAAAGGGAGATGTTAGCTTTGAGGAAACAAATAGCGCTTCTAGAAAAAAATAAAAATCGTCAACAATTGGAATTTCAGTTTGATGCTCTTATAACTGGTCTTTTTTTTTTTTTTAAACTTCCTTTAGCCCATCCTCTGAAGTGCTGGTAGTTCATTACCATATTCTGGTATAACCCAGAAATACCACAGAAGAGTAGTGAATAGTGGGGGTGGTTTTTTTCCCCCACCGAGTTGCTCCAAATTGATTGTCCCCATTGTTACCGATGGAGGCGGTCTCGAGCAGGATCTGGTCAGTGTGATAAAGAAGGTAATCAGGTCAGCGGTTGGGCCTCCACCCCCAGACCCTCTGCCTGCGGATCTGGCCAAAGCCTTCCAGTGCCTCAACAGTTCTGTTTGCTACCAAGTGGTTTGTGCCTCATCTGAGCGGTGCCGCCCTGCGTAGCCAGAATGCCGCGGGCCGGCTTGTCTGCACGGAGCCCGGGGCCCGGGCCACCTGCTGCCGCCGGTCACGGCTGGGGCCTGGCAGCCGGACGCAAGCCAGGGAGCTGTGGCCTCCGTCCCAGCGCACTGCGGGGACATTAACTCGCCTCCAAACAATACAGAGGTGACCCTTCCCTCTCAGGTAAAAGCTCCCACGGCCGGAGGCTGGGATGGGGGTCAGTCCAGGGAGACCTAACTGGCCGTGTGATCTTGGCTCTGAAGGGGGGTGGGGTGGGGGAGATGGGCGGGGGCTTCTCCTCTCCTACCCGGCCCTACCCCCCTTCACTAGGACGGATTCTTCTTCTGCTCCAGGTCTCAGCTGCACAGCCACCTCCTCAGAGAAGCCCTCCCTGACCCCCTCTGCTCTTCCCCACCACTCTCAGTGCTGGTTTCCTTCACAGAAGAAGCATTAGCACAATCCCTAATGATGTTCTGCATTCTAGATCCTTCTAGATGACCAGCTCCAGGAGGGCATAAGACCCACCTGTCTCAATTATCTGTGTTGACACCACAGCGACCCCATGTCTGTTCCATGTAGGTGCTCAATACGTATTGGTTTTTTAAAAAAACATCTTAAATGATCAATTGGATTTATTTTTAACTTTAATTTTTTTAAATTTAAATTCAATTTGACAACATACAGCATCATGCCCAATGCCCATCCCGTCACATGCTCCCCTCAGTCCTCGTCACCCAGGCACCCCAACCCCCACCCGCCTCCCCTTCCACTGCCCCTTGGTCGCTCCCCAGAGTCAGGAGTCTCCCGTGGTGTGTCTCCCCCTCTGATGTTTCCCCCTCAGCTCCCCTCCCTCCCCTACGATCCCTTCCACTATGTCATATTCCCCGTGTGAGTGAGACCATATGCTCATTGTCCTTCTCCGACTGACTGACTCCACGTAGCATCACACCCTCCAGCTCCAGCCACATCGAAGCAAATGGTGGGTGGTCGTCGTTTCTGGCGGCTGAGTGATACCCCCTGTGCACAGGCCGCGGCTTCTCATCCATCATCTGTCAAGGACCCCGAGGCTCCTCCCAGTCTGGCTGTTGTGGACACTGCTGCTGGGAACACTGGGGGGCAGGTGTCCTGGTGTCCCCTGCATCTGTATCTTTGGGGTAAATCCCCAGCAGTACAATTGCTGGGTCGTAGGGCAGGTCTATTTGTAACTCTTTGAGGAACCTCCACACAGTTTTCCAGAGTGGCTGCACCAGGTCACATTCCCACCAACAATGCAAGAGGGTCCCCCCTTCCCCACATCCTCGCCAACATCTGTGGTTTCCTGTCTTGCTAATTTTCCGCATTCTCACGGGGCTGAGGTGGGATCCCATTGTGGTTTTGATGTGTATTTCCCTGATGGCCAGTGATGCGGAGCATGTCCTCACGCACTTGTTGACCACGTGTAGGTCTTCTTTGGAGAAATGCCTGTTCATGTCTTCTGCCCATTTCATGATTGGATTGTTTGTTTCTTAGGTGTTGAGTTTGATAAGTTCTTTATTTTCAATACATATTATTGATGCTGTTGCTGAGTCTGGAGGAGTAACAGTGGTCTTCTCTCCCCCTCTGCCTCCATGCTCATGCCCAGGAGAGAAGATGCAGGAGGTAGGCGTGTGCATGTCCAAATATCAGTGTGGCGCCAGTAACACCAGGACCGGAGACAGTGGCTTCACAGTGTCCATGCTCGGCCCTGCTTGAACTGGCCCCTGGGCTGGGCTGCAGGCTTTGAGGATGGGGTGGAGGTGAAGGAGGAAGAAGGAGACAAGGGATGGAGGGCGGGAGAAAGGGGAGGGCCGGTGTCCTCCAAGAAACCTGAGGAGTGGGCAGTAGGTGACCCCCACCCCGGGTTCTCGGGGAGGGGGCGCCAGACACATGATGGTTCACGGACTTTCAGGCCAGGGAGTCTCCGAGGGTCTCCCTGGGGCCGGCGTCTCCGGTCAGCCTTATGCATCACGCCATGGGTTCTAGGAGTGAACCAGGCCGATCGTACATTCATCCATTTATTCACTCCCCCTGGTTTTGTGGGGGTGCAGGCAGCATGACTTTCAGTTTCCAGCTCCCTTACCCGAACCCTGGGGAGAGGGTGAGGTGCCCTCTCAGGGTACCCCCAGGGGTGGTCCTTGACCCCCCAAACCCCACTTGCTCCCACCGTAGGGACACACATGGAGGCTACACAGGGCATCGCCGCCTTTGTCCAGCGAGTGTCTGCTGGCAGTCAGGTCCCTGGTTAAGCGCTGTGGGATTTCAGGGAGTTATTAGGTCCAAGCCTGGCCTGAGGGGCTTCATTCATTCATTCATTCATTCATCCCACAAACGAAGCATCTGCCCTTTGCCCAGCACTGTGCCGAAGCCGAGGCTACAAGGTGGTCAAGACAAACGTGCCTGTGCTCAGCGTTCGTGGTCCAGCGAGGGCGGCGGCCTGGCCAGCAGGTAACATTCAGAGCAGCTCGCGCCCCGAGAAAGAGCTCAGGGGAGGGGAGGCTGGGAACAGAGGCAGAGGACCCGGAGGGTGGACAGGTCGGGATGGGGCCCTTGGGATCTGGAGACCAGGGATGACCTCTCCGAGGAGGTGCCCTTGCGCCTGTCACCCCCAGGGCCACCCTCCAGCAGCTTGGCGGTCTCAGGGGAGTTAAACTTCCTATGTGCCACTTGCTTCCAAGGTGCGTGAAGCAGAGCCTGCCAGGCCCCCGATTTGGCCCAGCATCCCTGCCCCATATTCTATTCCTCTGAGCGCCCTCGGGTCCCCGACACACACCCCTGACCCCCTCTCTTGACGGGACACAGCAAAGTCACGGAGCAGCAGGGTACGTGCGGTGGGAGGCACCACTGTAGCCATTCCTGGAAACCCCCACCTGCTACATATAAAAAAGAGAAGGGAGAAGTGGACAAATCCAGGGTGCGTTTTTAGGAGTTAGACTTGATAAGAAAGCGCAGCGGAGGAAGGAAGAGTTAAGAGATTTGAACGTGTGCATGTGGAAAACTGAATCTAGGTAGTGATGCTTCATGAAATAGTTTTTTTTTTTTTTTTTTTCCAGTTCAGAGGAAGGAGACATTACTTGTATCTAGAGGCAGGACAGGCTACTGCATTTGGTTGTGCAGGTTGTGCACTGCATAACTCCGGGGAATGACATTCATAATTGCACGCAACATGCCCCGTGGAGGAGAATCCAGAAGCTCCAAGGGGGAAGGGGCATTTGAGACGCGGGGTCTCAGCGGGTGGAAGGGGCTGGTAGGTGGCATTCCAGTTGTAAGGGGGTCTCCGAGGGGGGAGTACTGGGTGGTCACGGGTGTGGGAGGGCTCTGATTTGGCGGGAGCGTAGTCAGGGGAGTGGGTAGTACAGGACACGGCTCACAAAAGGGCTTGTGGGAAGATCATGGGCGGCCTTGAACGCCAGGCTGCAACTGCGATTTGTTCTCTAGGCCGCGGGCCACACGCAGCCTGTGCGCTCAAGGTGGTTCCCACATTCCTAAAGAGCTGCAAAAGCAAATTGAACAAAAAAGGAAAAGGGCCCAACGGAGGCAATGGGTGGTCTGCAAAGCCTAAAAGACTAACCATCTGACCCTTTACAGAGTCTTGGGAAGTTCTTGGGTGCCTTGCTGAGCTTGACAGGAGGGACCTGGGACGGGCGACGGGTAGCCTGGACACGGAGGAGAGAGAGCCCAGGAGGCCAGGCAGGAGGCTGCCCGGGTCAGCCAGGTGCACGGGAGAGCCGGCTGGGGTGGGGCGGACAAGCGAGCGACCCCAGCACCTGGGACGTCGCTCCTCCGCGGCGATGCTTTGGCTTCTTGGGCTGCAGGGGCTGGAGGATGACAACCCGGAGATAGGGACGTGCCAGGCGGCGCCCAGGCCCCTGGGCCTCTTCTTGCCCCGCCTGCATCAGGACTTTGGCATCTGGTTCTCCTTGAAGATTTTTTCCTAAAAATAGACCCACTTGCAGATCGTTGGTGGAGAGGACACGGTCCTCCTTCATCCCGGGAAGCCCGAGCCATGGTTTCCGACAAAGAACTCACTGGAATGGGGGAAGTATCTTCCTGCCCGTCCCCTCGGGCTGTTGGCTTCCGGGTGGTTCTGGGTGCTGACCGGGGGCGGGGGTGGAATAAGGGGAAAGGTCGGGCCACTGCCTGGGGTCTCGCTGCGCACGTGGCTTCCCGTCAGTGTCTCCGAGGGAAAAACAGAGATCACGAACCTGCGTGGCACAGCAGTTTGGAAAACGTAGAGAAAGTACCTGACACGCGGTATGAGCTAAAAAGGTAATTTTTAAAAAAGGTTTTATTTATTTATTCCTGAGAGACACAGAGGGAGGCAGGGACACAGGCAGAGGGAGAAGCAGGCTCCCTGCGGGGATCCCAGTGCGGGACTCGATCCCAGGACCCCGGGGTCATGCCCTGAGCTGGAGGCAGATGCTCAACCGCTGAGCCCCCGGGCATCCCCCCAAGCTAATTATTAATCCTCACCATGTCACCCCAAGATGTATCTTTGTAGGTATTTTACTTGGAGGGTTTCAGGGATGGAAGAGACCTAAGCGATGTGAGCTCCGGTGCCTGACACCCGCTGCCCCCCCGCCAGAGTGACCTCCAACACAGAATGGGGCCCAAAGGGAACAGGTCGCTGCGCAAGACGGTGCTCAGGGTGCTCCAGCAGGGACCCCGCCACGTCCCCGCTCACCCGAGGCCGAGCCCCATGGGAACGCGGTGGGCAGGGCGGCCCACGCCCCAGGAGGCAAGATCCCAATGAGCAGAGCTACTTAGGATCATTTAGGGACGCTGGCCTGGCTGGCCGGCCCTGCGCCGCCCACGGCCATTCCACGTTCACTTCCATTTCAATATTTCCTCGGAGTCGCCTTTGCCCCACCAACGACACATGCTCCACCTGCGCTTTTCCATTTTTCCAAAGGCAGATGCCCTGTTCTTTCCTCGGGGCCTGCGGTGAGGGGACCCGTGGCCGCCTCCCGGGCTTGGCACTGGCCTCGCGCAGAGGGAGGGCGGGGAGGGCGGGTGGCCGCGGCCAGCGCTCGGTCCACGTGAGTGCCGGCCGCCCCGCTCAGCACCCCCACCCCGAGCAGGCCCGCAGTGGGGGGCCGGGCCCGGACGGGGTGCGAGAGGGAGCCCTGGGCCCCTGTGGCTAGCAGAGCTGACGGGACGGCCCCGAGCGGGACTCTCCACCTTGCAGCTTCATCCTGGTTCTGTCTCCACTTCAGCTCGGACCCAAGTGAGGTCAAGTCCACTTTCTGGCTGTGCGACGTAGGGAGAGGCACTCAGCCCCTCTGGGCGGCCTTCTCGTCTGTCCAGCTTAACCGTCCCCAAGGAGTAAATGAGATTGTGCGTGTGTGTGTGTGTGTGTGCGTGTGTGCGTGCAGTCAATTCTTGTTATTTCAAGAGTTATTCTTGAATTCAAGAATAACAAGTTATTCTTGTTATTTCCGGGAGTCACGTTCCATGAAGTCCACAAAATGCTGAGCGGGTGAAGACGGGTCACCGCCTCTAGGGGGATCGTGCCATTAGGTCCCCTGAGACTTCTGCTCATAGCATTTTTGTCACCTTATCGGTGCCTAACCTTGTTTCACGCGTGCTTCTGTCTCAAGACACCTTATCGGATGCTCACCGCAGACTCAGAACCTCGGCCGCATGGCCCGCCGAGCTGTAGCCTGGGCCGGAACGGGGCTTGTCCAGCTCGTGTAGTTGCTCTGAGGGTCACCCCGAACCCTCGCATTTGGAAACGCCAGACCCACGTCGAAGCCACGCTGCACACTGTTTTAAATCCTCCCCCCCTCTTTAAAAAAAGATTTTATTTATTCATGAAGAGACACACAGAGAGGCAGAGAGGCAGAGACACAGGCAGAGGGAGAAGCAGGCTCCATGCAGGGAGCCCGACGCGGGACTCGATCCCAAGATCTGGGATCACCTTGGGCACTGTTTTAGACGGCAAAATCACCAAAAAAAAGGGGTGGGGTGGGGAAATGGAACAAAAATGCAAAAAAAAAAAAAAAGAAAAGAAAAAGAAAAAGAAAAAAGAAAAAATAAGTAGCAGTAAGTGGACCACGGGGAGGTTGCGGTGTGAGAGCGTGAGGCCACGGGGCAGGCATCACCCTGGCCACATCGGTGGGGGCCCGCACGCCGGGTGGCTCTGAGCACAGGCGTCCTGTGCATGACTACGAGAGCGCTGGAGGTACTGACCTGGGGCTTCCGGATTACTTTCAGCAAAGCAGAGAACGTGAAAATACAGACGGACTGGACCCACGCCTTCCCTGCTCCGAGCCCCAGTCCCAGGCGACGTCAAGGAGGAAGCGGGCGTGGGGCGCAGGGAGCTTCCCGCTTGCCCCCCATATCTATTATATAATATAAACAACATTTTAGCAGATCCCGTGACTCCCTCCCCTTTCGTCCCCAGCCTCTCTTAAAACCGTCATGGTCTGCCTGGTGACCACGTTCCAACCAATAAGAAATAAGCAGAAATGTTTGTGGACCTGCCAGAAGAGGTCCCCTTAGGAGGCGGTGGCATATCCTTCCCCTCCGTCCCTCCTTCTTGTTGGCTAGGATGCTGAGGTGATGGCAGGAGCCCCAGCAGACACCTTGGGCCAAGAGGCGGAAGCCAGGCGCTGTGGATGGCAGAGCCACAGGGAGAAGGCGCTTGGATTCCTGGAGCTGTGGAAGGGCCGACGGTCCTCCACCGACCGCCACTCGGTCTGAGAGAGAAATAAGCCGCTCTCCTGCTCGGGCTGCTGTTACCTGCTCGTTGTTGTTGATGTTTGCTTGGCTGCTGTCATGTAGAGCCAAACCTCGTCCCAAACCTAATCCTAAGTGACACGGGGAGGTTCTCATCCCGCTTCACGCTGACCAGCCCTGTCACTATACTGTGGTCACCTCGCCTATTTGTGCCTCAGTTTCCACACAGAGTGGCAGAGGCGACATTTGCAGAAATCAGGTAACGTTCTCGTTCTAAAGTTCTCTGATTCTAATCAGTCTGACTATGTGCATTCCCAGGGTAATGCATTCCTCAGGGGGGTGGAAGCGTGATGGGCTGTCACGGAGACACCCCGACGATGCCGCCCAGGGCCAATCAGCAACGGGGAAGATGCTAACCCCGTGTTTGATAAACAAGTGAGCAGAGGACCCTGTGCCAGGAGGGGGTGCCCGCTTTGGGGGGAAAGTCCCTGGGAAGGCCTTCTGATCAATCAGGAGGGTGGCAGCCTCGTCACGGCCAAAGGGGAGCCCACTATTCTTGCCCAGCCTCAGGAACGTGGGGTCAGACACAGCAGGTGGTGGAAGCAGGGGCTCAAGTGAATCAACCCGAGGGGCCCCAGGTGGACGGGGGGGGTGTGCAGAAGACGCGATCTGGGCACCCAAGAAGCAGACCCTGAGGATCGCCCAGCCAACGCCCTACTCCCAGCGGCAAGGGGGGCGGGTCCCCAGCAGGGAGAGCTAGGTGACACCCCTAAAGACGGAATTCCAGGCCAAAGTCAGGGCCTCTTTGCTCAGGTGAGCCTAGACCCAAGAGCTGCCTTACTCACAGAGAGACGTCCTCTCTGAAGAGTCTGAGCTCCGGGGCGCCTGGGGGGCTGTGTGGATTGAGCATCCGACTCTTGATTTTGGCTCAGGTCATGATCTCAGGGTTGTGGGATCGGGCCCGGAGCTCAGCCTTCCCCCAAACCCCCACCTGCTTGCTCACACACACACGCTCTCTTTCACTCTAAAAAAGAATCTTCAGCTTAAACTTTAAAAAAAAAAATGTCTTTATTTATTTGAGATACAGAGAGAAAGAGAGAGAGAGAGAGAGAGCATGTGCATAGCACACATGGGGAGGGGGAGTGAGAAGCAGATTCCCCGCCGAGCAGGGAGCCCGACATGGGGCTCGATCCCAGGACCCCAAGATCGTGACCTGAGCTGAAGGCAGATGCTTAACCGACTGAGCCCCCCAGGCGCCCCTCAGTTCTAATTTTTTAAAGACAATGTTCATCCAAGACTTGGCAAACACTTTTCGGAGAGGTAAGCCGCTTGCTGTCTTATTTCCCCAAAGGACCGTGGAACCATCAGAAATAGGATTTGAGGTTAGCTCTGCCAAGGAGATACAAAAGGATTCCTGTTTTTGTTTGTTTTCTCTCTCTCTCTTTAAATACATGCCGTTGGTTTTCTAGGGCAGGGGCTGTACCCTGCTGCCTCTCTGATTACCCACTGCACTATTTATATTCCTCACCCAGAATCTTAGCAGAAAGGAGGGCAGGCTGGCAACAGACCGACGCTGAGATGTCGATTGATCCTTTCTGTGTCTGCAACAGGGAAGCGCAATCCCCTTTCAAGGGCATGAGCACGTGGGCCGGTCTGTGAGGCTCTGCTGTCTGCAAGGTCACTGGGTGTCGCAGAGGGTCCCGAGAATACTGGAGTCTCAAAGCCTTCTCTTTCTGTAAGTGAAGAACTAAGAGAGACGTGTAGACAGATATTTCAGACTTAGAGACAGTTGCTACCCTTGGGAAAACCCCAGGCGTCTAGGGCACCGGCAAGAAGGTCCTCCAAGAGGTGTGTCTGCTTACCCATTAAAGAAACTGAGGCCCAGAGGCTCTGAGTGTCCTGCTTAAGATCAGAGGGCGTTTGGGGCAACTCGGCAGCCAAAAGGCAATAACATGGACCAACCTGCAAACGGTTGTGCAGAGCACAGGGGAAGCCCCAAGAGTTCCTGGTCTCTGGTTCCACCCACGAGCTCTCTTGCTCACCTACAGACCCCAAGAATAGTCAAGACCACTTTAGTCACACGTTAAATAAAACCCATTGTTCTTATTTCTTTTCACACCTTGTCGAGGCACCAACGATGTTTTGCAATGACCAGGATATTCCAATCGCCAGGCCAGAAAAACCCCGATAGAAGCCGAACACCTAGAAGCCCACACCTCACGTGCCGCCTTCCCTGCTCAACGCATACCAACCGCCCCACCCCGTTGTCATGCACTCTGCACCTGATCCCTCCCACGTGCCCCGCTGACCCTCTCCCTAGGGAAGTCTAGATGTCCACCCCGTGGGCAGAGAGGTCGACTGTTAAGGCCCCGTCCCCAGCTGCCAGCGCCTGAAATAAATGTCTCCCTTCGATCGTCTTTTCTTGAGTTACTGGTTTCTCTTGCGATGAGTTCATCGGAGTTTGTTCCGCAGCAGTGTGGGCAGAGCCAGCCGACAGCTCCTGGCTCCACTCGTCCAGCCCCTTTGGGAGTCCCCAGGGTGGAGCAGGGCACCGGGGTGACCCGTTCGTTTGCTGAGCTAGTGGCTGCGCCGGGTGGATTGGAAACCGTTCCACTTGTTGAAACTTCAGAAAGTGCAAATTAGTCTATAGTGACCAAGCGGATCCTGGTTGTCTGGGGATGGGGAAGGGAAGCACCAGAGACGAAGGCCATGTTCGTGATGACTGCGTGGGGATGGACGGGTAGATAAAAACTCACCGAATCATGTTCTTTAAGCGTGCGATTGATTACACGTCGATCATACTTCAACAAAGCTGTTTACAAAAAACTCTCCCAGGATCTACGTCCACTCCTGACAAGTCACATTCAGGAAGCAGAGCTAAGATTTGACTCCAATCCCTTGATACGGGGCGGGGGGGGCGTCCATGATGTCTTTCTCTTCCCAAGTCACCGCATATCAATGCACTTCATGGCCTAAAACAACGAGACCAACACCCACTGACCCTCTGCGGGCTTTTGCGGGTGGGGAGGGTCCCACGAGGCTGCCGTCGAGATGTCAGCCGGGCCTGGGGTCTCATCTGAGGCTCGGGTCCTGGTCCCAGCTCCTGTGGCATAATTCTTGTGCTTCCTCCAGGCCAGCAGGAGGGTCTCTCTCAAGATCCTCATTTCGAGCCCCCCTCCACCCCCCATACCCCTGCCCGGGACAGGCTCCCTTGGAATGGACCCCTGTAGAGTCAAGAGCTGCAAGATCCCGCCACCTCCAGTCCTAAGATGTGACCTCATCACACCAGCGAATTCCACATTTTTTTCATTTCCGTCTGCACTCAAAGGAGGAGGCGTGGGGTCTGCACACGGCGGGACGGGAATCCAGGGCCTGTCTGACAGCCCTGCCCACCCGCGATTCCCCCGTCCAGCGATGCGCGGGAAGCCCGTGAAGAAGACGTGCGGCCGTGCTCCAGAGGGCCGGGCAAAGTGGCTGGGAGTCACCATCTGGTCCCGGCCTGCCCTCAGCCCCGCCCCCACCCCTGCATGCTTTTTACTCCCTCTTGACTCAGCGTCCCAATGAGCTATCGTATTAAAGGACACCCTCATCATCTGGGGACCCCAGTCCCCTCGGCCGGCTTGGAGTGGCCCTCGGAACCCGCCTCCCGATGGGAAGCAGGTCAGCGCTGGAGCAGCACCGGACAACACGTTCATCTTCCCGGGGAACAGACATGTCAGAGGAAGCCGGGGAGTGGCTGGGGTTTTAAAATAGGGAGCCTAAGGTTTGGAGTCAGGGAAATAAGATCGAGGGGCTTGGTTTGGGGTCAGAGGTGGAGAGTAAAAGTGGTCGGGCGGGGGGAGCTAGGTGCTGCTGACCAAGGTAAGATGCATCTTGCCCCGCCCTGTCTTCAAGGTCGTTAAAATTCACACAACGCCAAGTGAATCCTTGAAAGTGCATCATCCAGTGGCATTTGGGGCGGGCCCCTGGGTGGCTCAGCCGGTTAAGCGTCCAGCTCTTCATTCCGGCTCAGGTCATGGTCTCAGGGTTGTGAGATCGAGCCCCTCGTGGAGCAACGTGCTGGGCACGGAGCCTGCGGGAGACTCCCTCCCCCTCTGCCCCTGCCCACCGTCTCTCTCTCTCCCCCTTTAGAACAAAGGTGTGTGATCCAGTGGCGTCGAGTACACTCGCGGTGCGGCACGGCCATCACGTCCACCAAGTCCCCACACATTGCCATTGCCCCTGTTGGCATCCTCGGGCTGCTGCTCCGGGCCGGAGAGGGCGGGAAGCCAGCCCAGCCCAAGGGATGCGAGTCCAGCCTCCAGCGATGGGGAAGGCAGGGTCCGTCTCACCCCCTCCACGTGGATGCCGCATCACAGGTTGAAAACCGCAGCTTCCACTACCCCTTTGAGTCACTGATTTTAAAAGAAGAAACCCGCCAGCCTAGGCCTGTGGACTTGTGCAAACCCCTCCTGGGAGGACCGTATACATCCGTGGCTGTATTTATATGGATTTAGACACTCCGGTTATGAGGAAAGAAAAGGGGTTATGAGTCACATTCCTTGTTCAGTCTTTTATCCCAAGACGGTTGGAAGAAGCATCCCCGTCACTCATGAGGATTCAGCAAAATTGAGAATGTGCCCAGGGAAAGGCCGAGATGTCCTCCCGAAAGCCCTGTCCAGAGCTCTACATACGCTTGTCTCGTTTCAGTTAATCTTGGAAAATCCTCCCCTTACACGAGAGAACATCCCCGGGCCCCCATCTCAGGGCGCTTGGAAGGTGCTGGCCGGGATGTCCGAGCTGGGGTACGGAGCTGCTGCGGCTCACGGCGGGCACGGGCCGACCCGCCACGGTCCACACGGCCACTGGCCCCGGTCGCCCGTCAGCGCCTGCGCCCGTAACAAGCCACCTGCCCCCCGACATCCCCGTGGCCAAGGGCACCCTGCTCCCCTAAACTCCGCCTGCCAGGACAGGGAAGGACTTTACGATACAAATGTGAGTTGGTGCCTCAATGACTTCTGCCCCAGTGCTGGGCAGCCCGGGACCCCTTCCTCCTCCCGTGACCTCCTCCACCCCCCTCCCGCCCCACGATTCTGTGAGCCGGAGACACGTCAGAAAGCCTGGAGGTTCGGCAAACATCGGGATCCTTTCTGCTCCGTGGAATGTGGCCTGGAGCCAGCAGGTCCTTGGTCAGGAACCTTCAGTGGCTCCCTGGGCACACCACGGTGAGCCCAAGCTCCTGTGTCTGGCTGTCAAGGATTCCTTGGGGATGTAGAGGGACTGCTTACAACGGCCCATCTGAATATGCCCACGTCTGTGGTTCCACCCACCGCCCACCTAGAGGGACACTCTGGGCCCCCCACTCGGCTGGGAGCTGTGCAAGCGCCGTGCCCCTGGCTCGGTGTGGTTATGAGCCCCTCTCGCAGGGGCAGTGGCTTCCTTCCCCCCACCCCACCTCCAACACACATTGTGCTACTTTCTGCTTGTCTCCCAAGCCCCCCAGGCCATCCCGGGTCCCAGGCGCTCCCTAGATCTTGCCGGACCTTGTTCTGACAGCCTGAGGACAGCGGGACCTCCACGTAAAGGAAGTGGTGGAGCGGGGACGCCGTTCCGAGGGGGAGCGTGGCAAAGTCCGTGTGTCTGCACAGAGAGAGCTGGAAGGGATTCTCCTTCCTCTCGCTGAAAATCAGAAAGACGCTAACGCTAACGGTGAGCTCAAAAAATGCGAGGGTATTTGTGCTCCACGCAATGTAATTGGAAAAGGAAACGTAGACAGGTTTTTTTTTAACTAGAAGGTTTGTGGGGAGGCCGATGCGTGTGCTCTCCTTACCACAGTTGGATGTGGGGCCGTGACATTTCAAGGCTCGTGGGCATAGATCCTGCAGCAGGGAGTGGGGACGGGGTGACTTGCCCATCAGCAGGCGTTGGTAGAGCCTGGAGATGTTTTGGGTTGTCCCAGTTCAGGCGCGGGATGCCGGCGTCCCCCGGGTAGAGGCCGGCGCTGCTGCTCAGGACTGACCCCCGATGAAGAATAACTGGGCCCAAATGTCAATGGTGCTGACGCTGAGAAACCTGCCCCAGAACCACGATTTCCATGCTCACCTCATCAGCAGACCCTCCTGAGGCATATTTATTTATTTATTATTATTATTTTAAAAGACTTTATTTATTTATTCATGAGAAACACACACAGGGAGAGGCAGAGACACAGGCAGAGGGAGAACAGGCTCCCTGCGGGGAGCCTGATGCGGGATTCGATCTCGGGACCCCAGGGTCACATCCTGGGCCGAAAGCAGACGCTCCACCCGTGAGCCACCCTCACGAGGCATTTGTAAATAAGAAGCGTCCCAACCTGGGCATAATGAATCTGAATTCCCAGGAATGGGGCCTGCCCAAGGACTTCCAAGCTTCCAGGGTTGACGGGGGGCACATTCATGCTTCTCCTGTTGGACCTGGGCTAGACCGCGTGGAAGGGCCTTGTCCCTGGTCAGCGGAGGCCTTGGGGCCGATGTCCGGCCTTGGGGCCGATAGTCCTGGGATAGGCTATCCTGACGCCACTGAAGTTGGGGGACAGTCACGCCCCCTCCCTCCCGCCGCTACCAGGACGCCCATGCCCCTGGGGACAGAGCCTGCCGGCACCGTGTGACGGAGCGGCCCGTGGTGCGCTGGGTGCCTGCCGGGAGGACGCAGGAGGGTTTCGGAAGGGGGAGCCGGGCCACGTAGCGCTGGTGGCTGAGGCGCGGCTTTAGTTGGTCCTGTGGGGGCCCCAGAGCTCAGTGGGGCCCAGGCCTGTCCCATCTTGGAACAGGCCAAGGGGCTTTCGTGCCCCTGCCACCCGCCACCCACCGTCTCTGGCCTCGGCCCAAGGCCAACTGCACGCATCTCCTCCCAGCTCCGAGCTCAGCGACTTCACGTTGGCCAAAGGGGATCCCGTTTACCCCCAGGAATCGGCAAATGCGACCCTCGGGGACTTTTTCCCTCGAACCTCTGTTCCAGCACTCCACTGCAGGGAGGGTGTGATTCCCAGGCGGGGGCTTTAAGAACCACCCAAGGCAAGCACCAGAGAAGGTTCAGGAAGGTGTTGTTGGGTGAAGCCCCCGTGGGCCTGGCGGGATGGGCAGGCCTAACTGGAGACTGTATCCCAGCTGCTCGGGCCCCAGCAGTGGCGCGACACACGTCCCCGTCCTGGCCGTTGCAGGGAGGCTGGCCTCCTCCTGCCAAGTAGCTCGGCTGCCTTTTGGGGAGGCAAGCGCATGCCTTTCCGAAACAGGGCTTGTGGATTGGAGCCGACACCGGCCTGGCGCCTGCAGCCCGAGCCACAGTCCTGCAAGAGGCCCCGCCATCTGCCGAGCGCCCCCGCGGGGTGTGGGTGGCCTCCCGCTCCCCGGCCTCCCGCCCGCAGCAGCCTGCACCCCTGGGAACAGTCCACCTTCACCCCGGGCGGGTCGGGGCAGGTATCCTGAGAGCTTTTCTCCCTTTCCCCTGTGCACGGACCCCCCTCCGAGTGTGGCTGGGCTTGGCGACAGGCTGTGACGATGAGGACGGGGACCCTGTGGCTGCAGGCTTCTTCAGCTGGGCCCGGGACTGCGCTCAGCCACCTGCCTGGCGAAGGGGATTCTCCATGTGATGCAGGAAAGAGCAGAGGAAGAGCAGGAAAAGGGGGCGTCTGGGTGGCTCAGTCGGGTAAACATCTGCCTTCGGCTCAGGTCAGGACCTAGGGGTCCTGGGATCGAGCCCCGCACCGGGCTCCTCAGTCAGCGGGGAGTCTGCTCCAGGCTCTCCTCCCTCTCCCTCTGCCCCTGCCCCCCTGCTCATGCTCTCTCACTCTCTCTTTCAAATACATTCTTTAAAAAGTCTTCAAAAACAAAATTTAATTTAAAAAAAAGCAGGGGATTCCTGGGTGGCTCAGTGGTTTGGCGCCTGCCTTTGGCCCAGGGCACCATCCTGGAGTCCCAGGATCAAGTCCCATGTCGGGCTCCCAGTATGGAGCCTGCTTCTCCCTCCTCCTGTGTCTCTGCCTCTCTCTCTATATATGTCTATCATGAATAAATAAATAAATAAATATTTAAAAAAATAAAAAATAAATAAAAAAAGCAGAAAAGTCAGAACCCCTGGGTTTGAAGTGTTCTCACCAGCCCCCTGGTGCCCCCTCCGTGCAAAGCCAGCAGTGGAGAAGGGCGTGCGCGGGATGGCGGGAAGAGAAGCCACGTGCCGCCTCACACCCACGGGGACGGCCATCCTCAGACAGGCAACGCGAGTGTCATCGAGCTTGTGGGGAAAATGGGACACGTGCACGTTGCTGGTGGAACGGAAAACGGTGTGGTCGCTTCGGAAAAAGGCATTTCCTCCAGAAGCTAAGCAGAGTCCCCGTGTGACCCAGCCATTGCACCTCCCATGGATACACCCGAAAGGATCGCAAACATTTGTTCATAAAAAAAAAACAAAAATCCACGTGTGTACATGAGTGTTCACGGCAGCCAAAGAGTGGAAGCCTCCAAGCGTCTGTCCCGTGAGGAGCCACGGAACACAGTGCGGCGTAGCCGCGCGGCGGATTATTACTGAGCCCTGAAGAGGGAGCGCGGCCACGTGCGCTGGGCCACTGCGCTGGCTGGCTCGGCACCAGCAGGAGCCAGGAGTCCTCCCCCAGGGACGGGACACCGGCCCACCGGCCCGATGGTGACATGTCAGAAGTGGGGCTCTCAGGGCCTGGAGAGGAGCCCCCGAGTCGGGGGACATGTGTGGCCGTCCCAGAACGACAGGGAAGCTTGGTCCTCGGAACCCCCCTCAGTGAGGGCTCTAAGAGGGGAGGCAGGGCGCCCCGTCGGTGTCGGCCCGCGCGGCCAGCTCGCAGGCAGGCGCTGCATCCCGGGGACCGGCCCCACCTGCCGGGAGCCCTGTGCAGGCTGCTCCTCCCCTAGGGCAGGGGCTCGGGCACGGCCCCGGGGTCTAGCCGGGGACCCTTCTCCGGGTCCCCTCACCCTGAGCCGGCCTCCGCTCCGGGCCCCCCATGGACCCCCACTTCTTGGCTGGCTAACTCGTTGCCTTCACTGTGATCGCTGTTTCTCTGCCAGTGAGGTGCTTGAAGTCAGAGGCTGGGTCTGCACTGGCCGCTGTGTGACGGCGCCCGGGCCGGGGTAAGGACTCAAAGAGGCTGTGCGCGTGGACATGCACACGTGAGCAGGTGAATGGGCACCTGAGTCCCAAGTGAGAAGCATCCAGGACAAGGAGGGTTTACGCAGGGTGGGGGGAAATGAGGAGAAATTGCAGACACACACAACCTCCCTGGAACTGGTTCGAGGGGTGTCTACATCCCCCTCGGGCTTCTGTGCTGGGGCCTGGGGGCCCCAGGGGAGGGAGTCAGAGCGGAGGCCAGAAATCATCCAGGCACTTAGTCGCATGCAGCACCCATAAGGAGAGCTCTCCCCCACAAGCATGCAGGCACGTTAGAAGATTCCGGATTAGAAGGAGAATAAGCTCTTAAAGGAAGCTCAACAAAGGGACAGACTGACCTCCACGGACAGCAAATCTTTGGAAAATCCAATAACCTGACTGGTGCACAGTCTCTTCCCTCTAGAGGCAGGTGGCGGTCAAGGACAGGTGAAGAGCATCCCCCGCTCGCCATCGCTGGGTTTTAAGCCCTTCTTGCAGGGAAAGCCTGTCCAAGTAATTAACGGAAGTAATTAGGGGTCAGATGGTCACGGATGGAGATCACTCCGTATCCAGCCGCTGATGCCAAGGCTGGCAGGGCCAAGGAGAGGAGAGCAAGGGGGCGGGGGACTCAGAGCGGGGAGGAGGGAAGAGGAGGCGGCCGCCAGATCCTCACAGGACACGGCAATCTGACAGTCTGACCAGGGCTTGTTTTCCAGGGGCTCCCAGACAAAAGGCAAGGTGTCACGTCTGGGGGTTGCATCTGTAATCAGCAGCCGGCCCCGGGACACAGGGGAAGGCTCCTGAGCTACCAGATGGGCAGCTGCTAAGGAAGGAAACACGACGAGTTGTCCCTGACATGGCTGCAGCCCTGGGCTTGGAACGCTGCCCCCTTCAAGGTGAAGAGGCATTTTCCTTTAAGATGCTCTGTATATCTTGTAAATCCTCTCTTGCTTATATCCCTCACACATTATGCGTGGCTTTCAAGTCCTTGGAAAGGGTAGAAAAATGTTTATCCACCCATCCATCCATCCATCCATCCACCCGTCCATCCAACCACTCATCCATCCATCCATCTATCCACCCATCCATCCACTCCTCCATCCACCCTTCCATCCACCCATCCACTCATCCATCTACCCGTCCAGCCATCCATCTATTCACCCACCCATCCACCCACCCATCCATCCACTCATCCATCCATCCATCCATCCATCCATCCATCCATCCATCCACTCATCCATCTACTCATCCATCCACCCATCCACCCATCCATCCACTCATCCATCCATCTACCCACTCGCCTGCTCACTCATCCATCTGCCTGCCTACCTGTCCACCCACCTATCTATCCACTTCACAAATATTTATCAGGCTCTTGCCAAAGCCCACAACAGGTTTAGGTTCTGGGCATAAACAAGACAAGCATGGACCTCGTTTTGCAGGTATAATCATGAGACGAGCAAACAGAGCAAACAGACAAGCAAACAAAACCCCAGAAGCCCACACAGCAATGAGTACTCTAAAGAGAACAAAACAGGGTGATGGGCATTAGAGGCAGACAGGGGAGGCTTCTGTAGCTGGGATGGGCAGGGCAGGCCTCCCTGAGGAGGTGACCTTTGGGCTGAGATCAGAATGACAAGGGGGAGCAAAGGTCTGGAGGAAGAGCATGTCAAGTGGAGGGGACAGCCGGCTGCAAGGGCCTCGGAGTCTGTAGCAAGCGAGGCCCGCATGCCGAGGGGAGGGGGCAGGAGCGGGCGGGTGAAGGCCAGGACCCCTCACAGCAGGTCACCCAGGCCGGGGCCAGCCACGGGAGCAGAGGCCCCACCCGGTCGCCTTCCCAACACTCAGGGAGAGTGTGGATGCGATTCACATACCCGGACACTTCCCTACGCGCTCGGTGCTCCAGCAATACCGGCCCAAGTCTCCTGTTAGAACCACGTCAGTGGCCGCTGTCAGGTGCAACGGGCTGGCTGGGCCCCCCAGCCTGGACCAGGGAGAGAGGGCGCGTTCCCTGTTCCAGCGACATGTGCGGGTTCCTGTCTGCTGGGCCTGCTCAGAGGTGGGTGTTTAGTGATGGGGAGCAGCTGGGTCTGACCTCCTGCAGCTGACAGTATCCAGGGCCTCTCCGGAGGCAGAGGGCTCCGTGGGGCAGGGGGACGCGTCCACGGTGCCAGCGTGCAGCCCGGGGCGGGCACCTCTTGCCCTGCATCTCTTGCCTTCCCGGGCGGCTTGCAAGAGTGTGGAGTGTAGAGAGCGCGTGGCTCCCCGCCTTGGCAGATCCAGCAGCCCCCCAGCAATCAGGGAGGAGCAGAGGCGCTGAACGTCCCTGCCTGTCCCACTGGAGCCTCATCTGCTCCAAGAGGTGGCTCGTTGCCGCGGCTATGGTGGCGGTGTCCCTGCCTGGGGAATCAGTCTGCTCCTGTTGATAAACCCGATAAACCAGAGGGGAGGGCGGCCTGATGAAAGGGAGGGCCCAGAGTTCAAGGAGGAAGCCCAAGAGGTGGGGAAGTTGGGAGGCTCTTGGGGGATGGGTCTCTATGCCTGGCCTAGGGACTGGTCTGACCCCGTGGCGGGGCATCGTCCCGAGTCCAGGAGAAACACACCGTGGCTCTGTGGGCTGACTGAGGGCTCTAGGGAAGGTGGCCCGTGAGGACCTGCAGGGACAGGAGCGGGAGTGAGCCCCCGGGCAGGGCACCGATCATGGGGGAGGCGGGCGGAGGCCGCACAGCCCGGGCCGGGGGTGAGCCCCCAGCAGGCAGGCAGGACGCCCAGCGGGTGCCAGTTCACGGTGGGCCTGGAGCCTGAGAGAGACTCTCCATCCTCAGAGACGGTGTCTGTGGGCTGGGGGGCTGGGGGGGGCAGGGGACGCCTTCACTGATTTGCAGACACGCAGGCGGGCTCCAGCGGGACAGCAGGTTTGAGGGAACTTTCACGCGGTCCAGTCTCCAGCGGACGCCCGCGGACACGCAGCTCGTACACGTAGAAGTGGCCCCTGACTTTCACGCGGACTCGCGAGCAGGGGGGCTGGCGGCTGGTTACAAACGGGGGACGAGGACAGTGGGGCTCCCTGGTAAGGCGCCAGCGGTCTGCAGACTGCAGACCTTGGCTCCCGGGACCCAGGGCTGGGATCCGGCCCTGACTCTGTAGTTCTCTTGGGACGGCCCCCCCCTCCCAGTCCTGTGCACCCGTGAGAGCTCAGGGAGGCGCCCCTGGGATTCTAGGGAAGGGGGAAGGGACGCTGTGTGCGGGGCCACTATCTCATTGCTTCTCATCAGCTTTGCCAAGAGGCGTTACTCTGCTCGCGGGGGGCGGGTGGCTCCAGAGGGTCCACGGCGCGGCCAAGGGCATTGGCTACAAGGGCCGAGAGGACAGACGCTCCATCGGAGGGCTACCCCCCCCCACCCTGAGGGCTCCTTTGGAGACCGGAGGACACATGGGGGCTTCCCTCTCATTATTTCGTGAAAGGCCTGGATGGAGATGGTGGGATCCTCCTGAGCCGCACGCCTCGGAGCAGTGAATCCCGGTAACCGCCTCCCCGCTCGGATGCACCAACCCAACTCCAGGCAGCGAACGAGCTCTTGGCCAAGGGTCCTGAACGCCGGTAGGAGGTTTCACCCAAAAGCACACTGTGTTTTTCCCAGGGCCAGAGTACAAGAGCTCACACCTCGGAAAGGTGTGTTTTCCAGAAGTGGATCGCCTTCGCAAAAAGGAGGAGAGTGCTCTTTTTCATTTTTTTAAAAACCTTTCCCCAGACAAACAATCGCAAGTCTGGATGCGTGTTTATTAGCCCGGAGTCTTAGAGAACAAAGCCACGTTGTTGGCGGGAAGGAGACCCCCAGGGGTCTGCTTTGGGGTGGTTTTACCCTACGGGCTTCAATAGAGCACTTTTTGCAAATAATTAATTGCTTACCCCTCAAGGCTACTGGGGGCCGCTAAAAAGGAGTTTACGGCCAAGGCCCAGGGCTGGTGGCGGCGGGACACTAAGGCCTCGTGGAGACTTGATGCGCTCCAGGGTCCGGTTCCATTTAACGGCTCGGAAAGAACACCGGCGCCCCAGCCACTGTCGGAATCTAGAGTTCGCGCCTGTAACTTCGGCCACCTGAGCCTGTGGGGACACTGCAGGGCTGAGGGAAAGCAGAGGGGGAGCCTGAAGCGTGGATGTTCCGTGCAAAGGCTCCTCTGACGCCGGTGAAAGCAACCGGGGTGCCCGCATTTTTCACGTTTTCTGTATAAAGGCCCGTACGGATGAGCCCCGCAGAGCAGAAGCAGCGTCGGGCCCTAGGGCCAGAGCCGGGGCTCGTGGCCGCCCCTCGTCCCTGCTGTCGTACCCAGGCCCACCTGACAATCCACGAGGCCAGGACAAGGGCAGAATACACTTGGCACACCCACACCATGCGAAGTCCTAGGTGAAGATGATCTGCGGAAGGACCTGTCCCCCCAGCTGCCCTGACAGAAATACCTTCCTAATGGAAGCCCACCCTCCACGGAGTCTCGCGTCCCTGGAAATCTGCACCAGATGTGGCATCTAACACCTCCTCCCTTCTCTTCCCCGCTCTGGCTCCTTCCTGAGCCGCCAGGGCTCCCGTGCACGCGTATGTAGGACGTTCCCGCATACTCAACCTCTAGCCACACCCCCGCCAACCTCTACTGCCCGGCCAGTCTGTCCGTCCTGGAGGAGGGATGGTGGGCATATGCCTCATTTGATGTCCTTTGTGCAGGGCATTCTGGGGTCCTCAGTACCCGGAGAATGTTCTAGAAGAGGGCAGCGGTTCTGAGTGAGTATGTACCCTGGGCCCCATACGCTAGGCTCTTCATCCCAGTGGGCTAGAGCCTAGCGTATGGGGCCCAAAGCGCACACAGAGCACGCACAGCTAGAGGAAGGCTGCGATAGGGCCCCAAACAGGCCCCTTGCCTCGGGTCAAGGCTGCACTGGTGGTACCCGCGGTCGTCCTGATAGGGTGAATTCATCTGTGATGCTGCCTCTGCTCAGCAGACATGAAGGAGAGCAAGGCAAGGGGACAGGTGGTTGGACTCTCCTGAAGGGGTCGGAGGCATTGGGTTTGAGTCTCAAAATAACTTCATCCTGGGTGCACCCAGCAAGTGCAGGCTGTTTCTCCGGGGGCCCAGCACACAGCTCCAGGTGCCGCCCGTGCCGCCCGTGCCACGCCTCTCTTGCTGGCCGGAGCGGGGGATGCAGCTGCGGTGGAAGGAGCACCTGTGGCCAAATCCCACCCCCTTCCTGGCAGTGTCCCACCAAGCGCGTTACGCCCAGGACCAAGCCAGTTCTCTCAACGGACACACGGAGACGATGGATCTATAAAAAGGAGGTGACCATGGTGCCTGTCTGTGACAGTTTGCTTCATGGGGCAAGTTGGCTGGGCCACGGGGCCCAGACATGCGGTGGAGCATGATGCTGGATCGTCCTCAGGGTGTTTTTAGATCAGATCGTTTAGATCGGTGCACGCTGGGTAAAGCAGGTCGCCCAGTCGTAACGTAGCGTCATGGAATCAGCCGAAGGCCTTAATGGAACCAAAGCCTGACGTCCTCCAAGCAAGAGGGAATGGTCGAGGGCGCAGCCCCCAGACCCGAACTGCAGGAGGACTCTTCCCTGGGTCTCCAGCCCGCCCGCCCTGAAGCTCTTGGACTCACAAGCCCCCACAATCTCATGAACCAATTCCTTAGAATATGTCTATCACATCCTGTCGGCTCTGTTTCTCGGGGGAACCCGGACGAGTACACGGCCCTAGAGGGTAAGTCGTGTAGCCGGTGTGGCCCAGCATCTAGCACGGAGAGGGTCCTCCGTGCGCATGAACTGCTATGGTAACCTGGAGCATGGGCTCTCGCTCTGCGTGTCCTGTCCCCCACCCTGGGCCTCAGTGACCTTATCTGTAAGGCTGGGGTAAGAGCAGCTGTCACCTGGACTTACGAGGATGCTTAAAAAGAGCTCGTGTTCATGAGTTTCTGGTATGGTGCGTGGAACTCACTGGTTTGCTCTTTTAACCAATAGGCATCTGGGTCGTGTCACGACGGCACCCACGTGGCCCGGTCCTGGCGCGCGGGGAGCTCATGCTCCAGGCCAGAGAGGAAGACCAGAAGCACATAACCCAAAGGGCGGGATAATCTCACATCACGTGCTAATGAGGACACTCTGAGGAGGTGATGTCTGAGACTCAGTGACACGTGTGGAGATGGAGAGGGGCATTCCCGGTGCCGAGGAGGCCGTCAGGCGGTAGGTAGTGTCGTCCTTGTTGTTGGTTACAACTTGAGACCCCACAGCAGCTCAGGAAGCACTAAACCACCGCCTGCTGTGGCATTTCCCCAGCGGAGCCCCGGCTCCTGGGCTTGGATGTCCCTCCTGTCCCCAGCATCCTGAGGGTTTCAAGGGCTTTATGTCCAGACAGTGACTGTCTCAACTGGCCATATTTTAAAGCTCTTCTTCCTCAGAGTCATGCTCCTTCCAAAGCTCAGGGGTGCAGCCGGCAGAAATGGGGGTTGACTGGCGCCCATCGAGCCCCGGGCTGCTCCCACCCACTCCCTCGTTCACTCAGTGAATGACCTCATGCTGTGCAGGGCTTGTTTCTAAGGAAACGGCTGAGTCCACTCTCTCTAAGGCATGAAGTGGACTCATCAGGTGGGAATCCACCCCCTGCGACCTCTTAGAACGAGGCTGTGGTCCTAATTGCACAGCTGGGGGCACCGTTTCCCTAGGGGGCTCGACTGGATGCAGGGCCTTTAGTGGTGTCCCTCGTGGGGTGCTCCTGGGGTGGGGATCCGACCCCGTGACAATGGGCAGCGCTTCGGACCCCAAAGCTCAGTGCGCCTGCAGCCAGGCTGGGGAGGTGCTGATGCGAGAGTGTCTTGTGTCTCAAACTCTCAGCCTCTGAGCCCTCGCCTCCCCCGATCCCCCGGCCCGACCAGGTCTTTTCCACAGTCCCCCTCCGGGGGCTCACTGGGCGGAAAACCTTCTCCGCGAGCCTCCTTCACAGGAAGGTACCCACGGTGGCTGGAACCTCAGGCCACTTTCCCAGGCGGCCACCACCAGGCAGCTCACTATTTCTCAAGGGAAGTGCTACCTGCCCAGAGGGGGGCCCACAGAGGTGGCTCCTCCGGTGCTGAGGTGCCACGGAACGTGGCGAAGATGCCCACCTCCCCACCTGCCCCGTGACTGTGACAAGACAGCTCCCTGAACTAAGGGTCTCCTCCCCGGGAGCCAACGAGGCCGGAGGCCAGAAGGGGGGACTGGGTCTCCTCAGGGGTGGAGGGGGAAGAGGAGTAGAGAGGGCAGGAGAGGAAAAGAAGGAGGACAGGAGGCGAGACTCAGCTTGAAGCCACTCGCTGAGGCCTGCCCTGACGTGAGGGTTCGTTCTGTGCATCAGCTTGCCGGGCTCCAGGGTGCCCGGATACGTGGTTAAACGTTATTCCCGGGTGTGGCCATAGGCGTATCTCTGGATGACAACAGCGTGACGAGCTGTAGACTGAGGAGCGTGTCGTCCCCAGTGTGGGTGGGCCGTGTCTAATCTGTCGGGGGCTGAAGAGAACAAAAAGGGGAAGGAAGGGAGAATTATTCCCCACACCTTTCCCTGTCGGCCTGGCCGCTTGGGCGGAGTCCTCCCCTGCCCTCGGACTGGAACTCAGCCTACCGGCCCTCTTGGTTCTCAGGCCTTTGGACTCAGACTGGAGCTACACCACTGGGTCTCCTCGGGTCTCCAGCTGGCCAACTGCAAATAGTGGGACTTCTCAGCTTCCATACTCGTGGGAACCTATTCCTTATAACCTAGATGGATGGATGGGTGGGTGGGTGGATGGTTGGATGGGTGGATGGTTAGGTGAGTGGGTGGGTGGATGGGTGGATGGGTGGGTGGTTAGGTGAGTGGGTGGGTGGATGGGTGGGTGGTGGATGGTTAGGTAGGTGGGTGGATGGATGGATGGGTGGATGGATGGATGGGTGGGTGGGTGGATGGTTGGATGGGTGGATGGTTAGGTGAGTGGGTGGGTGGTTAGGTGAGTGGGTGGGTGGATGGGTGGGTGGATAGATGGGTGGATGGTTAGGTGAGTGGGTGGGTGGGTGGACGGATGGTCACAGACATACAGCATACATGTCTCCGTGTGTTCTGTTTCTCTGGAGAGCCCTGGCTAACACACCGGACTATCCATTCTTGAGTAGCTTTCACCCGTGACCCTTTCGCAGGATCTCACTCACCTCTTTCGCGGGGCTTCTCTCTACCTGCCATTACAGTTCTACCTACTTGTTTGTTTTGTGTTCCCCGCTAAGAACAGAGGCCAAGCGAGCAGGGGCCCTGTCTTCTTACTCAACCCACACCCACACCCACGCTGTCCGGACCAGGGCCTGGCCCCTCGCAAGTGCTCAGTTGGGATTTGCGGAGGCAGAGATGGAAGGAAGCAATGGAAGGACACGTGAGGAATATATTGTAAGAAACAAAGGATCCATCCACCCAACTATCCACCCACCCCGAAACACCCAGGGGCTTCTCTCGGGCCCCGTCTATGTCTCAGTCCCCAGCAGGGTCTGATGCTGCTGACACCGTCACCTTGTATCAGCCTGCTGGGCGTGTGACACGGCTGCATATTCTCTCTGCCCCAAAGCACCATCTTGCACATCCAGGAAAACACCGCCTGTCACAACCTGTGCTGCAAACAAATGTCACACATGCCCTAAGGCTGCGGATGGAGGTTTCTCAGGGGCCGAGTCTCAGGTTTAGGGTTTTTTTCCCTTTTTTTCTTTTAACATTTTGTTGATCCAGTGCAACCTGATTTTTGGAATCCTGGCCTCGGGGACAGTTTACTGCAGATTCTGGGGATGACAAGTCCGGGCCGGTGTCAGCACAGAGACGGGTCAGGCGTTAGTTGGTCGAGGAGAGACGCGAGCTGGGGGACCAGGGGGGCTGGGGAAGGAAGAAAACTGGTTGCATCGCAGGGGGAGGAGTGACGGGGCACAGAGGCCATCGTGACTACACATCGACCCCCGTCCTTCCTCTGCTGAGCTGCTGAGGCTGAGAGTGTGAGTTCCGCCGGCAAAAGCCTTCCTCACCTGCTCACCAAAGCACAGCGACAGACACCCTTTGGCCGGGCCTTGGCTCTTCCCTCGGTGCACGGCAGCCACACGCACCTCCCTGCTGGAGCCCGTTACGGCAGGACAGGTCCCGCTCCGGGGACAGGGCCCCGGACTGGAGTCCCCGTCTGAGCTGCTGCATCCTGGGGTGGCGGGGGGCGGGGGTGAGGAGGAAGAGGAGGCCGCTGCTTGGTCTCCCAGTCCAGTCCAGAGGACGATGCACAAACCAGTTCGGCGGTGGGACCTACAAGGGTCCGCACCCCATGGCTTCAGCGTGACGGGGACGCCTGGCTGGGCCGTCCCCTCCCTGCTTCTCGCACCTCCAGCGGGGAGACAGGTCCCCCCAGAATCCCTCCTGGGTTCCTCTACCCTGTAGGTTCTAGACTCTGTGGGCGCCCAGGTGCGCAGCCAGGGTCAGGTGCTGCTCTGGACGGGGCAGGTCGGCTCCTTCCCGCCTCTCCGCACCCCTCTCTTCGGGAGGCTCGGGCAAGCCGGGGAGGGGGAGCAGCTCAGTCGTCCTCGTCCTCGTCCTCGTCCTCGGTGTCCTTGTTGGGGGCACACCTCTGGAAGCACTGCACCACGGTGGCCAGGAAGAAGCTGGAGATGATGGCGGCGATGGACACGGCCACGCCCGAGAAGATGATGATGAACAGGTCCGTGAGCGACAGGCTGAACCTGCACTCGCTGAAGCTGGCCTCGGACAGCTCGTGCAGGAATATCCTCCTGTTCCCCAGGGGCAGGGAGCACTGGATTTGCTCACGGCCTGTGGAAAAGGCAGGTGGTGAGAGAGGTCGGAGAATGGCCCGGAGGTGGGCAGGCGAGTGCTTGCCAAGTGGGGAGCAGGGGGTCCCCCAGAGCGAGCGGGAGGCTGGGCCGGGGGTGGTGATAATGGCCTGGAAGCTTTTTAAAAAGCCCCTGAGTAATCCCCCCTGGGAAAATCAGAATGCCTCGGTCCCCCTCGCCCTGCTCTAAGGTGTGGGACTCCGGGTCTCCAGCCTCTCAGGGGGTGACGCCAGAGGAGACTCGGGGCCTCTGCAGACCTGGGTACCAGGCCTCGGGGCCGAGGAGGGGCCGATGCAGGGGGCCGGGGCAGTGCCAGGGGCGCGGTGGGCTCCAGACTGCGGGCTGCTTCCCGAGCTGGATGTCTTCCTCCTTGTGGTCCTCAGGGCGAAGGGAACAGAGGGTTAGCATAGCGCTGGAGCAACTCCGCTACTCTAGGAAGGCTTTCCCTCGACGGGAGCGGGCAAAATAGGCTGTATCTGAAGGTGGCCTCCAAACAGCAGGCACCGAAGCTTCTGCGAAGCTTCCATGTGTTTCAGAATCACCTGGAGAGTTTTCAAGGGCAGGTTCCCCGGGGAGTTGGAGAGCTTCTGGGACACCCACTCTGACAATGCCCGGAGGAACCCTGGCAATCTCTGTTTTATTTCTTTATTTTATTTAAAAAATAATTATTTATTCATGAGAGACACAGAGAGAGGCAGAGACACAGGCAGAGGGAGAAGCAGGCTCCATGCAGGGAGCCCGACGTGGGACTCGATCCAGGGACCCCGGGTTCACACCCTGAGCCGAAGCGAGACGCTCAACCACTGAGCCCCCCAGGTGTGTCCCTAACCCCTGTTTTATACATGGAGGTTTCCTCTAAGACTTCAGTTGGAGAGTGTTTGGCTGATTTAAAAAGGAAGTTTTACCCCCTCTAGTCCAGAAAAATCTGACATGAGTACGTGTGAGAAACTGCTTTAAGGCAACAGTGACAATAAATGCTAACTTGGACCGGCCAGGGGCCAGACGCTGCTCTAAGCACTTCACATACAGCAATGCCTTTCATCCTCCTCCTGTCATCAAGTGAGGTAGGGGGACAGCTAGGAGAACTGCAGGTGGGTCACACCTTCCAGAGACCTGGTGAGCCTGAAGGAAAACTTGCCTGAGGCATGAAGATCTGAGCACCATGAGGATGGCTTTCCAGACACTCGTTTATTCATTCAACACACATTTACTGAGCACTTTATCCTGTGCCAAGGGATTGGTGATTAAAAAAAAAAAAAGGTCCCTATTCCCAGAGAGTCTAAATTCTGGAAGATAGACACACATTCATGCCCTCAGCCTGTGTTTATTAAGTATCTACTATACGCTAGGCCCTGGGGGTACAGCAGTAAAACAACAAAATTCTTGCCTTAATGCAGCTTAGGGGTAGACAATTAAGGAGTAGATCAGGAAATGCACACACGTAGGGGCCCCTGGGTGGCTCGGTCGGTTGAGTGTCTGTTGATTTCAGCTCGGGTCGTGATCTTAGGGTCATGAGGTTGAGCCCCACGTTGGCTCCCTGCTCCCTGCTCAGTGGGGAATCTGTTTCTCTCCCTCGCTCTCTACCACTACTGGCGACAGCATGCTCACTCGCTCTCTCATTCTCTCAAATAAATAAATCTTTTTTTTTATTTTTTAAAAAGATTTTATTAAAAAAAAATAAAAAGATTTTATTTATTTATTCATGAGAGACACAGAGAGAGGCAGAGACACAGGCAGAAGGAGAAGCAGGCTCCATGCAGGGAGCCCGACGTGGGACTCGATCCCAGGACTCCAGGATCATGCCTTGGACCAAAGGCAGGTGCTAAACTGCTGAGCCACCCAGGGATCCCCATAAATAAATCTTTTTGCATGTGTATGCGTGTGTGAAAAAAGAAATAAATGTGAAGATGACACACTAGGGTAAAATGGTGTCTGGGGAAGAGGACCGTCCTCAGATGGGATGCTCAGGAGCTACTGTTTCAGCAAAGACCTAAAGAACCAGATGGAACCAGTCATGGAATAAGACCATAGGCAGAAGAGACAGGAAGCTGGCGAGGAGCTCAGTGTTCAGGGAGCACCGTGTAGCCAGGGGCACCAGCATGGGCACAGGGGCGTTCAGTATGAGCTGAGGAGGGAGACGTGGATGTGGGTGGAGATGAAGCCCCCGACTCGCCAGGGTCTGCAAACGAACATCACGAACAGAGGCCCCGCCTCCACCACCAGTCCGGTTATGGGCTGAATTATGTGCCCACCCCCACATTCACAGGTTGTTGACCTAACCCCCAATGTGACTGTTAATTAGAGATAATACTAGGGGGATAATTAAGGTTAAATGAGGTCAGAAAGGTGGGGCTGTAATCTCAAAGGAGTGGTGTCCTCATAAGAAGAGGGAGAAATAACCCAGAGATCTCTCTCTCTCTCCCTCCCTCTGCGTGTGCACAGAGGTAATAAGGCCATGGGACGACTCTGGGAGCAGGTGGCCGTCCACAAGCCAGGAAGAGAGACCTCACCAGAAACCGATCCTGCTGGCACCTCAATCTGGGACGTCGGCCTCTAGAACTGTGAGAAAACCGATGTCTTTTATCTAGAACCCCCCTCCCCCCGTCCACCCCCCACCGCCTGTGATGTTCTGTTACAGCAGCCCTAGGAAACTGATACAAACCCTCGCTGGACGTGAACGAAACATAGACCGGTGTGAGGGGTCAGCCAGCAAAGACTGTTTGTTACCAAGGATAATCCCCACGCGCTGCCTGATACACAGTCAAGTTACGGTCACGAACTGTTTACAATAAAGCAGTCGAAACTACACTCACATTTTTGCACTTACCATGTGCAGACAAACGTGCTGACTCTTAATTCTCTCCGCAACTTTATGGGGCGGGTGGTGTTATTATGCCCACCTTATGGATGAGAACGCGAAGCCTTGAGAGTTCACAATGCTCGTTCAGTGACTCAGTTTCCCCAGAAGCGAGGACACCATTTTGACATTAAGCTCAACTGCCTGCAGTCTCTGCGTACCGCTGGCTTCCTTTCAGCTTTCAGGAAAATCAGCTGTTGCTCTCTTTTTCTGCGCTTCCAGGTTTCAAGAAGCTGGCCCTCAACCCACCTCCAGAATTATCTGAAAGTCCGAATGACTTCTTCGCACCTCCCTAACGAGCTGGCTCCTGTCCTGCAAAGAGCAGCCCCCCCGCTCATCGCTCAGCAAACCCGCAACCACCCTTCGGGTCTTTGTTCGTGTATCTCCTTCTCCAGCTCGGAAGCAGAGGCCTCCTCCCTCCTTCGGTCCTGGCCCGTCTTTTACGTGGCCTACAGCCAACCCGCTGATGCTCCCGTCCCCATGGGAACCGCTGCCTGGCAACCAGACTCACGCCCCTCGGCTCCCCGATTCCGCGCCCACCTTACGCACCCAAGGAGTGAGCTGGACGAGACAGCTCGGCATGTTTCTCCAGCTTAGGTTTGAACTGGTTTTTGACTTTTTCTTGAAGAAGCCAAACTTTCGTTTACTACTTAGAAGCATTTTAAATGCATTTGAACCGAGGAGGAGACGGTTGTCTCCTATATCCCTTGAAGGCGTTTATCGGGGTTCCCTTGGAGTCACCGTTTTCTTCAATGGAAAGTGGACCGATCAAGTGACCTGCCTCCTCTAACCCCCCCCCCCCCCAGCCCCGATGGTGTGGACATAAGCAGGTGGACGCCTACGAAGCACGGGATGTCTCTAATTCCAAGATAACATTTGCGATCTTCAAACCCGTACCAGGTCACTATGGCCTTTAGAAGAACTTTCCAGCAGTTCTTGCCTTCGAGAAACAGCACTGACTGGAAAACAACCACGACGGAACAACAGAGGCCACGGAGCCACGGAGCCTGCCACTTAAACCCAACGTGTGCTTGCCAAGACTCCTTGAGTCGATGCCAGCTTCCACGAGCGTCTCTGCGCCTCGGGGTTACGCTTGGCATTTTTACAAAGCGACGCTTTTCGGAACCGTCCTCTCACATTTCTCTGTGGCTGGAAGACACAGGTTTGTTTGCAAAACGTCCCGCACACGCCCCGGGGGGTGGGAGACTCTGGAGCTGTGCCTGATGCAGCTCGCAGGTAGGATACGCTGTCGCTGTCCTGACTGTCCTAACGGTCCTCGCGGCTCACAAAGGCGGGGCCGGGAGCGAGGTCCACGGAGCCACAGCCGCGCACACGAGGCCCGCGGGGGCCACCGGGCGTCCGCTGGCTGCACGACTCAGGAGTCGGGCACTTTGGGGCCCCCTCCTCCCCTGCGGGGTCTTACTCTAGCCCAGACTCCTCCCCCTCGGCCTGTAGGCATCTCGGGTGGGAAGCGTCGCGGGAGGCGAGCCCGCGTGGTGCGGGGGTTTGTCGGCTGCTCGATGCCAGAGCCGTGCCCCCCAGCATGGCCATCGCAAATGCGCCCCAGCAGTGCCACAGGGCCCCTCGGAGGGGGCCTCGGGTCCTCCTGGTCGAGAACCTTTGTGGGGGGTGAGCCCGGCTAAGTGAGCTCCCTCCGACAGCAGGGCTACGTCGGGTCCCTGAGCTGCGTTACCGAGTGGGCTGCTTTGCTCCGGGCTCTAGGTGAGGGCGCTAGGCGAGGTTTCACGCTGCAGGCCATGAAGGGTGCAAGGAGGGAGAAGACGGAGGACACAGGATGCAAGGAAGAAGAGGAAGACCCAGTCCTGGCCTCAGGACCCAAGTCCAACAGGACGGGCAGCTGGGCAGGGCCAGGGGAGAGGTGGGGCAGGGGAGGGCACATGCGGGGACGGGGGCCCTGGGATGTCCCTACTGGATCTGGAATGTTCTCTCTCCCTTCTGGACCCCCATGCCTTCCGCTGTCTGAGTGTAGAACAGCAAACCAAAGCCAATGCCGATGCAGCACTTAGGGTGCGCTGGGCACTGCTCTCAGGGCTTCAAGCACCTTAGCTTATTTGATCCTCACGCCAACCCAGCGAGGGGCCCCATGACTATCCCCCTTTTACAGATGGTCAATCCGAGGCACAGAGCATCAGGTGACTTGCCCAAGGCCCCGCAGCCAGGGAACAACGGAGCTGGGACTGACCCCAGGCCACATGCTGATGGCCACCCTGTCCCACACACTCCCCCGGGGCTGCCCAGACCCGCCCAGCCCCTCAGAACAAGCTCCTTTCAGGCAGACTGGCTTTTAAAGAGATGCCCTAGAACACTCCAGCAACCCTCCTGCCCCCAGACCCTGACCTAGGAGGGACCAGAGAGGCCACCGTTGTCAGGAGCAGGGCTCCAAATGTGGACGCGGAGGGACACCCCCCGGTGAGCCTTGGAGCAGCGCCCCAGCTGGCCTGCTGACGGCGGCATGAGCACGAAATAAGGCACATCTGGAAAGGTCTCGCCATGGCGCCTGGCCACCATTCGTGCTTGGAAAAACAGCGTTCGTTTTATCCAGTCTCTCAAGGTTTCAAATTGTGCCCACACCTGACTCGAGACACCTGAGGAGGGTGGGTCCACCTGAGTCTGGGCTCTCGAGAGGCTGGTAAGGCCGGCGACCCCGAGAGCTGATGGTGGAGTTCCCGTCTGAATACTGGCAGGCTCAGCACCCAGGAGGAGCCAGCGTTTCAGCCCAAGTCAGAAGGCGAGAAGGAAGTGATGTCCCAGCTCCAGGTCGTCAGGCAGGAGGCATCCTCCCCACCTCAACCTACTCACAGGAGGATCCGTTTTGTTTTGTTCTAATCAACTGATTGGGTGAGGCCCACCAGCCCGGGGGACGGGCACTCTGCTTCACCCAGTCTGCTGATTGGAAGTTCATGTCACCCAAAGGCGCCCTCGTAGGCACCCCTGGAATAACGTCTGCCGGAACATCCAGAAGCCACCACCACAGCGCTCTTCGTGTTTTTCTGCGGTAGCAAGAGGGGTGTTTTTTTCATTATATTGATGGGAGGCGAAAAATCAAATGAAACTGTCTCCTTTCCTCCACCTGCCTGGAGCACCTGACGGGAGGCGGGAGGAGCTCGGAGCGAAAGCAAGGATTTAGCGGCGTGGAAAATGGCCCATCTGCGCAGCGAGAGTCATTCTCTGACCACGGAGGGAGTGTGGCTTCTCCTCCATCTACCCTCCAATCTCCTCCTCTGCTCCTTCTCCTTCTTCCTCTCTATATTTTTCCAATTTTATTTATTTGAGAGAGAGAGAGTGTGTTGAGGGAGGGGCAGAGGGAGACGGAGAGAGAGAGAGTCCTTAAGCAGATTCCCCACCGAGCGAGGAGCCCGATGCGGGGGCTGGATCTCTGGACCCTGCGATCACGACCTGAGCTGAAACTCAGAGTCAGCTCCTCAACCAACTGAGGTTCCACTGTGGCTGCTCCACTTCACGTCCCTGCCAGCGGCACACGAGGGCTCCCATTTCTCCACGTCCTTACCCAGACTTATTATGTCACATTAAATAATAATAATAATAATGATGATGATGCTCATCCTAATGGGTGTAAAGTAGTATCTCATTTTTTGTGGATGTGATTTTGATTTGCATTCCTCTACTACTAGTGAGGTTGAGCATCTTTTCAAGTGCTCATTAACCTACTCCCTCTTTTTAAACGAAGGACATGGGCCCCTAAAAAGCCGGGCATGTGATACATCATCAAGGATTAGCAGCCACGTTGCAGAGAGCTAGTCCCCAGTGAATCAACACGGGGAGAAGAGCAGGGCTGGGACAGGGCCCAGGGGAGACACACTGGGCAGATTTCTGAGAAGAAAGAATATGCATGTCTCCCACTTCAGTATAATTCACCTACAACGTCCTGAGGCCTGATGCACGCCCTAGACTGGGAAGAGGGTGCGTGGTCGTGTGGGTACCGGGTGCTGACACCTGCAGTGCTCTGATGCAGTGCACGCCCCTTAGCACATGTCATTTATCACTTCCTTCCTCTGGGAGGTGAGCAGCGCTATGCTCAACTCGTAGCTGAGGAAATGGGCCTCCAATATCTTTGGCAAGTTGTACACGATTAACTGGTGGAGCCAGAATTCAAGCTACACTCATCTTGGTCTGTTTTACTCCAAAGCCCCTGTTTCTTCCATCTGCCTATGTTGTCCCCGGCCCCAGGACGTTTATAATCCAACAGAGGCGGGATCCCTGGGTGGCGCAGCGGTTTAGCGCCTGCCTTTGGCCCAGGGCGCGATCCTGGAGACCCGGGATCGAATCCCACATCGGGCTCCCGGTGCATGGAGCCTGCTTCTCCCTCTGCCTGTGTCTCTGACTCGCTCTCTCTCTCTCTCTCTGTGTGTGTGTGACTATCATGAATAAATAAAAATAAAATCTTTAAAAAAAAAATCCAACAGAGGAACCGCCCCTAAAATACACGAAGCTACTGGAAAGGAAGATAATACATGGTTGGGGATCTGCAGGGCTTCATAGATTTAGAGAATGAAGAGGCAGGGTGCCTAGAAGGTCTAGTATGTTCTCATGGATATTTATGGAATAAGTGAATACGTTTGAGCGTGAAGATTATTGGGTGGAATGAGAAAGGCCTCGCAGGCAAGAGGCACAGGTGAAATCTGAAAGCGTGGGTGGGTGTTGGATGTGCCTCCAAGACGGGATGGGGCCCCCTAGACACGGCATCTTCCCAGAGGACGGTCCCTGCTGGGTTTCCGGTGGGCTGAGTGTGGAGTCACCAGGCAGTCAGGGCCAGGAATGGAGAATTTGGATTAAGACATTTAAAAAAATTTGCTTTTTGTCAATGTGATGGTGGTAGTCTTTCAAGAGTCTGAAAAAAGCCCGTGGAAGTCAGGCAATAAGGCAGCACCGTCACGCAGACGCACCCGTCACGCTGCCCTAATGAGACAGGACACATGCCGCGAGCCTCTTCACTCGTCATCCCTGCCTGGTCCCTGTGCGAGCCTCTGGGTGTGCAGCCCCCGGGGCAGCGGCTTCAGCCAGTCTGTGTCCCAGACGCAGCCTGGGGGTGGTGGGCATGGCCAGAGGTTGAGGAGAAGACTGTCTGCCCACGACAAAGACCTCTTGAGAGCCTACAGTCTAGAGCTGTGGTCCTCAGGCTTTGGGGTTTTACAAAACTGGTAAAAAAAAAAAAAAAAAAAGAAGAAAGAAGGAGGAGGAGGAGAAGGAGAAGGAGAAAGAGAAGGAGGATGAAGAGGAAGAGGAAGGAGGAGGGGGAGAAGGAGAGGAAGAGGAGGAAGAAGAAGAAGGAGGAGGAGGAGAACGAAGAGGAAGAGGAAGGAGGAGGAGGAGAAGGAAAGAAAGAAGAGGAGGAGGGGGGAGGAGGAGGAGGAGGAGGAGGAGGAGGAAGAAGAAGAAGAAGAAGAAGAAGAAGAAGAAGAAGAAGAAGAAGAAGAAGAGAAAAGGAGGAAGAGGAAGAAGGAGAAGAAGGAGGAGGAGAATGAAAAAGAGAAGGAGGAGGATGAAGAGGAAGGAGGAGGAAGAAGAAGAAAGAGGAGGAGGAAGAGGAAGGAGAAGGAGGAAAAGAAGAAAGAGGAGAAGGAGAAGAGGAGAAGGAGAAGAAGAAAAAGAAGAAGAGGGAAAGGGAGATGGAGGAGGAGGAAGAAGAGGAGGAGGAGGAAGAAGGAAGAGGGGGAGGAAGAAGGAAGAGGAGGAGGAAAAGAACAAGAAGAAGAAGGAAGAGGAGGAGGAAGAGGAAGGAGGAGAAGAAGGAAAAGAGGAAGAGGAGGAGGAGGAGGAAAAGGAGGAAGGGAAGGAGGAGGAAGAGGAAGAGGAGGAGGAGGAAAAGAACAAGAAGAAGAAGGACGAGGAGGAGAAGGAAGAGGAAGATGGAGAAGTAGAAGAAGAGGGAGAGGGAGGAGGAGGAGAAGGAGGAGGAGGAGGAAAAGGAGGGGGGAAGGGGAGGAGGAAGAGGAGGAAGAGGAGGAGGAGGAGAGGAAGTAGAGGATGAGGAGGAAGAGGAGGAGAGGGAAAAGGGGGAAGAGGAGGAGGGAAACAGCCTGCCATAGGGCCACAGCTTATAATGTCGCCCCATAAGGACACGGGAAGCATACATTGTCACCGTCGACCTTTTATAAGAGGAACTTCCATGCGCCGCTGAAGTTAGGGTAGGACAAGAGGAAAGCGATGCACATGCGGGGCCTTAGGAACGACTCGGCGCTCCCTATTCTCCTTGTGCAAAGGGCCTGTGGTCACCTGGAAAAACGACCCCGGATCCAGGCCGCCGCGGGGAAGCACCAGCTGTCTCCGTCCTTCCCGTCCCCCTGCAGCGAGCGCCCGGGGACTTTCTCTGAGAGCAGATGCCCCAGCCTACGGCCCCACAGCCACGTCCCCCCACCACCCCGTGCAGATCACATCACCCTGGAACCGCCAGGCCCGCGGGCCTCCCCCTCCTCTTGGCGGCTCCTGTGCTGTAACCGCAGGCTTGAGTAGTTCCAAGAGGCCGGATGTCTCACGAGCCCTAAAAGGTTCGCCCTCTGAAGGAGGTGGGCCGTCTCCTGTTCAGAAGTCAGGAAACACCTCCCACGGGAAGCCTGCCCTGATTGCCACCTCCCTTGCGCCACGCCCGTCTCCCCAGAGCCCCTGTGCATCCTCCACAGGGTGAGGGGCTGTGCCTACCTTGTCTACACCGCCGGCCCCCAGCTGGGAGCCTGGCACGTGGAGGTGTGCGGGTGGGGAGGCTGCCGGCCGGGCCGAGGGGGCTGCGGTAGGTCAGGAGGCCACTTCCCTGTGCGCACGGGGGACGGCACCCCCGGCAGGTTCTCGGGGCAGGAACGCTGGCAGCTACCGATGCTGCTGGCTTCACGGCCCCGTCGGCCAAGTGCACCCCAGACGTGCACCCCTCCGGTCGCTGCAGCCGCGGGTCCAACAGACCCCGCCCCCCCCCCCCCGAATCCAGAACCGAGGGGACAGGAGACCTGAAATCCCCAGGAGGAGACCGGAAATTCGCGTCCCAACGGCCAGACACTCGCCCCGGCTCCTGCTCTGTGGGCAGCCCCAGGCCCTCCGCCCCACGGCGAGGCTGTTACCGCCCTCCGGCTCACCCCCCACCCCCCAGCCTCCTCCTCTCTCTCATCTCACCACCCACCCCCCTTCCCGCCTCCCTCCCAGCCTCCCACTCCACCTTGCTCCCATTCCTCCCACACCCCAAGCACAGGCCGGTGCAGGGCCCTTGCACCTGCTCCCACCACCTGCCTCACGCCTTCACTTGCTTTCTCAGCGCCCCCTCCAGAGATGCTGTCCCCGCCTCCCCGATCGTTCCCCATCCCCGCACCTGCCCTGTTACCTATGCAGGCAGTTGAATGAACATAGGGATGGATGCAGGATAGGACGGGAGCGGCCGTGCAGCCACAGAGCTTCCTAACCCGCCTGCTCTGACACACGGACCATCCCTCCCGACGGCGCCTGGTGCTGGACAAGCGCAGGCCCCTCCCGGGCAGGACAAACGTCCCTTTCCCCAAATTCATCCGCAGAGAACTCTCTACTCCCTGCGAAGAAACAGAAGCTGTACGTGTTTCTCCCGTGCCCCTCCCCCCCCCCCCGGAGTCCTACCACCTGCCAGGTGTCCCTCTAAGCACTCTGCACTGTCTACACTGCCTTAATCCACAAAACCATCTCGGGGGCGAGTACTATGTCGACTCTGGTTCGCAGGTAAGGAACCCGAACTGTTGTGTCACGTGCTCAAGGTCATGCGGCGAAGAAACGGGAAGGCAGGGGCTCTGCGTCGGGCAGGGTGACTCCAGAGCCCGGGCGCGTGGCCGTTACACTCCCCTGTCGCCTTCAAAATGCTTGTGCAAATCCCCGCAGGGCATTCTAAGCTCCCGTGGGGCATATAATTATGCGGAGGCTGCACAGCCAAGGTGCAAACCCGAACTGGAACCCGCGCTCCCTCCAGCGACGGCCCAAGCGCAGGGGGCTCAGGGGAAGGACCGCACAAGGTCACGCTCAAGGGTCTGGGCATTGCATTCGTTTCCTAGGGCCGCCCTCACCGGTGACCGCCAACCGGGTGGCTCAGCGCGAGTTCATTCCCTCAGTTCTGGAGGCCAGGGGGTCTGCAATTAAAGTGCCAGAAGGGCCTGGGCTCCCCCCGGAAGACTCGAGGGGGGATACTTTCGGGCGCCTCCTGTCTCTGGAGGCTCCAGCAGCTCCTTGGCTTATGGCAGCGTCGCCCCACCCTCTGCCTCTGTCAAATCTCCCTCTGATAAAAACACCCGCCCTTGGATTTAGGGCCCATCCTAAATCTGGGATGAGCTCAGCTTGAGACCCTTAATTACATTGGCAAAGACTCCTTATCCAAAGAAGGTCGCACTCACGGGTGCCAGGCTTCAGGGCTCAGCAGATCTCTCGGGGGGACACAGTCCAACCCGCTCCAGGTGTCTCATGTGCGATCGTTAGCTGCTGCCCTTGGCCTCTCATCCTCCCCGTCTCATTTGGAAGCTGCTCCCACATTGCATTTTGGGCCATCGCCGTTCACCCCTCGGGTCCCTCTTACAAAATGCATGGTCCTTCCCTGGCCGGGGGGTCAGCACGTGACCGACACTGGGCCACAGCCTCTCTGTCCTGGTAAACTGAGCCTCCAGGGACCGCGAAGGGGGCCGGAGCCCACTCGGCCCAGCGGCGGCCCTGCCCCGCGGGAATCGGGCCCTGGAGACATGCCTCCTTCCTCGTGCACGGCGGCTTGGCACCCCGCCTGCTGCTGCTCTGTCCCCTTGACTGATGACTTCTCCCCAGCAGCTGACACCTGAGCTGGAGAGGGTGAAGAGCTGCCACTCTCCCGAAATAGACGGTGACACAGCGGATGGTAGATTGAGATTAATCTCGTGCCCCTTGCCAACAAACAGGCCTGCAGCCAGAGGATCTCTGGGGCCCTCCCCCCGAGCCATCAACGACAAGCTCCTCTAAGCACTTTCGTCATTAAAAATATATTTTTCTTTTCCCAACCCCACTTAGGCAACGCCCGTGTGCACACTGAAAGAACAGAAATAAACAAAAAGGAGGAGGACCAAAGGGCCCATAAATGCATATCTAACACGGCGGCTTATCCTCCCCTGGGTCTCTTGTGTGCGCACGTGCACAGAGCTCGCCCCCGTAGACCAGGCCCTGCCGCTCGGCTGCTTAACCACGCTGGGAACGTCCTTCCCTCCGACCAACACAATTACCAAGCATCACTGGCTTCTTTCCCCATTTATTTTGAAGTCGGCCCCACGCCCAGCACTGAGTCCGAGGCGGGGCTTGAACTCATGAGCCTGAGATGGAGACCTGAGCTGAGACCAAGAGTCAGACGCCCAACTGTTTGGGGGACAGGCTCCCCCCAAACATGATTCGTAATGGCTGCGGGCACAGGTGTTGCGTAGATGAGCCATAATTTACTTCTGCAGATCCCACGGGGCTTCCAGGCTTTTTCTTACTAGAAGCAATGCCGCTACGGGCATCTATACACACGTTCTTGGGATCCCTGGGTGGCGCAGCGGTTTGGCGCCTGCCTTTGGCCCAGGGCGCGATCCTGGAGACCCTGGATCGAATCCCACGTCAGGCTCCCGGTGCATGGAGCCTGCTTCTCCCTCTGCCTGTGTCTCTGCCTCTCTCTCTCTCACTGTGTGCCTATCATGAATAAATAAAAATTAAAAAAAAAATGTTATACACACGTTCTTAATTATCTCCCCACGATGCGTCCCCACAAGCTGAAGGCTCCGTGGACTTGCGCCAGTGATGGATGTGGTCACTCTTTCATCTCTGCCAATCTCATCAGCCCCAAAAGGGCATAACTGCTGATTGAATTTGCATTTCTGGTGACTAGCAGAGCTGAATGTTGTAACAAGGCTTCATCGGCCACTTGGAGTGGTTCTTCCGTGAACTGCCTGCCTAAGACGCGGACTAAAAGCTTCGCATGACTTATCAAAGTGTGAGAAGGGCCTGGTGCCAGGGAGGGTTGGGGAGAGTGTGGCCGATGCTCTCCAGCCAACCCACTGCTGGAGCTACAGCTCCCAGGGCACCGGCTTCGACCACTGGGCTTTGGTTCCACTGCTCTTGACCAGAGCTCCCCCTCTCACCGCTCTCCTCTCCTGCACGCTGGAGGAAGAGGGCTCAGCGTGGGCTGGGGGAACCGTGCCAGGTGGCCGTGCATCCCTGCCGGCCTCCCACAGCTCCAAACCCGAAGGACCAGGACACAGAAGCAGCACTGTGTTCTTTCGCACACACAGCCAGACTTCCGGCCCCAGCAGCATAGAGGTTAGACCCGAAGGCATCGGGGACTGCCGCCCGCCCCACCTCTCCCTTTTATCGTACCTGAAGGTGTGGGTACCATGGCCCCGGCTGCAGCCTCTGGTGTCACAGAGGAGGACGTGTCGGGGGAGGCACCCTGCAGGGCCTGGGGGGTGGGGTGCTGGGAACGCTGGCCCTAATTTCCTATAGTGCTGGCTTTTGTTCTCCACCGTAACTTTCATTAACTACGGGCTGCGGCATCAGGGAAATTCCCAGTCGTCCTCCGTGTCTCGGCCGCGGACACTTAGTCTGATTAGGTCATCAGCTGATTTCCACGGAGGAAGGTGCACCCGCAGCGCCGGGCCTCGGGCTCCTGCTGGTTCTGGCTCCACAGAGCATGTGGTGCAGAATGGGCAGCAGAGGCCAGCGCTGTGACTCGAGTCCGCTAGCCCACACTCCAGCCCGACTTGCAGCCCGGGACCTCAGGACGCCCACATCGGTCGCCTGCACGTAGATAGAAAATCAACAGACTCACCGCAGTTTTCCCAGCCTGCCCTCCTCCAGGGAGGAAATGAGCAGAGATGATCACTGAGGGCTGAAAATCCTATTCCCTGGGAAGGTGCACACGCATTTCCACTGCCACCCCCAGCATCACCATCACTGTCATTATCTTGACCATCACCACCCTTATTACTTACACCACCTGTCCCATGTACATCACCCCCACCATGATGTCCCCCACCTGTCCTGGTTCCACCATCTCCACCACGATGTCTCCCACCTGTCCTGGTTCCACCATCTCCACCACGATGTCTCCCACCTGTCTTCCTTCCATCATCTCCACCATGATGTCCCCACCTGTCCCACGTCCACCATTTCCACCATGATGTCTCCCACCTGTCTTCCTTCCATCTCCATCATGATGTCCCTCACCTGTCCCATGTCCTCCATCTCCACCACAATGTCCCCCACCTGTCCCACGTCCACCATTTCCACCATGAGGTCTCCCACCTGTCTTCCTTCCATCTCCACCAAGATGTCCCCACCTGTCCCATGTCCTCCATCTCCACCACGATGTCCCCCACCTGTCCCATGTCCTTCATCTCCCCCATGATGTCTCCCACCTGTCTTCCTTCCACCATCTCACCATGATGTCCCCCCATGTCCCACGTCCTCCATCTCCACCACGATGTCCCCCACCTGTTCCATGTCCACCATCTCCACCATTATCAACTCACTCGATCCTCTTAATGGCCCTTTAAAGATTTTATTTTATTTTTTTTAAGATTTTATTTATTTACTTATTTATTTGGTCGGGGGACAGTGGGAAAGAGGGAAAGAATCTCAAGCAGACTCCCCACTGAGCATGGAGCCCAAAGTGGGGCTCGATCTCACGGCCCTGAGATCATGACCTGAGCCAAAATCAAGAGTTGGACACTTAACCTGACGGAGCCACCCAGGCGCCCCCGATTGTCCTTCCTTTTAAAGCTGACTCATATCCCACTGTCTGGAGGGACCACCTTTTGCGCGTCCGTTCACCGTGGGCACTTGGTGCAGGTGTGAATAACACTGCGACGGACTTGGCCGTGAGGCACGTTTTAGATGCAGAGACCCAGGCTCAGAGAAGCTGTGTCACTTGCCCAAAGTCACACAGCTCGTCTGCCAGGGTGTGGATCGAAAGGCAGGCCTGCCTGTCACCCGAGCCCACCCTCTGTCCACGACACCACGGCTCCCACGGCGGTCACCTGTGGCACTTCACCGGCTACTCTCCCGTGCGCAGCTTCACCCCGGCTGGGAAACCAGCCTCCGTGCCCATCTGTGCTCGGTGGTGCCGCCTCCCTGTCTCCTCTGGACCCCGTCCGTCCTTCCCCCTCAGCATGTGAGGCCTGCCTCCCGCCGGCATCCCCGGGGGGCTGCTCGTGTTCCTGACCTGTGCCGCTTATCACCCAGGACTGCGGCCCCCGGGTGCCGGCCGTCCCGCTCAGCCTGGAAAGTTCTCTCTGTGCCTCAAATGGCTCTGAAACCAGCAGAGCAGTTCTGACTTTCCTGGGAAGTCAGCAATCAGGTTGGTTTTAGTTACATGTATGGTTCTTTCGGCAGCTGGGGGGCCAAGGGGAGGCCCGGGGTCCCAGGAGCAGATGCCTCCCCACGTGGTATTCAGGAGATGCCAGCACTGGGGCAACTGCTGTCACGGGGCCAGGGCCCTGGGGTTCGGGAGGGGGATCCCTTATTTTTTTTTTAATATTTATTTATTTATTTATTTATTTATGATAGACACAGAGAGAGAGAGAGAGGCAGAGACACAGGCAGAGGGAGAAGCAGGCTCCACGCAGGGAGCCCGACGCGGGACTCGATCCTGGGACTCCAGGATTGCGCCCTGGGCCAAAGGCAGGTGCTAAACCACTGAGTCACCCAGGGAGGGGGATCCCTTATTAGAAACAACCTGTGCGGGCAGAGAGGCCTTCACCTTTACCTGAGCCTCTACTTCCACAGGTGGGGGAACAGGCCCAGAGAGCCGCAGCTGCTTCCCTGTGGAAGACAATAATGCCCCCAAGAGGCTCACGTCCTAACCCACGGCATCTGTGATCATCGGGAAAGGGACTGTGCAGCTGAGGGATGAAGGGGCTTGAGACGGCCAGCGCTCCTGGCTCTCCAGGTGGGCCCAACGTCCCCGGGCTCCTGAGCCGGAGGAGAAGTGCCGACCCCGGGGAGGAGATGCCGATGCTGGACACGGAGAGGCCTCAGCGACGGGGACCACGAGCCGAGGGAAGGCCCGAGGAACACAGACACCCCGATTTCAGCCCGCAAGACCCGTTTTGGAACCCTGGACCTATGGAACTGTGAGATTCCAGATCTGTGTGATCTCCAGGCCCTGATTGTGTGATGATCTGTCGTAGGAAACCAAGAGAGCGCCCGGGATCACACGGGGAGGCGGAGGCGGAGCCCCGCCCGGGGTGGGGTGGGGTGTGGGGGGTGGTGGGACCCTCAGTCCTGAGCACCCGCAGCCCCTGAGCCTCTGGAGGCAACACAGGCGCCGATTCACAGCTGATAATAATAGCACTGGCGCGTGTTTCGGGCTTCCTGTGTGCCAGGCCCCGTGCCGAGTTATGAATATTGTCGTCCAGGCTTCATACACGTGACTACCGAAGCACAGAGAGGCTAAGGGATCTGCCCAGGCTCACGCAGCTAGCAGGTAGAGGAACGGGGTTCAAATGGCGGGGCTCTAAGTGCAGAGCCTGACCGACGAGCACCATGACCTGACCAGCAGCTGCTGGTGTTGGGGGGTTAGGCCTTGGCTTTTCACTAGTTCACCGTGTGGTTTAGGACAAGTCACCCGAGCTCTCCGAGCCGTGGTTTCCCACCTGAAAAATGAAGAAGGATAGACTGGGTAATCCTATAAGCTAAGCTTGAGTTTTCTGGAATGTTCCCTGCCAGAGAGCAGAGCTGTGGTCCAGGTCGCTGCCATGTCCTCCACGTTTGATGCTGAACCTGTTTTCACGCGTGTTTCGTCTGCTCTGGTTCCTGCTAAGACGTTCAGGTCATCCTTGGGTTCAGGCCAAGCTCCGGATCCGGAAAGCTCGCTGACGGGGTTTGGTTCTGAGCCCAAAGCAGAGGCTCCGGATCCGAGAGGCCTGGGCTTGCCGCTGAGGCACCCGGGTTTCCGGTATGAGATGCGAAGAAGCTGTACGGCGGCGAGTGACGAAGATCCTGGAGCCAGTCTCCCCGGGTCACACCCACCCAGGTCGGCTGGAACCGTCCCCTCCGGGCCACACGACAGACCCGGGGCCCTGCCGTCCGCCGCCGCAGCCCCGGCCCAGGTCCGGTCCGCACTGAGATGCGCCGCAGCTGTAAATACGCCCCGGACCTCGAAGACTTGGAACGAAGAAGACAGCGGAGCCAAGACTCGTGGGTGACTTTCCTCTGGGCGACAAGGGGAAGAACTGACATTCTGGATATGCTGGATTCAGTGGAATATTACAGTGGGTTTCAGCTGTTCATCTGCGGCTCGCTCTGTCTTTCACTGGGTGGGGCCGCCCTGGGGTGCTGAGCTCGGTGCCGGGAACACAGGAAGACCCCGGATAAATGAGCAGCGGGGCAGCCTGCTGGCGGCAGGTGGCAGGGACAACCTCGATCAAATACGCGAGAGCCTGACTTGGACCTTTAGTGCTTATTTCCCCTTGATCAATTGGAGCAATTTGCTTGGACGTCATAAAATCTGATGGCTGGACCCCAAAAATGGTTTTGGGAGGCTACTGAAGCCCAGTTCCCGGGGTGTGTGGGCCTGCCCTGGTGCCCTTACGCTAACTAATCACATCCGCAGTGACCCCGGTATTCATCACGTCTTTGACCTTCCGGGTTTCATTTAGCTTCGGCATCTTGGGGCCCTGCCACCTGGGGAGGGAACGCCCCCCGCCCCCCAGGGTTCGACACTTCCTAGGGACAGTAAACAACCTGAAGGCACACCTTCGCTAGGCAAACCGAGCAGTCCCAGTCCACACCCCCACCCACCTTCTTTGGTGGGACTCTTGCAATCTGGAACACTGTCTCTTGCCCTGAATGACGCCAGGGCCTGGATAACAGGGGACACCGCCCCCCCCCAGCCCCTGGCCTGCCCGAATTAATCAAACTAGCCAACCCCAAACTTGCCCAGCCCGCCTACCCTGCCCCTTCCTCCTGCAAAAACCACAACTGAAGATTCCTGCCTGTACTTTCCCATCATTTCCTCTGCGCCCTGAGCATCTCTGGTGCCTCCCTGCACGGCCCTGCGGGGCATCCACCCTTCTTGTCTCTAGGATCTAGGAGTGTTCAATTTCTTCCTTCGTACAGTCTTTTCTGTGTCTGCACGTCTTAACCAGGCCGGATTCAAACAAACCCCAGCCAGGGGCACCCGGGTGGCTCAGTCGGCGAGGTGTCTGGGCCTGGGGCTCAGTCATGATCCTCGGGCCCTGGGGTCGAGCCCTGCACCAGGCTCTCTGCTAAGTGGAGACTCGGCTTCTCCCTTGGCCCTCTGCCAGCCTCCCCACCCCGTTTGCTCTCTCTCTCCCAAATAAATAGAATCTTAAAAAAAAAAAAAAAATCCTAGTCATGTTTAAAATAGTCCTATCCCCAAATAAGGTCATCATCTGAAGGACTAGGAGTTGGGACTTCCACAAATGATTTGGGGAAACAGAGTTTAACCCATAGCATCCGCCTCCAATCATTCCCTGCTCAAGGATCTGTGAGAGCTCAAGTCAGGGTCCCAGCGGCAAACACGGCCCCCCCAAACTGGGTTATTTGAAGGGAGTCTAACAAAGGGGCTGCTGATGAAGATGTGGACTGGCCTCCAGAAGTCAGCGAGGGGTCGGTGCGGTACCCTGAGTCCAGCAGTGGGGAGGGGCGGCCTTCCCTGAGAGCCTAGGGGCGTCTGGAGAAGGAGGGAGACAGCTGTGGCTAAGGCAGGGGTGCACACCTGGCTGTCGCGGGCTAAAGGTAAGGTGGGGGGACATGGTACCTATCCACCGTGCCAACGTGGAAAAGCGCGCAGAAGAAAACGAAGAAGTGAAAAGCTCTGTGCCATTCTGCTAACGGCCAGACCACAGGGACGGCAAAAAGGCTGAGGCTTCCTGGAGAGGGGTTCCAGAGGAATACACAGGTGGAGCACAGGCCTCCTTTAGGACGGTAAGACCACCCGTAAGATACCGTGACGGTGGGTACACGTCACCCGTCTGCCCAAATCCAAAGGATGCACGCGACAAAGGGTGAACCCAGCGTACACTGTGGACTCCACTTAATAACGTTAATACTTTCCACGATGGTTCCTCAATTATAACAAATAACGCAAGGTGTCAGTAAGAGGGGAACTGAGGGGGCGGGGGCACATGGGAACTCTCTGCAGGGTCTGCTGAATTCTCCAGAAACCTAAAACCGCCCCTAAGAAATAGCCTATTAATTAATTTTTTAAAAAGATTTTATTTATTTATTCATGAGAGAGAGAGAGAGAGAGAGAGAGAAAGAGGCTCCATGCAGGGAGCCTGATGTGGGACTCGATCCCAGGATCACGCCCTGGGCCGAAGGCAGGTGCTAAACCACTGAGCCACCCGGGAATCCCCTATTAATTAATTTTTTTAAAAAATATGATAAAACCACTCTTTCACCCAGAGAAAATCACCAGCAGCGCCTGGCTGCCTACCCTTGCCAGTCATTTTTCTATGGGACTCAGTTCTTTCTCCTGGACTCCCGGGGGGCACGGGGCTCACCGCAAGCTTCCCCAACCTCGCCGCCCCTGCACTGGCTGGGAGCTTCCTTCCCCTGCTCAGCACCTCGGCCCCGTGCTCCCCGCTCCGGTCCCCAGCAGTGCACCCTAAAGCCCAGGTGTGCCCGTCGTCTAGCGGCTCCTGTGACCTGGACGCCCACCCTCCCTCCCGAGGCCCATCGAGGGCTGCCCGTCGCTGTTCTGAGGTTCTGGCCACACGACTGTCCGGGGGGACTGAAGACCTATAAACACCCATCCTGGAATTTTATGGGTTGACAATGGCCCTTCTCTTGCAAGCGCTCCCCATTTTCTTCCAAAGCTCCTTTATGTCAGCATTTCCTTGATCACCGGGGGGTGACAGGAGAGAAAACCAAAGCCCAGAAAAGTTGGTGACTTGCCCAGGTCAAGAAGCGGGGGCAGGAGGTCCTGACCCTTGGCTCTAAGCTCCCACGTGGCCACGGGCAACTTCCTTTTTTCTTTCCTTCCTTTCCTTCCTTCCCTTCCTTCCTTCCTTCCTTCCTTCCTTCCTTCCTTCCTTCCTTCCTTCTTCTTTTCTTTCTTTCTTTCTTTCTTTTCTTTCTTCTTTCTTTCTTTCTCTTTTTTTCTCTTTCTTCTTTCTCTCTTTCTTCTTTTCTTTCTCTCTTCTCTCTTTCTCTCTTTCTCTCTTTCTTCTTTCTTTCTTTCTTTCCTTTCTCCTTTCTATCTTTCTTCTTTCTTTTTTAAAATTGCACAAGCAGAGGAGAAGGAGCAGAGGGAGAGGGAGAAGCAGGCTTCCCACCGAGCAAGGAACCCAACGCGGGGCTCGATCCCAGGACCTGAGCCCAAGGCAGATGCTTCACCGACTGAGCCACCCAGGCAGCCCCGTGGTAACTTTCTTTTCTGATGCGGATAATCATGTATGATGGTCCTGTTCAAGGACAGATACCGTCTCACTGGTGTCTTGTGAATGAGCAAGGCTCTTCTGGTAACTGCTGGAGGGATCTCTTCTCGATAGGAGGTGGCAGCAGAGGGGAACATACTCTCACACCTCCTCATTTAAGACGCTTGCTGGGGGGCAGGACCGGTGCCAAGGAGCCCACCCCAGACGCTCTTGCTAGGAGCTGGAGGCTTCGGAGCCCCTCATCCCATGACCTGGAGGAGGCTGGCTCAGGACGGTGCAGGACCAGCCAAAGTCAGAGCTAGAGGGAGTCTTCTCCGCCGGCTAGCACGGGGCCCGAAACCTGAAGCCAGGAGGAGGAACGAGCCCCCAACATGTTTCTGGGAGCTCGGTCAGCGCAGTGCTCGAAGCTGCTCTTCACGTGCACGTGTGCTCGCTTCGGCTCCTGCCCTACCCTCTCCGAGGACTCCCACCTGTTGCCCCAATGGGCACCCGAGGTGATTTAGGGCAACTGAAGGAGGGACGAGCCTCACAGGTCCCACTGCTAGCTTTGGATGGAGCAGGGACCCAGACTCCGATTCCTGCCTCTTTGGTTTGCATTCAGCTCCGAGAATCTTCCCTTTAGTCCTGAAGGGCCCGCAGCTCCCTCTGGGTCCTGACCCCTGCCCCAGCCCTTGGCCCATAATGCGCCCAGAGGATGGGTGGGGGGCACGGGACACCAGAGACTCCCCGATCAGCAGCCTCGGAAGCACAGGGCCGGGCTGCGAGCCAGTGGGAGGATGTGCTGTGAGAGCACAGTCCCCATCTACGTGGGTCGTCGACTCTTGGGATTGGCCGCCAGTGTGACATCCAGTGGGATTTGCAAGGTCGTGTGCAGAGCTGGGCTGTTCATCGGCATTTCTGTGATTTGCATAAAGAGAAAAAACAGCTTCTGTGTGTGGCGGCGGAGGAGACTGCACCTCGAGTTTCTTCCCATGACGTCACTTGAGGTCAGAGGGCGGGTGCCATCACCTGTATCTGAGGACACCCAGGGCCCAGGAACGTTAGGGGATGCATCTGCCGTCAGACAGTCAACCGGAAGCACAGCCACGGTCACGGTCACGGATGCCTAGCGGCGGCCTGCCCAGACCCTCCCGAAACTCTACCCCACGCCCTGGCGGTCCCTGCGGATGGTGTCACCGCGGCCATCCTCTGCCCCGACAGGACCCAGAGGGGCTGCTCCCAAACCGAGCCTCCTCCTGGGACCTGGCAATTGGGACCAACAGAGCACAGCCTCCGCCACCGGGTGAGAGGGTGGAGAACGGCCGTCGGCGCTTGGAGAGGAGGGGAAAGACGGCGAGCAGCAGAGGCGAGAGCGCGAGAGAGGCTCGAGCCAGGGGGGCGCCCAGCAGGGCTCACCCACAGTACTGCCCGGCCCGGCTCGGGACCTGCACCTCCTGGAGACACCCCACAGCCTTCCCGGAAGCCTTCTGCTTGCTCACGCCAGGGGAAGCTGTTTCTCGTCCAGCGGGGTTCACGGAGCTCTGCGGCCGTGGAGACCCCAACGCCGTCCGCCCGCCCCTCATGCTGCACCTCGCAGAGCACAGGGCGCTAGGGCACCGGCCACCCCAGGACCCCCCGACGGCCGGCCCTGCATCTTGCCAGCGGTGCCCCAGCAGAGGGGCAGGCACGGCTGGCTCCCTCCCTCCACGGTGGAGAGCCTGAGGCTCGGGGGCCGTGGGGTTCGACCAGGACCCACCCAAATTTCCGGACCTCCGCCTCTGCTCAGGGATGTCTGGGTGCCTAGCCTTTGCTGACTGCGGCTGGGGACAAAAGCCAAGGCCGGTGATCTGAGCAGCGAAGGCCTCGGGCTGCGCGTTTGTCAGCCACAAGTGCCCGCGGCCCCACCGAGCTCCTTCCATGCGGCGCATGGCCCCGGGGGCCTGTGCTCCCACAGGGATGTGGATGTCTCGTGGACCAGGTAACATGGACTTCAGTCGGGGGCGGCGCGGGACCGCCCAGGCAGAGCAGTCAGGGAAGGCTTCCAGGATGTAGGGACATCCGACTGGGGACCTAATGCCGAGGAAGACACAGCCCCTTGAGGAGGAAACGTCCTAGCAGCTGGTGTGTCCCAGGGACACGGGGGGTCGGTGCGGCTGGGCTGGGATAGACGAGGCGGTGGGGGATGGCTTGTGGGACACGAGAGGGAGCTGGCTTGTTCTGAATGCAGTGGACCCATCAGAAGGCTTCCAGACGCGCCATTTACTGTTCCAGCCTCTGGGGAAGACGGGACGGAAAAGACGCATCCCGCGTCCTCCAAACTGGCCAGACCGGGAACTGCTGACGTCAAGCGGTGTCGCAGAGGTAGGAGCGTCCGGGGAGGCCCTACGGGAGAGCTCCCAGCCAGCGTTGGGGGCCCACAGGGCTGGAGGCTGGAAGGCTACGTGGGCACCAGGGGGGCAGAGAAGTAGAGGCGACGGGGGGCGGGATCCGGGGCCTGGAAGGGCCGGGCAGAGGCCCGAGGGCAGGAGGCCAGGCCAGCTCCCGGGCCTGCAGTCCCGCACCCAGGACAGACACGGGAAGCCGCGAATGTGCCCGACTGCGGGTCCTCAGGGCAACCCACGGGCATGCGTGGGGCTCCCGCGGTGCCATCACTGGCGCTGCCGGCCCGGAGGCCGCGGGGCCACTGAATCCCACGGGGTTCCTGGGGCCGCGGGGACCGGACGGCCACTGGCCCAGAGCTGGCGCTCGGCTGTGAGGCGGCCGGCGGCTTCACGACGTGAGGGGGCCTCTCTAGGACGGAGCCCCGACGGCATCCCCGGGCCGCCCTGCGCCAGGGACGTAGGTGCGCTGCCCTCCGTTTGAGTTAACCGACAGAGTGGCACAACCCATGTGACACTTCAGAGCGATCCAGTGTGTAGGACAGCGGAGCGGGACGTGGCCGGGCTCCCCGGGAGCCAGAAGACAGGGCGAGCTCGCCTTGGGTTCCGCTCGCGGCCCACTGGCCGCCAGGACTCCAGGCCCGGGTGCTCTAACGGCCGACGCTGGGCCCCGGACACGGGTAATGACGGGAGAGAGGACACCCCGCAACACCACTCTGACGCAGGGACCAGTTAAAGACGCATTAGCCGGTGCACACAGGACGTGTACGGACCTGTCGCAGACACGAGGGAGGCCGCCTGCCAGGAACATGACTCTTGGGTGTATAAACACACCCCAAACATCCACTCCACCGGTCAGATTAAAGAAACCAGATGGCGGGGTTTTGCCTATCAAATAGAAGACACATTTTAAAAATAATAATACACCAAAGTGGGAAAGATGCGGCAAGACAGGTGTTCCCCATTTGCCAATGGTGGCAGCTGCCCCGGGTGCAACTAGGCAAAAAAAAAAAAAAAAAAAGAAATATTTACAGAGGTTTAAAAATCACCATAGGCTCTCACTCCACATTTCCACTTCAAAGAATCCACCTCAAGGAAATAAAATACCAAGAGGCACCCCCACGTTTTCCGTATATGGGGTGTTTGGTTCAGCATTGTTTATGCACCAAAAAACTGAAGGGAAACAACCCACGTTTCTAACAATAGGAAGCGGTTTCAACGAATAGATCCATAAAATGACGTACTACGTGGCCCTTAAGTTACACCTTCAAGGAACTGTCCCGACGGGGAATTCTCATGGCTTAAGGAGAAAGAACAAATCAGTAATAAACGCAGAGCGCCACAGCAACGTGTTTAAAAATGTAAATGCGCACAGGAATAGAACAGAAGTAAAATACGGCAAAACTTTGACGGCGGCCGCGGGATTCTGGGTGGTTTCTGCCTCCTTCACGGTACTTATCTACATTTCCCACATTTCCAAGGAGCCTCTTATTTTACAACTGGGGAAATAAAACTGCTTTTATTTCTAAAGGGAAAGAAATAAGAGTCACCTTGGAGTCAGCTGGGAGAAAGGACCCGGCTCCCTTTGGCTGGGACACCGTTTACCTTGTCGGCCTGACGAGACTTCCCATTCATCTGCACAAGCCAGGCCCTCATCGCGTCGGATACGAGGAAAGGAAATGGGGTTCCCAGCAAGTGGGGGGCAGCTCCCCCCAGGGAGTGGTCAGTCAGGCCTGGGTGGAGGGTGGAGGGTGGAGGGTGGAACTCGTCCGGGGCTTTGCTGCCAGGACACCCCTTCCTAGAGAGGGGCTCGGGAACCTGCAGAGGCTGAGCCCCCAAATGCCTGCATGCTCCAGGCCCCATAGTGGACCTTCTCTAGGGCCTGAGCCCCCCGAGGGAGCCAGGGTCACCGACACAAAGCACGATCTGTGGTCCCCAATCGCCCCCCCCTCATGCTCCCAGCCCTTCCCTCCCCAGAACTATGCATGTCAAGGTCTCGGGGTGCAAGATGAACTCAGATCTCTTCGCTGGTGCTGAGGGCAGGGACCTGCAGGCCACATACACGGTGGTTAGAGAGGGAGGGGAACGAAGGTGCCTCCCACTCTGGGACCTGCATGTGCCCTTCCTGTGACATACCCTCGGCACGGTGTGGGCCGCATCCCTGGGGCAGGTGTCCGTGCACCTCCGAAGCCGAGCCCAGAGAGAGCCCCCTGCCTGCCTGCCACCGTGGTTTCTCAAACCCAGTAGCTTTTCCTCCCTGTGGCTCCCGGAGGGATGCTGGGGACAGGTGAGGTGTCCTGTGAGCCCAGAGTCCCGAGTGGTCTGGGTGCTCTGCTCCCCACCCTGCTGTGCAGAGACACGGCCCCCTAGATCCCAGTGGAAGGGTCTCTAGAGGGACCAAGCCTCCCCGGGGCCTCGATCTTCCAATCCTTAACACGAGGACAATATTCCCTTCCCTTGAAACCGTGTAATTTTAGAGTTAGAAGGAGCCTTAAAATCTTCCTGCCCACACTCCTTTGCTTGTGAAAGAAAAATCCGAGGTGCAGAGAGAGCAGGCAAGTCCTGCAGAGTCACAGCTAATGAGCTACTGACCCAGACAGGACCTCGGGTTTCTGGAGATGCAGCAAAAGGCCTCCAGGGCAGTTCTCAGGCTTCAGGATGTACTGCAAGCTCCTGGCCTGGGGGTGAGGAATGCAGGCCCTGGGCCCCATCCCCCAGCACCCCTTCAGTAGGCCCCGGAGGGAGTGGGGAGCGCAAGCTTCTGCATTTCAGCCAAGCTCCCACGGGCCTTCATTGCCCATCCGCCTCGGCGGCCGGAAGGAGACCCACCTCGGCCCTCAAAGCCCAAGGGGGTCACCCTGCTGCTCCGTGTCCCCAGACACTCGCCGCCCTCTCCCTCTCCACTGCGCAGCTCACCTGAGTGATTTCCAAGGACTCCCACCCACTTCCAGGTCCGGAGTCCTTTCTACTTAAAAAGGGATGGTCACCGTCCCCATGGCAACGCACTGTCCCAAACTGCCTGGGACCCACTGTCTCGCGGGAGAACCAGCAGACCTCTAGGCGCAGGACCGGGGGTGGCGAGGAGGTCAGCCAGCTGTGACCCAGGGCAATCGGAGGCTGGGCCGGGCCGTGTTGGGGACAGCCTCGCCCTCCCTCCTGATCTATGCCCATCAAGAAAAATGAGGTGCAGGGTCGGACACTCCTGAGGGCCAGCTCATCTCAGCCACCAACCACACGGCGTGCACAAGCCGACCTTGTGCAAACCACTGCGCTTCTGCGCGCCTATGTTGGATAGACCGCCAGGCACGCTTGTAAACTACAAAGTGACCCACACCACAAGGCGAGGCCGCCCGGGAAAATACGGGATGGCACGTGCTAATGGTGAATCTCAGAAAACAACAAATAGTTTCGTGGGTAAGTATATCCCACACTATTGCATGGGATATACTCATACTAAAATACGTAGATCTGAAATTCAGAGTTGATAAGGCATCCTGGGGGGGCCGGGGGGGGCGGGTTTCTTGTTTGTTTTCTCATTTTAGGTTTGTCTGCTTTGTTTTGTTGCTACTTTGGCTGATGGGCATCCCAGCTCCCTTCAGACCCAGCACCAGTGGGGAAGCTCCTCCTGAGCCTGCGGGCCCAGCCCTGCTAACCCCCAAAGGATCCCCGACAGGGGGGAAGGGAGGGGGGATCCGTCACCTCCGTCGCCTCCGCGGCCTTCCTCCCTCCCCACTGTGGTGTGCTCTGTGACGGGGCGCTCCCATCTAACTGTCAGAGCCAGTCAAGGTCACTTGCTCTGCTCCGTTCTGCTTCTCTGGGGGAGGGGACCGCAAGGCAGGGAGGGCAGGATCCCTTTGCTCCTGCCTTTGGATCCCCTCCCCTGAGAGAGGCAGGGCACTTGCCTACAAAACCCCAGAGCTTGGGCCCCCTGGAGCCCGATTTTCCTCTGCAGGACGTGGGCAGCCACATCGTGGCAGGGGGCTGGACACCCTGAGGTCCCGTGTGTCCCCCAGCTGTCGTTAACGCTCTGGGCCATCCATCTCTGGGCCTTCTGGTTCAAACGGGACAGTGCCAACAGCACTAACACACGGTATTGCTGTGCGTCAGGCGCTGTTCTAAGAACTTCATAAAACACCTTTTTAATCCTCCCAATAGCCCCCAGAGGTGAGCACTAATATCATCTCCATTTCACAGATAAGGAAACGGGGGGCGCAGAGGAGTCACACACGGAGCAGTAAGTCGAGGCAGGATTGGAACCGAGCCTGGGTCCTCAGCTACTTTGCACGGCGCCTCCGTGAAGACACGAGGAGTGCGGGGGGCCGGGGCGGGGGTGGGGGGAGCAGGGGGGGCTGGCATCCAGCAAGCACCTAGGCTGTGCTAAGCATCGCTGACCCCTGACAGAGCTGGTCTCATTCAAACCTCAAGGCAAACAAGGTGTGGGAGGCCGTTACTGCAGTCTGAAGTCAGGGGCAGGGAAACTGAGGCTCAGAGGGAAATGAGAGTGGAAATCAGAACCCCAGCCCCACACCCCACTCCCGGCAGCCAAGAGGTGCCGAAGCCCTCAGGCTCCCTCCCCGCTGCCTCCACCTCTCCCCAGGGAAGCAAACCAACCCTCAACCGGGGCCTGGACGCTGTTCCTTGCTCCGAGCCTGTCTGTCCCTTCTCCCCAGCCGCACACCCCCACCTGGTGGCCCTTTTCTTCCCTCTATCACAGACGGAGCAGAAATCACATCTTACAATCTCACCGCTCTTTCCGTCCACGACCCACATTATCTGGTTTGGATCCTGGCAACCACCCGCTCAAGTGGACCACCCGGCATTACCGTGTCCTAATTTCACGCCGGAGGGAGACAGGGCTCAAAAAAGTCAAGGGACCCGGCCAGACTCACCCAGGTTCTCCACCAGGACCCAAACCTATGTCCTCTGACTCCACAACCGGGGCTGTGTGGGGACCTCAGAGGTCAGTCAAAGCACTTTAGAGAGGAGGAGTCTGAGACCCAGACAGGACATGCGGCCTGCTCAAGGCCACAGAACCCAGACGGAAGGCTGCAGCCTCCAGGCCCCTAACCCCTCGCCTTCCTACGGTAACACATGGAACCAATGATACCGGCTCAATGACAGCAGAGGCCAATGATGCCAACGCCGCCAAAAGGCAGAGGCAGGAGCAGGGGGTTTCTGGCCTGACATCCCAGTGTCCAGGACCGTCTTCTGGGGGGAGGGTCAGGTGAACGAAGGCAGGCCAGATCTTTTTAGGACTTGCTCCCGGGGCTGAAAACGCCAGCTCAGGGCCTTGCATCTGGGCAGTGACTGCCCCGATGCCTGGGGTTCCTGCTTCGCAGAGTGAGGAGTGAAGATCAGAGGAATTCGGGGCATAAAGGAGCAACATCCCTGAAACCTCAGGAAATGGAAAAAAAGATCTACCAAAGCTAAATCCACGGCTCTGTCACCTTTTATAACGCGTGCCTCCCGGTTCTGGGTCTGAACCCTCTGGCTCCGCAAGGTCACTGCTGGGACTGGTGCTCACATGCCCACCGGTGGAAGGCTGGAACCCACCGAGGGCAGGGACATCCTGGGGCTCCCCATCCTGGGGGCTCCTCCCTATGGATGCTGGGGGCCCCTCTTCCCAGCTCTGTCTCTGCCTCCTGCCACTGGCCTTTGCAGGGCCCCTTAACTTCTGTGCCCTCTGTGTTCCCATCTGCCAAAGGGACCTGTACGTCCGCGTCGCCCCTGGAAAAGGGCACCAGTGAAGCAAGGGCGCAGCAGCCTGCTAAGGCTTTCGTGTTCAGCTTTTCACATCTGGGCTGAAAAAGCACAGAACTGCACATCTTTACTGCATCCCTGGCTAGCGGGCTGCCAGTACGCCGTGCCAGGACTATTTCTCTCCCCTCCTGGACAGAAGAGCAAACCTGGGAGCTGAGAAACAGAGCTGCTCAGGCTCTGCAAGCTGCCCGGGAGCCCGTAGAAGTGGCTGGATCCTTCTGTGTTCAGTGCAGCATGCATGATGGCACTCAGCTCTTTCCCACACAGTGCGGGGGCGGGGGGGGGGGGGTGTCTTCCACTTACAAGGGGCCCATCAGTAACCTGCACCCTGCCGTACTCTGACGCCAAGGCGGGTGAGTTGATCTCAGACTTGGGTAGCAGAGAAATGGGAGGTCCCTAACTTCGGAAAGTGAGTTGCTGGAGAAACAGGTGGAGAAGCATGGCATCGGGGCCCTGAGACTCCAGATGTGACCCTCCCCACCCACTTTCCCTAGCAGACTCCGGGGCCTGGGAACCTGCCACGGTTATTATCCGGGAGCCACTCGCCCGGGGCAGCTGCTCGCCGGGGCAACTGCTCGGTGCACTCAAGCCCCAGCTTGCAGGGGGGACCCAAGGCCCTGCGCCGGCCGCTCCCGGCTCCCTCCCTGTCACCCCCTGCCCGTCCCGCAGCCCAGCCTGCCGGCAGCTCACCTTTGGGCAGCTTGGACGCGTTCTCCTGGATCCAGGAGAAGAGGTGGGCAAAGTCGCAGTCGCACAGCCAGGGGTTCCCGTCCAGGCGCAGGGTGCGCAGCGCGGGCAGCGCGGCCAGGGTGGCCACGTTGAGGCTGCGCAGGTTGTTGTCGTTGAGCTCCAGCACCTGCAGCGACTCGAGGGTCTCGAAGGCGGCCTCGTGCACGCCCGCCAGGTTGTTGTTGGCCAGGCTCAGCTTGACCAGCCTGCCGGCCGAGCGGAAGGCGCCGGCGCCCAGCTGGGTCAGGTTGTTGTAGCTGAGGTCCAGGAAGGCCAGCTTGGCCGAGCCGCTGAACGTGCCCTCCTCCAGGGAGCGCAGCGAGTTGTTCCTGAAGTCCAGGTACACCAGGTCGCCGTAGAAAATGAAGAAGTCCTCGGGGATGCGCTGGATGCGGTTGCCGGCCACCAGCAGCTTGCGCACGTCCAGGGGGAAGGGGTCGGGCACGCTGGGCAGCCCGCGGTCGCGGCAGTCCACGGTGTGCGGGGCGGTGCAGGCGCAGCCCGCGGGGCACGCGTGTCCGGGCCGGAGCGGCAGCAGCAGCAGGAGGCTGCAGAGCCCGAGCGCGGCGCCGGCGGGGGCGGCGGGGGCGGCGGGGGCGGCGGGGCGCATGGCCGGGACCGCGGCGGGGGCGCGGAGGGCGCGGAGGGCGCGGAGGGGGCGCGCGGGGAGGGCGCGGAGGGCGCGGGGCGGGCGTGCGCCCAGGGCGCGCGGCGGCGGACCAGGGGAGTCGGGGCGGCGGGGCCGGGCGGGGGCCGGGCGGGGACAGTCGGGAGGGAGGGCCGAGGGAGGGCCCGCCAAGGACTTACCGGGACCGCAAATCGAGCCGCCGGAACCTCCCCGGGAGAGGCGGGGGCCACGGGGCCTGGCGCGCGCCCTGCGCCCCACGTGCGCCCCCCACCCCGGGACCCCGAGGCCGCGCCGGGGCCCCCACCCGCCCGCCCGCCGCCCACGCGCGCTCCCCGGCGCCGGCCGTCGCCACAGGGAAGGCCACCTGCGTCCCGCGGGCTCTGGCGGGCGGGGCTCCAGGGCGGTCGCTCTCCCTCCTCGCTCGGCCCGGTCAGGGAGGCGCGGGGTCAAGTGAGGCGGAGCCGCCTGGGTCCCCGCCAGGGCCGGTCAGCACTTTCCACCCGGCTGGAGCTCGTCAGGCCCCGGAATCCCCCCTGGCAGGACTAGCCCGGGCTGCTGGTCTGGGGGGGGGTGGGGACTGGGGTCGGGGCTAGGGGCAAGGGGGGGGCAGGGACCTGGGGGCAGAGGCTGGAGCAGGGGCTGGGGGCAGGGACCTGGGGCAGAGGCTTGGGAGCAAGGGCCCGGGGGTAGGGACCTGGGGGCAGGGGCTGGAGCAGGGGCCTGGGGGCAGGGGCTGGGGGCAGGGGCCCAGGGGCAGGGACCTGGGGGCAGGGGCTGGAGCAGGGGCCTGGGGGTAGGGGCTGGGGGCAGGGACCTGGGGCAGAGGCCTGGGGGCAGGGGCAGAGACCTGGGGGCAGGGGCTGGGGGCGGGGACCTGGGGGCAGGGGTTGGAGTAGGAGCCTGGGGGCAGGGGCTGGGGCAGAGGCTTGGGAGCAAGGGCCCGGGGTAGGGACCTGGGGGCAGAGGCTGGAGCAGGGGCCTGGGGGCAGGGGCTGGGGGCAGGGACCTGGGGCAGAGGCTTGGGAGCAAGGGCCCCGGGGGTAGGGACCTGGGGGCAGGGGCTGGAGCAGGGGCCTGGGGGCAGGGACCTGGGGGCAGGGGCTGGAGCAGGGGCCTGGGGACAGGGGCTGGGGGCAGGGAACTGGGGCAGAGGCCTGGCTCCTCAGTGATGCGGCCTGAGTTCCAGGGCCTGCACCTATCTGGACCCCGGTGCCCCATCTGTAGCGTGGGACAAGGTGATATGAATGATCCTGGTGGGAGATTTTCCTCCGGGGGAAACTACCCCCAAGCCAAGCTCCGTCTCCCACTCCTCCACCCATTTCAGAAATGGTTGAGGGATCCCGGCAGAGCCGCCAAGACATTGTCCTGCTGCTGGCTATTTTGGTCCAAATACCCTGGAATTGATAAGCTCCCACTGAACCAAAATAACCTTGGCAACAGCTGTTGGGCAACAGGCCCCCAGAGACCCTGCCCCGGTCCCCCGCCCCTACACAGACTGGTGGAGGCTCAGATTCTAAACCATAAGAGCTAAGCCCCAGCCTTTTTCCAAAGGTACATGCAGTCTCGATGCCTCCGATGGATCAAAAACCTGAGCCTCTGGGACGGAGCCAACAGCTCAACAGATGACAAGTGCTTGCAGAAGACCCGGGTGGAGGGGGGTTGGGTACAGAGTTCCAGGGAACAGCTCTTGGGGTCCTACAGCTCTTTCTCTGCTTACCCTCCGGGCCACCCTGCCAGACCCCCGGAATCCTGTGTCCCTACTTTCCCAGGAACCCCCACTTGCCTGTATGGCCCCCAGGTGCAGGGTGGAGCCCCCACCCTGCCCCACCCTGGCATCATCCCCTTGAAGAGGCACCTGCAAGGGGGAGGGGGAGGCATAATCTACCCTCCTAGAGTGGGCGAAAGTACCGGGACTGCATGAATGATGCCCTGCTGCAGTGTCACACAAAGCACAGGCAGGTGCAGGATCAAAAGGTCCCCCTATTGCGACTTTGCGGGGGCGCCCTGCTCCATCCCTTACAACCTCTGCCTTTCCGGGGTCGGGTTGAGGCAGGGCTCCGGGTGCTTACTCCAGGGCTGAGAGAGCCGGCCTGTCAGTGGTCTAAGCCCTCGGCGTCACTGTCTCAGGACATCTGGGTTTGGTTGGGCTCCCATCTCACACGTGCGCACCGCTGCGCCTGAGTCTCCAGCGTCCTTCCTGCCAGCTAGTCTGGTTGGCTGCAGCCCTGGCCTGGGGGTCCCACTGCGAGTCACCGAAACTTCCACAGGCCACTTGATCTCTCTGGGGATGCACTTCTCAGCCTGGGGTCCGTGGCCCCTCGGTGATGAACACTTTTCAGAATTAAAAAAAACGAACAACAACAATCTGGTGAAAACTGGGAAGGAGGCCTCCCAGAGTAACTGCTGCAGTTCTTGGTGACGGACCTGACGGCAGCCCTAGTTCTGCGCTGAGCAGACACCGGCACCCGCGGATGACTTTGACTAATGGACACAGAGCTGCGTTTCTACGTAAGAAATGCGGACTGTTTGGCAAGGGCTTTCGGAACGGGGATGCTTGGTGGTAAAATAGCATAAGGGGCTCCTGCTGATGAAAATGTAGAGAAATACCACTCCTGGCCTGAATTTCCTCATCTTGAAATGCGGCAGAAAATACCTTCTCTCTCCTCTTCCACAGACTATGTAAGGCCCACGTGGGGAAACACTGGTACAGGATGTGAGCTGAAGAGTATTTAGAGAAACACGGCCCGTAGAGGTGGCCCTAAGTCTTACTATGGCAGGAACTCCTTGTGTCTTGCTTTGAGTGTCCCCCGAAGTCCCTCAAATCTAAATTTAAGTGTTTTTCATTAATATTAGCAGAAGAAGACTCGGCTGGCCTTCGTGGGGAGCAGGGAGGGGGCCCCGATGTTCCAGAGCTCCTATCCCTTGGGAAAATGCAAACTTTGCCACCTCTGATTTTCCCCAGGCAAGGAAAACATAGCTGTGACCTCGGCAAGGTCACACCATGAGTCAGTGGTAGCTGCTGGAAATAGAACACAGGCGTCCTGACTCCCCAGCTGCTCCACTCACCCTGCTTCTCCCACCCCCACCCCCCAGCCCAGGAAGGGGGCCCCTCACAGCCGGATGGAAAATGTTGCAGGTGACAGGGACCGACCTTCAGAGACTTGGTCAGCTCCTCCTTTGTGGTGCCTGTTCAAGAGGCTCAGAACCTGCCGTGCCAAATACCCAAGGTATTCTAAGGTTTCAAAACCTCGCGTCACGCGTTTCCCAACGGTTCTCCTCCGGTGTCCCCGAGCCACAGCCACGCAGCACCTCCCGTCCTGTTTCATGAGTGGCCGCCGTCTGTCGCCCTGTGGGGTCGGGTCTCCCGATCTGTGTGGACGGTGGCCCCCAGGAATGCCCTCTGTGGGGCCTGCGCCCTGTAAACAGAAACAATCCTCAGTCGTGAGGTTTTCCCCCTTGGGTGGGCGGACCGACCTCTAAATCAGCCCAGATCCTCGGCCCGACACTATGAACGAGGTGATGCCAGCATGGTGTGTGCAGAGCCTGCATCTGGGAGCAGGTGCTGGGCCTGAGCGGCGAGTGGCTGGCGTTCGTGGCCATGTCATCTGCTACTGGTCGTATTGCCTCTGGCGAGCGCCCGCTGACCTGAGTGGGAGGCACGAGGACACCCCAAGGGCCCCAGGACCCGAGACCCGATCTGGGCCTTTGCCCGGGACAGCCGGAGGCCCCGGAACCCGCTCTCTGCTCCGTGCACGCGGCTGTGGCTCTGTTCCCTCCTTAGCCGCCAGCTCCACCTTCACCTCCTCACCTTCCCCCGCGTCCCGCCCGCTGCCCCTTCTCACTGCCCCACGGGGGCACCGCCGGCCGCCTGCACCGGCTCCATCTCTTCTAACCACTAGGTCTGGGGTGAGGAGAGCCCGTGAGCCTGGGCCCACGGAGAGGAAGAGCTCCAGCCCCTGGGGTCATCCCTGGAACCGGGAAGCTAACCTTCAACCCGCCTAAACGAGAGGCAGGGAGGCGGAAGGGGTTGGGAACATAGGTTTGGACTCAGACCTGGGTCAGATCTTGGTTCTCCCGTCCATGGTCTCCGTCACCTTGGGCAAGTTGCTTACCTTCTCGAAGCCTCAGGGTTCCTGTCTGTGAAATGGGATCATCCTAGGGCCTACCCTGGGTTGTTATGAGGATCGAATGAGCAAGTGCTTAGCAGTGAGACTGTCCCAACAAATGGCAGCCACCTAATTACCTAGCTCTCTATTTGTTCACCCACGGAGGCGGGTGTTTTTCAGGTAAAGTAGGAGTGCCTTTGCCTGGCTGGAGGTCCCTTGTTCTGAATGCCCTAAAATTCCAGGGTCAGCTTTCAGAAGTCTCCCTCTGCTGAGCCACGCTCCCCACTCCGACTCTAGACTATCTGAGAGAGACACGTGTGCACACACCTTAGCTCTCTCCAGCTCTGGCTGACTTTCTGAGCACCGTTATAGGTGAGTGGTTCCCCAACCACACCCCAGCTCACCGGCTGGATTGGTCTGAGCGTGGGCAGACTAGTAAGATGAAGGGCATGGGGTCAGTCCTTCATCCCAGCACAAGGAGACATCTGTTCTCTGCTACGACCGGCGCTCGGACCGCTGGCTGGCCATCCAGCAAGTGTGTGACCTTGGGTTGGGCCAGAGGTTGGGGTAGGGCCACCCTATCTTTCCCAGGAGAAGAAAAATGCAGAGCACATGTCCCAAGAGTCAAAGGGGCCCCATTCCATGATGTCGTAGCAAGCTCAGGAGTCATCCCCGGTTCCTCTTGGCTTGTGTGCACCCCCTCCTATCCATTGGCAAGGCATCCCCGGCTGTCCTTCTCTGCTCCCCACTGTTACCTCCTTAATCCAAACAGCATCATCTTGTACAGCAACCCCCACTGGCCTTCCCAGCCCCTGCCCACACTCCCAATACTCAAGAAAGCTAAAGTGATCTTGGAAAATATACACCAAATCACCTCACCTCCCTGCTTAGACAGCTCCAATGGCTTTCTGTGTGTGGTGAACGGATTTCGAAGATGATCTCCCTGCCAGTTACCCCGCCCTTGGTACTTTTTGAGTGGGGGCAAGGCCTGTGATCTATTCTAATGAATACAATACGGCCGAGGCGATTGATGCCATTTCTAAGACTAGGTTACAAGAGATGGTAACTTCTGTCTCGCTGTCAGGCTCCCTCGTTCCCTCTGTGGCGTGTGCGCTTTGACGAAGCGAGCTGCTGCATCGGAGTGGCCGGCACGGCAAGGACGTGAGGATGGCCTCGGATCAGTAGCCTGTGAGGAACTGAACCTTACCAACAACAACGTGAGCTTCAGGCCCCGACATGAACCCAGAGATAAACTGTGAGATGAAACTGTGAGATAAGAAAACGTGTTCTGTTTTAAACCGCTACATTTGGGGGTAACTTGTTACACAGCAATAGCTAGCTAATACACTGCAGCACTTGGAGCAAAACCCTAGCGGACCCTGTGTAGTCTGGCCCCACATGCCTCTCCCACCCCATTTGGGACCACCCTCCCTTTGGCTCACCACCCTCCAGCCACTCTGGACCTTTGTACCTCTAATTCTTCATGCTCACGTCCATCCCTGGACATTCGGTGCACTCTGGCTGAAACACTCCCAGAGCTCTTAGTGTGTTGGTGCCATGTGGTCATCAGGTTTTCTTTTTCATGTTTTTTTTTTCAGAGAGAGAGTGGGAGAGCTTGCATGCACACACCTGAGCAGGGTTTGGGGAAGGCCAGGGGAGCAGGAGAGAGAGCTCAAGCAGGCTCCTTGTCCAGCAAGGAGCCGGACTCAGGGCTCAATCCCATGACCCTGAGATCACGACCTGAGCCGAAATCAAGAGTCGGACACAACTGCCCGAGCTCCCCAGGTACCCCGGTCATCAGGGTTACTCAGCCCAACTACCACTTCCTTAGACTGGCCTTCACTGGCCTCCCTCTGTCCTCAGTTACTCTCTTCCAAGCATTTATTACGCCCTGACATTACCTAGTTTGCTTGTTAGTTTATTTATTCATTCTAAGTTCTGCCACTAAACGGAACTACTGTGAGGCCAGGATGTTGACCCAGTTCCTAGCATCGGCCTCAGAATGTAGTAGGCACTCAAGGAATGCTTCATTAAGTTAATTGCTACCTGCAAGCGATGCTTCTCAACTAACCTACCGGTTTCTTGGTAGCTTCCAGTGGCGTCTCACCTGGAGATGTCCACCCAGCTCTTCTGGGGGAGGAAGGGCCTTCTTCCCTCCAAAGCTGGCCTCAGCTCTGGCCTCATGGAGGGAAAGGCATCCTTGTGTGGGGCACAGAGTGCTCCAGCGACACCCTGAAAGTATCCTGGGAGTTTGGGACTCCTCCAAACACATTCCTAGTTCCTCTCCACTCCATCGAAAGCATGCAGGACCCCACAGATGGCTTTATCATCCACCTTCAAGCCTTCACAATGCCCTCTTTCTGCTTTGGCTCTCAACAGCTTCCAAGTTTGGCTCAAAGAAACTTGGCCTCCTCCAGGGAGTCCTTCCAGAATTCGCCCTGGATAATTCCCCTCGTTCTCCGTCCTGGAAGAACAGGTGCCGTGCTGTGGATGGGGCTACAAGATGGAGCAGGAACAGCTCTGTGCTTAAGGAGCCCATGGCTGAGGAGGCAGCTATGGGAAAAGGTAACCACAGTGTGGTCAGAGCTCAGGAGGTACATGTTGGTCTGTAAAACTCCAAGCCACCGCGTTTTATTCAGCACCCTGAACGGGGGCAGTAATTTGGGTAGAGTCAGAGCTAAAAGCATCGGCCCCTGGGCCAGTCAGCCTGTGTTCAAATCCTTGTCCACCATTTCTAGGCTGTGTCTCTTCTGCAAGTAAAGTAGTCTCGCCACCCCTCAGCTGCTTCATCTGTAAGACGGGATGCATGGTAGCCATCGGTCATTGAGAAGATTCGGTGAGGGAGAGCGTTCAGATGGGCACGTGGCACAACTTCTCACGAGCAGCGGTGTCCCGACACCGTCAACCATGGAACACTTCCTGCAACAAGCATCTGTTGCTCGCCTCATATTCACAGGGAAGGCACCCACCTGGGTCCCTGACAGGCGAAGATAGAGTAGAGGGCGTCCATCCTCAGATGACTCACCATCTTCGTCAAGAGACCGGGACACACGGCAGCAGCAGACAGCAGACAGTTCAAGGACGCGCCGTGTACGATAACCACCGAGCAAATCTCCCGGGCTCACAGATGTCACAGGCATTTGGAGGAGTCAGGGATGCCTGGGCTGGCGTGAGTGGGGCAAGGTACGTCTTGACACTGTTGGCCATATTTTCCAATTCGGATCTGGGAGCACATGGCCATGTGGCTTCATGCTTCTGTACCCTGGCGCACAGCGTTCCCTCTGCCGGCCCACCTGGCACACTCCTGCTCACCCTTGAAGACACCGCGCATTTTTCCAGGTGGCCTTGACCTTCCCAGGTGCGGACAAATACTTCCTCCTCTGCATCTCTTGCTCCCCGGGCTTCTATTCTTGTTCCCTGGGTGCAATGTGACATCTATTGATGACATGCTTGTCTCCTCTGCTGGAGGGTTAGTGAGCTCTGGTGTGAGAAAACAGGTCCTTGTGAGCAAGGACAGCAGACAAAGATCTGCTGTGAGCAAAGATCTGCTTGTGAGCAAAGATCGCATCTGTTCCACCTTGAAATCTCGGAACCCAGCATAGGGTAGGGCCCTGCCTGGGGCACTGATCCCAGCTCAGTGTCTTTGCTGAATGAGTGAATGAGTGCACACATGGATAAATGAATAGTTCTGCCCTGAGGAACGATCACTGGACCAAGTATTTGAAGTCTGAATTGCTTCCGAAAGCTCGAGAGGTACGAGTCTCTGTAATCATGCCACCAGACTATGGGTTCAGCCCCACAAATCCTGCAGACTGCTCGGTGGCCGCCGTGGCTTCTGCTCCTGGCCCACACCCTCCCTCACAATAAGAAGCCCCGTGATCCCAAGCCCTCTCATTAACCATTTATAGGGCCGCAAAGCCCCTTATACCTGTGATCTCAGTTGACCCTTGAAGAATAGTCAGGTGGACAGGCCGTGGGTCATTGTGTCTGTTTTATAGAAATCAAGACTTAAATGGCTCAACTTTTCCAAACCAGAAACGAGCTTCCCGTGCTCCTTGTGCGGCTCCCGTGTCCTCGAGTGGGGTTCTATAACAATGAGAGATGAGTCCGTGGCTGCAGAGTGGAGGCCCTGATTGGATACAGGTCCTCAGAGCCTGGCATTTCAAGGTTTATTTTGGACCAGCCACACATCTCTGATTGCACGGCAGCCTTTAAGCTGTCCTCACTAGCCGCCCCTGCCCTCCCCCACCCCAGCTCGCAGCCCTGCGTGGGCCCCGGGCACCTCCTCGTGCATGCCTGCGGGCACTTCCTCCTTCCAGGTGTGTCTTTCTGAGAGGGCAGATGGGAACAAATAGTATAAAACCTCCAGAATTCTTTCTAGTAAATGCGGAGGCACACAGGAGGCTATTTTTATGTGAATTTGTATGTGATTTGCATAAATCTGCATATATTTCCCCAAGCCATGACACTGAGCTCATGAAGCAAACCATTAATGGGTGAATCCGCTTCATTCATGCCAGCCAATGGCAGGAGTAGATGCATCTGCTATCCTAGCTGCCCTGGCTGTATTTCCCCCCCTGAGATTTCTTCTAATTTAAGATGAAATCATTTTCAGCATTACCGAAGACCTCAAAGGATATAGGAAACATGACATTTATACAATAATAATAATTAATAATAATAAGTCTCTAACTCAGATGGCTTGCTATATAGTAAGCATTGCTCTATCAGGTGTAATTATATTATCCTTTTTTTGGGCAAATATATATTTTTTTATCTTCTCAGTAATCCAAATGGTGAGTCCCATCACTATCCTTATTTTACAGATGAGGAAACTGAGGTTCACAGGGTTGGGGTAACATGGCTTGTCACCGACTCAAACAGGGGCAACTGGCTTCATTTATTCATACAGCAAATTTTAGCTTAAGCACCTGCTACGAGCCAGGTATTATTCCAGACACTGGAAATACTGCAGCGAACAGTAAAAATAGAAAGTCCAGGCGTCACAAAGCATCAGGGTGCTTAGGTAGGGTGAGGTTGGGTTGCTGTAACAAAGAGACCCTAAATTTATTCAATCAAAGAACAAAGAAGTGAATTTCTCTCTCAACTGGTAATTCAAGGCCTGTTTCCCAGGTTGGTGGGCAGCCCTGCTCCACCTGTCACTGGGGAGAACCCAGGTTCCTTCCAAGCTTTTGCTCTGCTGGGCACCTGGGACACTGTCTTCACCTGGTTGGGTGGCCCTGGGCTGCCGCCCTGCGGTGTAGCGGCAGGAAGGTGGGAGGGAGCGCGGAGAGGCCACCCTCGGTGCTGAAGTCTGGGCCTCCGGGCAGAGGCAACAGTCATTTCTGTTTCCTTTCTGTGTGTAACCTGGTCCTCTGGCCACATCCAACTCCAAGAGGGGCTGGGAACGGGGTCTGGCTGGGCCCCGGGAGGACAGGAGAATGGCTCTGGGTGGGCAGCCAGCAGCTTTGCCACAGCATGACGTTCGTCAAGCAAGTGACGCTATTGGATGGTATCACACAGTGATAAGAGCAATGAAGAAAAATGAAACAAGGGAAGGGCCTGGAAGGTGATGGGGACAGATTTGTCAACAGTCATGAGCTCTTAATCACGGTTCTGAACTGACCCCCTGCAACCACCCCCACGTTCACAGCGACGGCGCTACAGGCTCAGGAGACACCCAAGCACTTCCTGAGCCAAATAAGGCCAAGTCAGGTCCAGCTGAGTAACCAGAGGCTCTGGCCAAGCCACAGTTTACTGGACTTGACCTTCAGGGAGGCTCTCATGCCTTTTTCCAAGGTGTTTTTATTTATTAGACACGTTACTCTCATTTTAAAAGTTCCTTGTGGTGTCTAGGGCAAGTACTGTCATTCCCCTTTGACAATGGGGCATCTTGAAGCTGGAGAATGTTCGGTTCAGTTAAAAAATAAACTGTAGGGGCCCCTGGATGGCTCATTTGAGCAGCAGTTGAGCGTCCGCCTTTGGTCCAGGGTGTGACCCTGGGGTCCCGGGATTGAGTCCCACATTGGGTTCCCTGCAGGGAGCCTGCCCCTCCCTCTGCCTGTGTCTCTGCCTCTCTCTCTGTGTCTCTCATAAATAAATAAAATATTTAAAAATAAATAAATAAACTGCATCCAGCTCTTGTGTGCCAAGGAACTGGGATAAGAAGGCAATTGGGATGCAATGCCCCCAGATGCCATGACAGGTAGGTAGGGTGGTGTACAGACAGGTAAGCAAATAATTTGTAAAACATACACACGATCAAAGTGAGCACACAATACAGTGGTGCAGAAGAGGAAGGGCGTGATAATTCTACGTGACCCCTACGAGAGGGGTCAAGGGAGGGATCACAGAAGAGGTGATGGGGGACCAAGTTTTTGAAGGATGAGTAGGAGTTCTTCAAGCAGATGGGCAATCTGTTCCAGGTCAGGCAAATACGTCCCAGAGAGAAGGACTGTGTACATAAAGGCGCAGGGAAACTTGCAAAACTTCTAAAATCAATGCTAGAAAGTAACTCGGGCCTCCTGAATCCTCGTCCATGCTAGTATTTGACCTTCGTTTGCAGCTGTTCAGGGTCTGGTGGCCTAGCGCCTGGGTGTTGTGTAAGTGTTGGAAAAGCTCTGATCACAGAGCTACCAGCCGTGCACTCGTCCAGGAGCACTGCCCGAGTGCCTTCTAGATGGACTTGGTCACCGGGGATCCACCGACATCCCTGGGCTGGCCTGATCCCCAGCGTGGGAGGGTGACCCGACAGGGGATGACGGGCTACACCAGGGAGGCCGCTGCATATTTCGAGGTCACGAGTCTGGACTTTGTTCTGAGCTCTCGCAAGGGTTGTGGTGACAAAAGACAGTAACCGGGTGTGCCTTGCAGAGACGTGACTGTGGGGACAGTGTGGGGCTTGAGTTGGAGGGAGGCAAGACTGGAGCGCTGCTCCGGGAACACAGACTGGGTCTCCCACTGGGGCCACTGGGGGCCGCACGCCTCCCCTCTGTGCTAGCAGGACCGCCAGGCCCTGCGCTTCGGTCCAGGCCGGAGGGGAAGGCGGGGAGACTGTGAGCACCCAGCTACGCCTCCAGACGGTGCGGGGACTTTGCCAGCCCTCCAGTCCCAGCTCCGTCACCTGCTAGTCACGGGGACTTCACTCAAGTGCTTTCAACAGTCTGGGCCTCGTCCTCCTCCTCCGTAACACGGGAGCCCTAGTACCTCCGAGGGTTTATGGGGCTGAGAACAAATACTACAAGCTTAGAACAGCACTTGGTGGGCAGGAGCCCTGGTGTTAAAATCATTCTTCGCCACTGTCATTGTTCCGTCCCCGGCTGCTGCTGCGGCTCCCGAGCCACTGACGCCGGGTCCTGGCGCGCCCTCGTCGTGCTCCTTGTGTCCTTACCCCTTCCTGACCGCAGTTGTGCTCTGGGAGACTGTGCCTCGCCGTCCCGGCGGTGGTAAGACATCTCTGCTGGCCGCTTCCTGTCGCCAGTCCTTGCCGCCACCTGAACCTCAGCATCCTGCGCCCGTCACCTTCCAAAGCGAGAGCTGATCTTTGCCTGAAGCCGTCTGAGGACCAGAGATGTGCACGAAGATGTTCATCGTGTTATTTATAATGGAAAAAAAAAAAAAAAGGCAAAGAAATAACCGGAAATACTACCTTAGTCCATTGCAACTGCTAGGACAAAATGCCCACGTCCTACAAACGACAGAAATTTATCCCCCTCCCCCGCCTTGTTCTGGAGGCTGGACGTCAGCGATCGGTTCCTGCCTGCTTCCCGGCTCACTCGTGGCCGTGTTTTGGCCGTGTCCTCCCACGCGGGGGGGCTTCGGAGCCCTGAGGGGCCTCTTTGCTGAGGCACCGGTCCCATTCGCCAGGACGCCGCCCTCACGACCTAACCCCCTCCCAAAGGCCCCACCGCCTAACCCCATCCCCTCGGGGGTCAGGGCCCCACCTGCCACCTGCTGTGGGGACCCAGGCACGCAGACCCCAGCAGACATCCCGCTGCGCGTCTTGCACAACATCCCCGTAGGGACGCGCTGCGTGGCCCCTCGAGATCTTGCCTCAGAAGACCCCCCAGGGGCGAGGAAATACCGCGTGGGAGTGGCCGGTTACAAAGCCTCACGTGCGGCGTGGGCCCCACTTCGTTTTACGGATACGCACCCGGAGAAGAAGAATGAAATACTAACGGAGCTTCTCTAGGTGGCGTCTTATAATCCAGAAAAAGACACTGAGAGCAAAATGGAAACTTCTGGGGAGTTACATTCGTCTTTTGAGTAAGTCCAGACACTTGCAGGGCCCAGCTGTGACCTCAGCCGAGTCCCTCCACCCTCGTGTCCAGCAGCCTCGCTCCTGCTCCCGAGTGCCCAGCCCGCGCTGCTCCCGGGACGCGATGGGCCCTCTGTCACCTGGGCCCGGGTTCCCCCACCCCCCCGGGGCCGCTCCGGCTCACCGAGCCACCGCTGTGGGCTCACCTGTCTGACTCCCGCACGAAGCCCGTAGGGAGAGACACCCTGACCCCTAACCGTCGGCCCCGGCCCGTCGTGGGTGTTCGGGAAAGGCCACAGCTTTCCTCGCCCAATTACCAGCCAGGAGGCGCGTCAAGAGTCCCCGCGGTGTCCAGTTCGGAGCAGCGCCACCTGCAGCCTCCGGCAGCTCAGGGCCCCGGTCAGCCCCGAAGGCCCTTCCCCAGGAGCAGGAGGGGTGCCCTCCTCCAGGCCAGGCGCCCCCCGAAAGCTGTCTCCTCCCGCGGCCGCTGCGCTCCAGGACACCCTCCGCCCCAGTGTCGCCCTCGTCGCTGCCCCAGACCCCAGGCCACTACCTTTCCTGCCTTCCCTGTCCCGCGTCCTGCCGTCTCCACTCCGCACCCCGGTTTGGCCTCTGGGGAGCTGAGAAGAGCCAGCCCCCCAGGAGCGAAGAGGAGCCGCGGAGGCCACAGAGCGGGAATCGTTCCCGGGCTCATGGCTCGTGGCGCTGGGAAGGGGCCTGTCCCCTCGAGCTCCGCCTCGCTGGGGTGCACCGTATTCCAAGTGATGGGTTAAACCAGATCCAGGGGCGCCGGGGGCTCAGCGGTGGAGCGTCGGCTCTGGGCTTGGGGCATGACCCCGGGGTCCCGGGTTTGAATCCCGCATTGGGGTCCCAGGAGGGAGCCTGCTTCTCCCTCTGCCTGGGTGTCTGCCTCTCTCTCTGGATCTCTCATGAAAAAAATACATAAAATCCTTAAAAAAGAAAGAAAGAAGGGGACACGCTCATCTGCCCGTTGCCAGTTTCCGTCGTAGGATGTCTGCGTGCACTCAGACTTCAGCCACCTTTCCTGAGTCAGCTTTCTTAGTAAGAAAGAGAATGTTCCAGTCTTCCGTCCACTGGCGGTTCTCTTATGCTCAGCTGATTCGGACCAGGTTGGGGTCGGGAAGGCAGTTTTTTGGCGCCGCAGAGCCCAGTGCCTCCCTGCTCAGCCTCCTCCCTTGTCTGCGCGTCTGCACCTGCATCTGGCACCTGCATCTGGCACCTGCGTCTGGCACCTGCATCAGCACACCTGCATCCGGCACCTGCATCCGGCACCTGCATCTGGCACCTGCACCAGCACACCTGCGTCTGGCACCTGCACCAGCACACCTGCGTCTGGCACCTGCATCAGCACACCTGCATCTGGCACCTGCGTCTGGCACCTGCACCAGCACACCTGTGTCCGGCACCGGGACCAGCACACCTGCATCCGGCACCTGCGTCCGGCACCTGCACCAGCCCACCTGCATCTCCACACGCACTCCCCTGAGCCGCACAGGTGACCGTCCTAACCATCACCCCACAAAGCAGCCCTCTCCCTCTCCTAGCGTCAGTAATAGTTAGGAAATCCCTGCTGTTATTTCCCTCCCACGCTGATCAGTTGGCTCCTGCTCAGTTTTCCAGCGAGTTCCAACCGACTTCCTGGAGTCGTGTGACGCTGGCCCTCGGTCTCTCCCTCGGAGCCCCCATTCGCCTCAAGCTCCGCGTATTCCAGAAACGTTGTCTCGTCAAATTGGCTGCAAGGATCCGATGGGATGATATCTCTGAAGCTCCCGGTAAACCCTGCGCCCCTTGCAAACGTGAGGTGCTGTTTCTCCCACGCCCCTGAAGCCCATGACACATGGGCTGACACATGACACATCCATCCTTCACTCGACTATGAAAGAGCAGAAAAGTTAGACATAACCTGTTTCCCACTGAGAATGTTCTCTTTCTCAGACGTCAGGATAAATCAGGTGAGTCCCAGGTTTTGGGGGTTTGTGGAAAGTGCACTTTATCCTGGCGCTTTTGTGCAAATCCTACCAGATTACTCACCCAGAAGATTAGGTGTATTTCCTGGCAAGCCTGCGAGGAACTCGTGGGTTATCTGTGGGCCCAGAGGTTTTGTTCCGAATTTTCTGCAACATACTCTAAACAAGGGTCATTTTGTTCGTTCACTCAAACATCAAACATCCTGGGTCCCCGGCTGGACTCTAGGGGCACAGGAAGATCTGAAGACGATGCTGCAGACTGGTCTCTGAGTGGGGAAAATGAATTCATTTCCGGCAGCAGATGGAAATAAATGACACCAGTTCTGAGCAGGACACTCCTTCATCCTACTTTTCTCATGAACTGTCAGTCCCCCTTCCCTTCAGTGCTGCCAAAATTACGTTTCTGGGTCTTGATGATAATTTGTGGCAGCTCGAGTGGTCACACTCGGGGGGAATCTTCGGAGCAGTTTACCCATTTGAGTCAGGCCCCATCCATCTAGAAACGTGCTACGGCCAGGGATGTGCTGATGGATGTCAATCCCCTGGCTTCTCCAGAAAACACATGCCAATATCTGGGCACATCAATAAGCAAAAATTTTGCCAATAAAAAGGGTGTACGGTGCACAATTCATAAATAACAAATTACAAATAACAAATCTTATTGTAAATTCCATACAGCCGACCGCTTCTTACAAAACATTTTCACTGATTTTTGTAGAACTCCTGATGTGCAGCAAACCTATGGTTGCACTTCAGTCATGTTGGCAAAACACCTGCTTGATCTGACTCAGCAAAGAAGTTGCTTAGATTTTTGATGATGGACTGGAGTTCCCACATAGTGACTATTGACTGGGACGCCTGGGGGGCTCAGGGGTGGAGCATCTGCCTCCAGCTCTGGTCGTGATCTCGGGGTCCCGGGATCGAGTCCCGCATCGGGCTCCCTGCGTGGAGCCTGCTTCTCCCTCTGCCTGCGTCTCTGCCTCTCACTCTCTCTCTCTCATGAATAAATACATAAAATCCTTAAAAAAATTACTATTGACTGATCTCTTTATTTGCATTAGTGAGTAAAATAAAACCATGCATACACATTGAAACTTCATTTAATGATGTGAGCAACTTCTCTTCTGAATCAGTGTTCAAATACTAGAATATTTCCTCAATTCTGTGTTTGTCTCAATGTAATAGTCATGGGCAGAACGTGCTTTCCAGTTTATCAGTCGATTGATTGATTGATTGATTGGGGCAGGGAGGGGCAGAGGGAGAGGGAGAGAGTCTTAAGCAGGCTCCATGCCTCGTGCAGAGCCCAGTGCAGGGCTCAATCTCACAACCCTGAGATCATGACCTGAGCAGAAATCAAGAGTCAGACGCTTAAAAGACTGAGCCACCCAGACGTCCCTATTGTTGTATTTATTATAACAAAGTAATGCATTATTAACTATTTTATTAGCATTAATGTTTTTCTATCACTTTTAAAAAAAGATTTATTTAAAAGAGAATGCAGGTGGGGGGGTGGGGCAGAGGGAGAAGGAGGGAGAGAATCTCAAGCAGACTCCCCGGGGAACGCAGAGCCCACCACGGGGCTTAGATCCCAGGGCCCTGAGATCATGACCTGAGCTGAAACCAAGAGCTGGATGCTTAACCCGCTGAGCCACCCGGGCGCCCCTGTTGTTCGCATCACTTTTAAAAGTCTATACAGTTTAAAAAGAACAAATTAAGTCCTGATTTGTAGTGTTTCCCAATTTCCGTGGTGGAAATACTCACATTGTAGCTGATGCCAAGTTACCAACGTGTTGTCACTGGGCATGGAATTGATAAGAAATGTGCAAGAGCACAACATTCAGTAGAATTTCTACCTGCAGATGCAGTAGATGTAAATAACCTCAAGGGCACAGATAATAGTAAGACTTAGTGGAGTAATTAGGAAATAATGAGTTTTAAGTATTTATTACCTTTTCTGTCTCTTTCCTTTTTTTTTTTTAATTTTTTTTATTTATTTATGATAGTCACACAGAGAGAGAGAGAGAGAGGCAGAGACACAGGCAGAGGGAGAAGCAGGCTCCATGCACCGGGAGCCCGATGTGGGATTCGATCCCGGGTCTCCAGGATCACACCCTGGGCCAAAGGCAGGCGCCAAACCGCTGCGCCACCCAGGGATCCCTGTCTCTTTCCTTTTTATATATTTTTATTTATTATTATTTTTTGGCGAGGAGAGAGAGAGGGTGTGCATGATGGAAGAAGAGGGGTAGGGGCAGAGGGAAAGAATCTCAAGCAGGCTCCCCACTGAGTGTGGAGCCTGACTTGGGGTTGGATCTCCTGACCTTGACATCATGACCCGAGCAGAAATCAAGAGTCGGACACTCAACGGACTGGGCCACCCGGGTACTGCTTTTTTTTTTTTTTTCTAACCACTTTAACCTTTTTAATGTTTACATGTCAATAGCATTAAGTGCACTCACAGTGTTATACAACTGGCACTACTTTTCAGTTCCAGAACTTTCTCGTGGCCCCAGGTGGGAACTTCATACCCCGTAAGCAGCCATTTGCCACCCCTTCCACCAGGGTGCTTTCTGTCTGTGCATTTGCTGTCTCTGGGCACTATTTAAATGTCCGGTTTCTTTCCCTCAGGATGATGTTTTCAAAGTTCATCCATTTGTAGCTCAGATCAGTAGTTCATTCCTTTTCTTGGCTGGTGAATATTCCATCGTTCAGAGAGACCACGGCCCCTTTAGCCCTTCATCCACTGATGGACGTTTAGGGTGTTGCCACCTTTTAGCTACTATGAATAGTATTGCTATGAACATTTGTGATTACCTTCATTTTCAATATAATTTACTTAATTGTAAGTTTATATAATTTCATTTTTAATAATGGTTGTGTTGGAGCATCTGGTAGAGCATGCAACTCTTCATCTCAGGGTTGTGAGCTCAAGTCCCATTTGGGTGTGGAGTCTACTTAAAATAATGCTGATGATAATAATAATGATGATGATAGTAATAAATAACAGTTCTGTTACCAACCAACTTGCAAAATTCCTGAACATTTAAAGATTGGCCCTTGGGAGTGGGCAGGCGCCGGCTCCAGTGCTCCGCGGGTTGTCACCATCTACCAGCAGATCTGTATTCTGGGATCAATGAAGGCTCCTCCTTGCTTTGTCAGTTTGAGCAGGTCACTAAGCTCTCTTGTCTTTGTCTCATCTCTAGAATGAGCCTCTTGGGCTAGATGATGTCTAAGGTCCCTTCCTGGGATAGCTTCTCTCTAATTAGTGGCCATGCCAGGTAAACAGGTGAGACAAACCCACATTAACCTACCACCACCACCCCCAGGCAGTTGAGGGGCTGAGCGGCATGCTTCTGCAGGTCAGGGTCATCAGCCCCATGGCCCTCGATGGACATGTTTTGATTGTCCCCCTTCCACCACTTCTCTTCTCCTCTGATCAGTTTTCCCGTTGGTGGATTCAGCCTCTCCCTGTTCTCGAGCCTGTATTTTAGGCACTGACCTGATGAATATTCTCTCCTTGACCAAACTCTACTCATACTTCTTTGAGCTACCCTTCCATTGGGCCCCATCCTTGGGTATGTCCTCAAGGGCCCAACTTTAGCAAGAATCCTGCTTTGTCAGGTTAGCCAAAATCCCTATCCTTTGTATCTGCCCAAATTCCTCACTCCACCATCCCCCTGTGGCACCTGACTGCCCTGGCCTGCCTTCAGCAAGAATCCAGCCAGGTCAGTTTAGCCGGAATTCCCCCTTAGCCCTGATGGTTCCCCTTAGCCACTTTCGATCCATTGAACCTCCCACCTGTACCCCCCCACTGCTCCTTGGCTATAAATTCCCACTTTTTCTTGTATTGGGAGTCGAGCCGCACTTCTCTCCCCTTCTGCAAAGCCCCATTGGGGCTGTCCTTATGCTTATTTCTATAGTCCTGAATAAAGTATGCTGTACCATTTTAACAAGTGCTATGGCTTTTTCTTTAACAGACCCTACCCCATCTGCAGGTGATCAGGTCAGGACTGAACACATGACACAGTTGGCTCTAAGAAGATGCCAGCATCTCTTTCTGAAAAGAGAAAGAATAACCTCTTTTCCTTCCACTGAGATACTATGGTGTGAGGATGTGGTGCTTGCCGTTGCTAGGGCCATTTTGTGGCCCTGGTAAGCATTTGTTAAGCACCTACTGAGTGCACGCAGGGCCCTGAACCAGTGGAGTCTGTGAGCAAATGGATAAGAAGAGAATGGAGATGCGCGGTCTTTCTGGACTTCTCAGTTCACAAGCCAATAAAATCCTGGTTTTTTTCTTGGGCTAATATGAAGTTTAAGCTGCATTTTCTGTCTCATGCAACTTGAAAAAAACCAACCAAATCAAAGGATGCCACCTCCATGAGAATGAGAGCTTCACTACCGCTTTAATATCAGACCAGCTGTGCTCAGTGCCTTTGATCCAAAGAGATCCTGGGGATTCCCACTGGTCCTGGGTCCAATGGGAATATTAGAAAACCCATCCCCTGTGTAACCTGAAGGATCACCTCTGGATACTGTGGTATAATAAAAAATATATTCAGTCATCATCTCTGGTTCCTGGCACAGTGTTCTTAAACCTTTGGCATTTCCTGAGTGAATGGCGTGTATTTGGTTACTCACAACTAACCCTTTTAAATTGCACCTGAGTTTGTGCCAATGCCATGGCTCAGGGTGGGGCTCTTAGATAGCCTCAGGATGGGACCGGTCACCAGAAGGACCAAGAACTTTCAGCCCCAACCCTGAACTCTGGAGAGGGGAGGGAGGCTGAAGATTGAGCTCTGTAAAAACGCATGGACAATTATGAGCTTCTGGGCCGGTGAGCACATGGAGGTGCTGGGAGGGCGGTGCCCCGAACAAGGCTTTGTTCTCAGGTCAACGGTACCTTCTTTTCTCCCCAACCTCACATCACCTGCAAACTCACACATTTCCCCCGGCCCCTCTTTGAAGTAGATAAGCTTATCAGAGCTTGGAAGAGACAGTGATGTGTGGCTTCTCCTGCCGCCATCAGACTAGCTCTCTCCCTGGCACTTGACAGATGAGGTACACTTCAGTTTGGTGATGAACGAGATAGAGCATGACCTCAGAAGTGATCAGGTGGTGGAATGGAATGGTGAGTGAGCACAGGTAAGCCTAAAATCCCTCAAGGAAAGGAATACATTAAGCTAAATGAGCTAATTATGTGTGTAAAGGACCATGCCAACAGGAATATGGAATGGGGGAAAGACGGTCTCTTTAAATAATGGTGTTAGGAAAACTTGGACAGCTACATGCAAAAGAATGAACTGGACCTCTTTCTTACGTTTTCATACACAAAAATAAACTCAAAATGGATTAAAAACTTAAGTGTAGGGCAGCCCTGGTGGCTCAGCGATTTGGTGCTGCCTGCAGCCCGGGGTGTGATCCTGGAGACCAGGGATCGAGTCCCACATCAGGCTCCCTGCATGGAGCCTGCTTCTCCCTCTGCCTGTGTTTCTGCTTCTCTCTCTCCTCTCTGTGTATTCTCATGAATAGATGGATAAAATCTTAAAAAAAAAAACTTAAGTGTAAAACCTGAAACCATAAAACTTTTAGGGGAAAACATAGGCAATAAGCTTTTAGACATCAGTCTTAGCAGTATTTTTTTTGGATCTGCCTCCTTAAGCAAGAACTACAAAAGCAAAAATAAACAATTGGGACTACATCAAAAAAGAAAGCTTTTGCACGGCGAAGAAAACCATCAGCAGAATGAAAGTCAACCTACTAATGGGAGAAGATATTCACCCATGATATATCTAGTAAGGAGCTAACAGCCAAAATATATAAAGATCTTATACAGATCAATGCCAAAAATAAAAGAGAATCCCATTAAGAAATGGGCAGAGGATCTGAACAGACATTTTTTCTCAAGACATCCAGGTGGCCAACAGGCACATGAAAAGATGCTCAACATCACTCACCATCAGGGAAATGCAAATCAAGACCACTATGAGATATCACATCACACCTGTGAGAATGGCTATCACCAGAAAGACAAGAAACAGCAAGTGTTGGTGAGGACACGGAGAAAAGGGAGCCCTTGCTCACTGTTGATGAAAATTTACATCGGTGCAACCACTACAGAAAACAGTATGGAAGTTCTTCAATAAATTAACAATAAAACTACCATACTCTCCAGCAATTCCACTTCTAGATATTTATCCAAAGAAAATGAAAACGCTAATTTGAAAAGACGTATAGGGGCACCTGGGTGGCTCAGTTGGTTAAGCATTGACTCCTGATTTTGGCTCAGGTCATGATCTCAGGGTTGTGAGACAGAGGCCTGCATCAGGCTCCACAGTCAGCACAGACTCTGCTTGAGATTCTCTCTCTCCTCCCTCTGCCCCTCCCCGCCTCTGAAATAAATAAATAAATAAATAAATAAATAAATAAATAAATAAATAAAATCTTCAAAAAGACACATACACCTCTATGTTCATTACAGTATTATTCACAATAGCCAAGATACAGAAGCAACTTAAATGCCCAACAATATGTGAATGGATAAAGATGTGATACACACACACACACACACACGTATACACAACAGAATATTAACGGGACAAAAAGAATGAAATCATTTGCAATGAGGTGGATGGACCTAGAGGGTATTATGCTGAATGAAATAAGTCAGACAGAGAAAGACAAATACTATATGATTTCACTTATATGTAGAATCTAAAAAACAAAACAAATAAGCAAAATAAACAGAAAGCTACTCATAGATTCACAGAACAAACTCATGGTTACCAGTTTGGGGGGCAGATAGGTGAAGGCGATCAAGATGTACAACCTTCCAGTTATAAAATAAATAAGACACCGGGGTATAATGCAGAGCATAGGGAATATAGTCAATGATACCGTAACAACTTTGTATGGTGACAGATGGGAACTAGACACGGTGGTCGCTTGTTTTATAATTTATATAAACCTCGATCACTTGTGCACCCGAAGCTAACACACTGAATGTCAATTATTCTTCGATAAAAATAAAGAAAACATGTCAGTCAGCCAGCATTTATTGAGCACCTCCTGTATGCACACAGAGTCCAGCACCAGCCCTGGACCAGGTACCTGGGAGGAGAGGATGGCAGTGGAAGGCACAATTCTGGACCACAGGCACGAGTCCTCAGTTCTCACCAGTCACTAAACTCTAACCTTCTCATGGCTGGCTCATCACGGGAACGCTCTTAATCATCACTGGGTTTAAGGGGAAGCACTTAGGCAGAGCCACTCAAGTCGGATTGGAGATGCTGAATTTGGAAACGCTCCAGCGTCTATGAGAAGGCCCGCCGTCTGATTTCTTTAGGGAGCAAATGACCTCAGCAGACGGTACATTTCATCACCTGAAAGGATGGGAAGAGGTGAGGGGGGATGCCTCATAGGAAGTGACACCTAACTACTCATTGCTCATCCTGTTTCCAGCCCTGGCAGGCAAAGTCCCTCTGGGCATCTGGTCTACCCTTCCCCAGGAAATGCCAGGCTCGAGCTCCCGCACACACGCCCCGAGGGTGAATCAAGGCCTTTTTCTCAGCTTAATCACAAGCCCTGTAAGAGTAGAAAATGAGTGTTCTGCATTGTGATTCTCCGTCTCCTGCTCTGATTAGTTATTCGGGAACTGTTGATGGGTGACACTTGCCTTGAAGTTGTGGCGACTTTCAATATCCTGAAGCATAGAACGCGGGGAGAGAGCCCTCCGCACGGAATGACAATGCATATTGAAAAAAGAAAATAGTGCAATTGCTGCCTTGGAAATAGGAATGTATCTTTGATGAGAAAGCACTTTGCAGATGAGACTCGCAGGAAGAGAGGCTTCGAGGTGATTATTTCTGAGAGATTGTACATGTAGACAGGCAGCTATTTTGCCAAAAGACACTCATTGTCCGATTATGAAGGAATGAATGAACAGGAAGGGGACAAGGGGACTTCTCATCTCATCTGGATACACATGCCCCTTGCTTTAGGGAAGGCATTTGTTCCTGAAAAGTTAACTGCAAATTGGAATTTTCAGAGCCTAAATCATTTTTTTCCATTACTTTCCTTGCAAAATGGGTCCTCAGAATATCCTTAAGCTCTAGGATGTGATAAAACTGCAAATAAGACTGCAGCAAACCTTTTAACATGATCACTTTTATACTTGGAATGGACCCTTTTCTTATATTAAAAAATACATTTCAAAAAACTAAAAAACACGAAATAAAATGCTAGGGTTCTTTCTCTATATGGTACAATAATTTCAACATCAACCACCATTTCCTGAGTCGTTTCTAAGTTTGGGGCACCAGGTGAGATATTTTCACATCGTATCTAAATTAATTCCCACAACAACCTGTGAGCTAGATATTATTTTCCTCTTTTTTTTTTTCCTCTTTGATGCAATAATAGTTTGCGGAATGTAAGTCACTTATCCATGTTCATGCACTGAGAGTGGCAAAGCAGGAATTCGGACCAGGTCTGGAGACTCTGGGATTGGGGTATTTTCCCCTCCTCCACAGGTAGGTTTAAAGGTCTAAAGCAGAACACCAGTGACCCCAACAACAACCTCAGCTGCTAAAAGAAACAGATCTCAGCCCCAGCCCCTAACAGGTTTCTCTCTTAAGGGTCCTTCGAAGGGTAAGAAAGCAGCCCCACTTTCGCTGCTCAGATCTGGAGTCCAAACCACGTATGAAATCTATGGGCTTTGGGGCACCGGGGGGGCTCAGGGGTTGAGTGTCTGCCTTTGGCTCAGGGCGTGACCCCGGGAACCCGGGATCGAGTCCCGCATCAGGCTCCCTGCATGGAGCCTGCTTCTCCCTCTGCCCACGTCCCTGCCTCTCTCTCTCTCTCTCTGTGTCTCTCATGAATAAATAAACAAATTCTTTAAAAAAGAAATCTGTTGGCTTTCCCAACAACAGCTTGGGCAATGCTGAGTGGGTGATGGGCAAAGACCCACCACTCAAAGCTCAACTGGAAAGGAACTGGCAAGGGCACATCTGTAGAGCACGTGTCAGGGGTCAAGGTCTCCACGGCTAAACCCCCGAGGCCTGCAGAGTCTGGGGAGCCTGAGCTGACGGATGCCATCTTCAAAATGTGACTTTCTCAGGATGTCGGTGCTCCTGTTCTGCTGTCGTGTGGCAGCTGGCCTCCAGGATGGTCCCCAGCGGTCCCCTGGAGTTCACATCCCATGCAAGGTCCCCTTGCACCCTGGGGTTCACATCCATGCAAGGTCCCCTCCCACCCTGTACCGGGTGCTCTCTGCAACCAATAACTTGCGGCAGGTCAGGTCCGGGCCTAGGTGAAGAAAAGCCTGCAGCTCCTGCCTGGGGTGGGTACTCACCACGCTCGCTCGCGGGTCCTTCTCCTGGGGGGCCAGCTGCCAGGCGACGAGGACGCTGTCCTCTGCAGAGAAGGCCACGTGGGCGCGGCTCCAGGTGACGGCAGCCGCACCCGGCCTCCTGACCCAGGCCTCCCGAGGGGCCTGGGCCACAACCACCCAGCGCAGCGCTCCCGGACTCCTGACCCACCGAACTCGTGAGAGGATGAACATTTGTTATTTGAAGCTGCTAAGTTTGGGGCTAATTTGTTTTGCAGCAAAAGAGGCCTGACACGGCTTGTTCTCTTTTGCGAGCTTGCCCACCGCCAACCACAGGAACCGCGCCCGTGTGAATGCGGTGGGGGGTGAGGCCCGCACACCTCCGCGAGGCGCCCGCCAGGCCTGCACGCGAGAACGTGCTTGATGCCAGGCTTCCTGCTGGAAGGAGCCCATGGGCCGGTCTTCCCAAAGGTTACAGGTGACAGAGGTGGGGGTACGGTGGCTGGTTCTCACTGGGGCCGGTGGGCCCATGCTGGGGTCGCAGGCAAAGCCCCAGTGTTTGGGCCTTTATCTCCCTGTCTCAGGGCAGCACCTGCAGGGTGTGGTGGCCAAGGGTTTGGGCGCTGGAGGGGCGCCTGGGTAGCTCAGTCGGTTGAGCATCAGACTCTGGATTTTGGCTCAGGTCATGATCTCAGGGTCATGGGATCGAGCCTCAGTGGGGAGTCTGCTTGGGATTCTCTTTCCCACTGCCCTTCCCCTGGCTTGAGCTCTCTCTCTCTCTCTTTCTGGAATAAATATATATATATATTTTTAAGAGCTTGGGCACTGGAATGGCACAGCCAGGTGTGGTCCAGGCCATTAGTGGGGCCACCCGGTAGGCGGCTTCACCTCCCCTGGGACTCAGACTCCTCAGGTGCCAGGTGGGAATCATAGCAGCCCCGCTGCAGAGTGGCCGGAGCGTAGAGAGGGCCCACACGTGTTGTACCTGGTTCGGGGCCTGGCACCTGAACGACGGCAGGTATCGTCTTTCTGCTCGCCCAGGTGACTTCTGCTTCCCGCTTGTCACAGAGCAGGGGCTCAGCAAGGATTTCTCGAACTCGCCGAATGAAAGGCTCCATTTCTCCGGGAGGGGGACCGCCCTGCCCACTAGGTCTGGTCAATCAGTCGATGATGCCAGTAAGAAAACCCCTGGCACTGAAGGGAGGCTTTTCACTGAACGGGACGAGCGTGGCGTCCAGGGAACCCTCCGCCTCACCAGCCAGAGCCTTAATTCACACTTGGTTTTTTTCCACACTGGAGAAATTTCAGAAGAAAATTCTTGACCCCACCCACTGGCAAAATACAGACTCAGAGGCGGCCTCAGCACAGTTCCAGATGCCCTTGGAGGGCTCCGGCTAATTCTAACCTGGAGACGCACACGCAGTCAGTCAGTGACGTCGGCCTGCCCTGACTTGAACCAAGCTGCCGAGCTCGCAGAGCCGCACACGGGCCCGGGCGACGGGCCTCCTCTGTCCCCGGGATCACGTCGGAGAGGCTCCAAGGGGGAGAGCGGATGCCGCGCATCCCTTCCCTTCTTGGGCCTCAGGACACAGGTCCAGCCAACGTCTGGCGTCAGAGGGGAGTTCACAGGCCCTGCTCCGGCCTAGTGTCACACTGGCCGCTCCAGGAAGTGACCGGGTGGACCCGCCACGGCGTGGGCTGGGTACAGGAGCACGCCCGGCCTGGCCGGCACACGAGTGTCCACGGAAGATTCATTCAGAAAAGGGACCGACCCACCGCTCCACCCGGCGTGGCCCAGTTCCCGGGTCACCTCCTGCCCTGGCCCTCTGGTCACACCCACCGGCACCCCACCAGCTCCGGGGCCACGGTGCTCGCCTTCCCTAGCACCCGCAGGCACCGGCCCCCCAGAGCCAGCTCCGTCCTCACCGTGCGGACACACCTGTGGGTGGACGGTGTGGACGAGAGGAGACAGACGGCAAACACGGAGAGAAAGAAACGATCCGGTCATTTCAGGCACGGATGGTGTCGAGAGACAACTGAAACGGTTCCAGGACCAAGAAAGACCAGGCGGGGCTCGTTGGACGGGTGGCCAGGGAAGGCCCCTCCGAGGAGTGACGCTGGAGCCAAGGAGATCCAGTCCCCCAGGATCACGCCAAGGGTGGAGCGTTCTGGGTGGAGGCAGGACCCACCACACCACACGTGGGGCCCAGGGCAAAATGACAACGTGGGGCCTGGTTCCAAACTTAGCAGGAATTTCAAGACGGCAACAGCAGAGCGTTACGTTGAGCGTGGGGCTCTCCTACGCTCGGGCTCTGTGCGACTATGTGGTCATTCGTCCAAGAAATGGGCCCTGAGAGAAGGAATACCAGTCCGAGAGCCCTAAGGCTCCGGTAGGCTTGGAAAGTTCCAGAATTAATGAGGAGGCCAGCAATCCGGCTGGCAGAGGCCAGGAGAGGCGTCAGAAAGGTGTCGGGGGTGGGCGCCTGGGTGGCTCAGTCAGTTAAGCGTTTGCTTAGATTCAAGTCACGATCCCAGGGCCCTGCGATCAGTCCTGCATCGGGCCCTCTGATCAGCGGGGAGCCTGCTTCTCCCTCTGCCTCGGTCCCTCCCCCAGCTCATGCTCTGTCTGGCTCTCAAATAAGTAAATAAAATCTTAAAAAGAGAGAGAGAGAGATTGAGAGAGAAAGGTGTGTGTGGGGAGATGATCAGTGGGCTTTGGTAGCGGGTGGGGCGGTGTGATGGGACTTTGCACCAGGGGGAGACTCAATCTCATTAATATTTTTTAAAGATTTTATTTATTTATTCATGAGAGACACAGAGAGAGCGAGAGGCAGAGACAGGCAGAGGGAGAAGCAGGCTCCATGCAGGGAGCCCGATGCGGGACTCGATCCCGGGACCCCGGGGTCACGCCCTGAGCCAGAGGCAGGTGCTCCACCGTGGAGCCACTCAGGCGTCCCCTGATTAATATTTTTTAAAAATCTTCCTGGCCACCAGGTGAGCCCCACCTGTGCACCCGCCCGCGGCCGCACCTGCCGCCCCCACTGGACCGGAGCATCCTTTGTGTTGCCGTGTCCTCAGCACGTCCGGCACTTGGTGGTTCGTGTGCAATAACTAGCTATCAGTTGGGTGAATGGGTTTATGAATTCATGTTACAAGAAACGGGGCACCCCCCCACCCCCCGAACCCGGCAAACCTGAGCCCAGACCTTGCCCTGAAATAGGAGATTCTATTTCCAAACTCAGCACGCTTCCCTCTCATTAGATCTCTTTAAAAAAAAAAGAAAGTCAAAAAAGGAAAGAGAAGCGGCTGCCGTCCTCGGAGGCTGCTGCACCCAAATTGCAGCCTCGGACTATTGTTTACGCTATATTTGTCCCGAGGTCGGGCGTCATCCTGGGTGGGGGACGGGGACAAGCCAAAGCCCGGGCGTTGCCCTGCGGCGCCCTCCCGTGGCCGGGATGGACATTGGCTGTGCCCAGCAGAGATTTTTCCAGACTTCTCGAGACACAGGATGATTTTGATGATGGAGGATTTAGCTGGGAGCTCCGATGAGCCGCCAGGGAGGCTCGGGGAACCGAGGGCCTCCTGGGCCCGTGGCCTCCACTAACCCGGGCCGTTATTTACCCTGGATGGTCCCAAATCCCGGGACCGCCAGGCTGCGCAATGACAGCTCTCCCGGACGGGCGACTTGCAGCCCTGGCCAAGGAGGACAGAACACTGGGCCTTTACAAGGCTTTTTATGGTCCCTTCACAGGGCTGTTTTATTTACCTGCTGCATGGATGAGGAGGCCTAAGAAAAACCCAGATCCACCATATAATTTAGAGCTAAGTACATGATGGATGCCCAGAGATTTAAAATTAGCCGAGCAAACTTAATACCGGGCATTATGCTTGCTTTCAAGCGCCTGGATGTCTGTTAGGGAGGCATCACTCGAGAAGGACTCTCGATAAAATAATCAGCCTCTATCCTCCCTGGAAATTAGAAAAATAAAAGGACCGGGTCTGAAGGGGACCAGTTATCCCAGACGTCCTCCAACCAATGAGTAGAGCTGGTTGTCCGTGCGTGTTCATGTCCCACGTGTGGGATCTATCTTGTGGTTGCACAGATTAAAGTGAAGTGTGGGGTGATTTCCAACAGGCAAGTAAGTGTTCGCGATTTTATGAACACATCCCACTTAGCTTTCAAAACCGAGGTCCTCCTCCCTCCCCAACCCTAAGGTAGGTGAATGATGGGGAGGTGAGGGGGCAATGAAGACATTGTCCCTCAGCACCTTTGGCAAGTTCATGGTGAGAAGAGAGATGGCAGGGACCCCTGGGTGGCTCAGTCGGTTGAGCGTCCGCCTTTGGCTCCAGGCGTCATCCCAGGGTTCCAGGATCAAGTCCTGCACCGGGGTCCCTGCTCATCGGGGAGCCTGCTTCTCCCTCTCCCACTCCCCCTGCTTGTGCTCTCTCTCTCTCTCTCTCTGACAAATAAATAAATAAATAAAATCATTTTCAAAAAAAGAAAGAAAAGAGATGGCACGAAGTCATATGGATAGTTAGCACACGAGAGGACGCTTATCCTTAAGCTCGTTACCTGCCTTATTTCATTTAAACCTTAACTCCACGTGGTCATGACCTCCGTTTACCTCCGATGACCTCCGTTTACAAAATGAAGAGGCCGAGACTTCGCAGGGTTCAAGGAGGTGCCCAGGATCACGCGGGGGGAAGTAGCGGCAGCGACCAGGAGTCGAACTCGGGTCTGCCTCTGTGTCCGGAACCTGCACCAGCCCCCGCCAAAGCGGAGCTGAGCCTCCCGGTTGTCACCCCTCAGATCCGTCACCCGTCGGAAGTGTGGGCGGCCGGCCAGCATCGTCTTCTCTCCCCTTCGGAGTCGTACGGACGCCCGAGAGGTAGACTGGTCGTTGTCTGTTTCCGGGCGACACCTGGTCCCGCGTTTAGCAGCTGCGCACACCCACACCCGCCCGGTCTCACTCCCGAGGGTCAGGAATCGGAGCGAGGCTGGCCGGTGACTACGAGGTGGGGTCTCTGAAGGGACGTCGGTCGAGAGGTCAGCCCGGCTGCGGTGGGCTCCCGGCTTACTTGGAGCGAGGATTTGCTCGGTGCACGCGGAGGCTCCACTGCTTGCCTGCGTGGGCTCCTCCCCAAGGTGCTCATGATGGGGAGCTGGCCCCCTGCAGTGATGAGGGCGGGGGGGGGGACGGGGTGAGCCCCCAGTGGCTCCACCATTTCCGTCTGTGCGGACGGCCTCGTCGGTTCCCGGCGCAACCCGCCAGTCGGAGGGTGCGTCCCAGCGGCCAGGGCCTCCCGGCAGCACCTCGGAGGCTGCCTCCCTCCCAGTACGGGGCCGCTGGGAAGGTGGAGAACACAGTGGCCACTCTCAAACTACAGAAGTGGCACAAGACGTGTGGCCACAAGGGCCTCGGAACTACTTCCTGCCCGAGGTAGGCGCCCAGAGCACCCGCCCCAGCTGGGGACCCCGCAGGAGGTCGCGGGCCGGGTGGGCTTCACGCACGGGGCAGGACGTTCTGCGGAGAGAAGGGGCGGTTTCGGGGCCTCCGCGGCCACCCGCCGGTCACCTCCCTCCCAGGACGCGCAGCCGGGGAACGGGCTGCTCACTAAGGTCCTCTTGGCCAGTTCTCTGTTCCACCACCACCTGCTACGTCTGGTGGGTGTTCTCTGAGCCCCTGTGGGCGAGAGACGCTTCTCACAGGCGCTGGGGTCCCCGGAACCTGACGGAGGACATGACATGTGCCCCATCGTCAGGGCCACCGGCATATGTCATTAAGCACCCAGCACGGGCCACGCCGCAGGCCAGTTCCCGCAGGAGTCGTGTCATCCATCGCCGTCACCCTCGCACCAGGCCCCGCTTGCGTCCCGAGCGGCGAAGGCACGTCGGCTTCAGAGGCCTGGACATCGTGGTCCCCGGTGAGCAGGTGGCGGGGCCGGGATTGGAAGCCCCGTCCGGCCGCACAGCTCAGCTCCTCAACTCCAAGCCGGAGGCCGCCGGCAGGTGTTGGCTCAAATACATGAATTCAAAACCAGCTATGACTTGAGAAAAGGAAAGAAAGTCCCGATAAGTGAAGCTGTTGGGCCGCAGCCGGTCCCCAGGAGCCCCGATGGCCGCCAGGCTCCTCCGGGTCCTCGGGATGACCGAGTGCGGCATGGGACAGCCTCCGACACAATGAGCGGTTTCCGAGAGGCCGGAGGCCGGGCCAGCCAGCGGTTCCCCCCGCGTGGGCAGCTCCGCCTCGCCCCGCTCCTCCGCGAGTGCGGGAGGGGGGCTCGCCCTGCATGTGCGGCCAGGCCGGCGGGGGACAGATGGCCTGCTGGCTGCGCGCTCGGCACCCGCAACGGGTTTACACGAACTTCCCAAGAAACAGAAGCCCCGAGCTCGTTTATGAGACAAACAAATGCTCGGCCAAGAGGCAAGCTGCTGAGGGTCTGGACGCCTTCCGGGAGCAGCGGCCCGTTTGCCGTCACCGCGGCCGCCTCCGTGGCCTCCTCTGACCCCTGCCTCCACGTCCAGCTGTGTCCCTCTGGTTCCGTCGACTCGTTTCCATGTCCAGACAAAACCGGAGCGTGCCAAGCGTCGTGAGCACACCAGTTACACGTGGGACACAGGGCAAGGATCACTGGGGGACGTGGGGAGAGGAGATCTCCTGGGGGAGACGAGGGGAGGTGAGAGAAGGTGAGGACTCGGGGAGGGGCGAGGTTTTGTGGGGAGACGAGCTCTTACGGGAGGACATGGGGGAAATGGGGAGATAAGATCTCATGGGGGGACGTGGGGAGATAAGATCCCACAGGGGAACGTGGGGAGACAAGATCTCATGGGGGGATGTGGGGAGACAAGATCTCAGGGGGGAGATGACGTCTTTTGGGAGGACATGGGGGGACGTGGGGAGACAAGATCTCCTGGGGGAGACAAGTTTTCATGGGGAGGCCATATGGGAAGATGAGGACTCATGAGGAGAGAAAAAAAGTGTAAGGGAAGACTTAGTCTGCGGGGAGTTGGCTTTGGGATTTTTGGCTGTCCTCAAAGCGCTTGCTTGAGCTGTGGGGTGAGTTGGGGGCGTGACAGGAATATGGGGGTGATCAGCTGAGAGGCACTGGCCACGAAGCTCTTGAGGCTGGGCCGACAAGGAAAGCTTTCGGGGGGACGCGGATCTGAGGAACCAGGAAGACACAGTCTCCCAACCCCCATTCTCATTCGATCTTTGTGACATTTGGCTACAGCCTGTTCTGTTGTTTCTTCAACATCTTCTTTAAATTGAATCATTTTTTTCATATACAAATTAATTCTCTTAAAAAAAAAAAAAAAAGACTTTCTATCACGCCAGTCAATGGAAAACCAATGTCGCCTTCCATAACGGAACAGGAGCACAAGGTCGAGGCAGTGAACACAGAGCAGCGGGGTCGAGTCCTAGCTGGATACTGTTGACGGCAAGGTCTCTGGTTCTCGACGGGTCTCAGGGAAGTGCGAGGGGCACAGGCTGCTCCCGTCGGACTTTGTCCTTGGTTCCATCCAAACGTTAAAAGTCAACTGACCCCTTCTCATGGGAGTGTGGCCAATGGGTTCCCCCAAAGACCCCTCCTAGTGCAGCACAACTGGATCCAGGGAGATTACAACCGACGTGCACGGACCACTGTAGGCTCATACGAAAATAAGGACAATCTCCAGGCTCGGGGGCGGCGGGGGGTGGGGTGGGGGGATGAGAAAATGGCAGCAGGGTGGGCACGGTCGGCGTGTGCGGTGGATGGTGGGGATGGTGCGAGCACCAGCCCGGGGCAGGACGCCTCTGCTGCGGGGAGACCCTACCCCCACGCTCCCACCCTAAGCCCCGGGTCTTTGGCTGAGGTCGGGTGAGCCCGGCCTGGTAGGCAGCCTCGGGCCGCTGAGAAAAGCGAACATTAATCCTCCCTGGAAGAAAGCGGGCCCGCTTTAGGGTCTCGGGATCCCTCCAGGTGACGTCCACCCCCACGTGGGCTCACAGGGAGAGAATCCCCAGATGCTCGAGGCAACGAGCTCCACGGAGTGAGAGCAGCAGAGCTAACGAGGTGCTGGCTCAGAATCACAGGCCCGTCTGACCGTACAATTGTAACATGTAAAATACACCGTATGGGGACGCCTGGGGGCTCAGGACGTGACCCGGGGGTCCCTAGATCGAGTCCCGCCTCGGGCTCCCTGCACGGAGCCTGCTTCTCCCTCTGCCTGGGTCTCTGCCTCTCTCTCCGTGTCTCCCATGAATAAATAAGTAAAATCTTAAAATATATATATAAAGTATAAAATGTTTCCAGAAAAAAAATGTGTGATTGAAAATGAACGAAGAACAGGAGGCTATAAAAACTGGCCAGGGCAGATCGGGGAGAGAACCACGTGGAACTTTCAGAAACGAAAAACGTAAAACCCGACGGACTCGGCGGGTGACGGGTTGGCAGGAGGGTGAGCGAAGTGAGGGGCGCGGGGTGGCCCCGCGGGTGCTGCCTCGGCTTCGGCTCTGGGCACGTCTCGGGCCGGGGGCACGTGGGGGGCGGGGGTCCTGCCTCTGCCTGCCCCCTGCTCCTGCGCACTCTCCTTCTATGTCAAATAAATACATAGAATCTCTTTTAAAAAAGAGAGAGAGAGGAGCTTAGTCTTTCCGGCCCCGCCCGCGTGAGGTCGGGTGCGGGGGGCCGGGGTGCGGGGGCCGCAGGGGGGTTTGGGAAGCAGAACACCCGTCCACGTTGTCCCTGAATGATCCCTCGGCGTGTCCGGGTTTCTGTCTTCCGGCCGTCACCCCCGACCTCGGGCGGAGGCCCCAGGGGTCTGGGCAGAGTCTCTCTCCTTCTCCTCCTTCCGAGTGTCTTGACTCTTCCCTCTCACGTCAGAAACATCCGTCATGTCCCAGTAGCCTCCACGGTTTCTTTTTGCCTTTTCCTTGCGCGGGGCGGGGGGGTCCAGAGCTCTCCTTTGGAGCCGGGCGGCTGGGTCAAGAGCCACGGTGTGGACGCGGCCAGGTCATACCATCAAATTGCTAGCACGCTTGATAACTGGACCCAGAATAACCCAACCTGGGTCCGAATACTACGATTCTCTCTCTCACTCTCTCTTTTTTTTTTTTTTTTTAAGATTTTATTTACTTAGGGGCACCTGAGTGGCTTAAGCGTCTGCCTTTGGCTCAGGTCACGATCGATCCCAGGACCATCTTAAAAAAAACAACGATGTTATTCATTTATTTGAGAGAGAAAGAGAGAGCACACACAAGTGGGGGGGAGGGGCGGAGGCAGAGGGAGAAGCAGGCTTCCCGCAGGGGGCCCGGCGGGACTGGACCCCAGGACCCCGGGATCATGACTCGAGCCCAAGGCCGATGCTCAACCGCTGAGCCCCCAGGCGCCCCCATAGCCAGCTGTTAACCAGACCATAATACTGCGTGTGGTGGCAGCAGCGACACGGTGACCGGGTGCCTGGCTCCGCCGTGGGAGACAGGGAGGTCCCCCCAGTAACGTGTCCCAGACACTGTTCTGTGCCTGTCGCCCACCTCAGGGGGTCCGTAAACACGCTGCTCCTGCGCCAGGACAGTCCTTGCTCCATCGGGAGGCAGCTGAGGACAGGGCGGGGGCCCGGGTACTGGACCGCTAACATTAAAGCTGTTTTCTTCCAGCTTTATTAAGCTTTAAGCCTTTTCCTGTTTTCCTATCATGGCCAAACCCACCTCTTGGCAGACACTGACGTCTGAATTTTTTGAATTAGATTCCTGAACGGTGATTAAAACCGATTTGGGACCTCAACAAAAGATTTCAAAATACCGACAAAATCCAGGCTGTTCCGTAGGGATCGTATCCACTGGAGGGAGGCGGTGGGGCGGGGGGAGGCTCGTCCTCCAGGCCTCTCGGTCTCCTCATCCTGGGGAGGCCCCCGGCGGCCCTGGCCTGGGGATTTGGGCTGGGGCAGCACGTGCGCTGTGGTTGGGGGTTTGCTGTCCCTGCCCTCAGCGTGCCAGCAGGAGCCGGTGGGATGCAGGGTGAGGTTGCTCAAGCCGTCGGCACGGGGTCATGCGTCACAGGCCGGTGGTCTCGCCGACACGCCAGGGCCTCATCACCAACATTTCCACGGGCTCAGCTCCAGTTCCCACCCGGGGAAACTGAGGGAGAGAAAGCAGGAGATGGATTTCTTCAAGGCCAGCAGTGTTGGAGGGCGCCGTAAGGTAAACAGCGGCCGCCCGGCCCTGTCCCTGCCCGACTTCACGGCCTCCTACACTGAGACGCATTCATTCGGATTGTTTTCCGAGCAGAGCCGAGTCTCCATAATGAAGGGCTCTCTGAGCAGGGCAGTGAAAGGAGCTTTCTGTGTGGCTCGGCCAGAATTGTAAAAAACGTCGCCCTCCCTCCTCCCCGATGCTTGTCTGTCCATCAAAACGCGGTGTCGGTTTTTTTTAAAAACCCAAATAAAACAAAACAAAACACAAAACAAACAAAAAACTGACCATGCTCCCAACCCATAAAAGTAATCGGCGACCCTCTCCTCGCAACCGCCCCAAATAGCGGAACTCAAATCGTAGATTCAGCCAATTTTTCCTTTGTTGAGGGGCGGGCGGGCAGGGGGGGATCAATAAATGATTGTAAATAAGTAAGTTGTTGTTGTGGAAAAGGGCAGACGGCCGGTGGCCGAGCGAGCTCTCCTTGGCTTTAGCCCTGGCGGCCGAGCTCCGAGCTCCCAGCCCTGGGCCCCGACGGGGCGGCCCCAGGACACGAGCCCCAGCCCTGCTGGTCCAGAGCTGAATGGTTTCCTTCTTGCTTCAAGCCAAAGCCTGATGCGTTCGGCCTTGGTCCTGGCCTTGGTCCTCCTGCGCCAAAGCCAGGGGGGCAGCAGCTGCCCCGGGGTTGGGGCTTCCCGGCTCGCATCTGTGGCCGGGGCACCCAGCTGCAGCCGCCCCGGACGTGTCCCCGCCGCCGCGCCCCGTGTGCCCCCGGCAACGCCCAGCAGGTCGGGGAGTGCGTCGGAGTGACAGTGCACGAACCGCGGCATGAAGCCCGCAGCTGCTGGGCCAAACAAAGTGATGAAAAGGGTAAACCGAGTCTGTGGCACCCCAGGGCTTCCGCCGTCCTGGTGACCTCCGCGAAGCCAGGACCCCTGGTGACCCTATCTAGATCTGCCCTCAGGGTCACTCTGCATAGACGGGCCGGCCTGCAGGGTATCCTGTGCCACTCACTCAGTCTCTGGGCTGGGCCGGGCCGGGGCAGGGCATGTGTGTGTGTGTGTGTGTGTGTGTGTGTCTCCCGGATGGGCCAGATAAAATCCCTTTCCTCTTGCAACAATTTATGCAGCATAAACCAGAAGCGACGTCTACAAAGATAAATGGATCAGTAAACGCCTGGCTTTAGGGAGCTCAGGATGGTCTCCAAGGGGGCAGGGGAGCACCACAGCTCAGAAGACACTGGGCTGGGGCGCCTGGGGGGGGGGGGGTCAGGTCGTGACCCAGAGGGTCCAGGTCGGGCTCCCTGCTCGACGGGGAGTCTGCTTCTCCCTCTCCCTCTGCCAATGCTCATGCTCTCTCTCTTTCTTTCATATAAATAAGTAAAACCTTGAAGAAGAAGAAGAAGAAGAAGAAGAAGAAGAAGAAGAAGAAGAAGAAGAAGAAGAAGAAGAAAGAAGAAGAAAGAAGAAGAAAGAAGAAGAAGAAGAAGAAGAAGAAGAAGAAGAAGAAGAAGAAGAAGAAGAAGAAGAAGAAGAAAGAAGAAGAAAACGATGACATTGGGCTCAATCTTTTAAAGCAGGATGGGGGGTGGCCCTAATGCTGGGAGGAGGACCAGCCAGGCAGAGGGACAGGGCAGGGTCTTCAAACTGGGGACTCACACAGATTTCCCCAGGGGCACGCAAGCAAGGGTGCGATTTCTTTCTTTTTTTTTTTTTTTTAAATTTTTTATTTTTTTATTTTTTTATTTTATGATAGTCACAGAGAGAGAGAGAGAGAGGCAGAGACACAGGCAGAGGGAGAAGCAGGCTCCATGCACCGGGAGCCCGACGTGGGATTCGATCCCGGGTCTCCAGGATCGCGCCCTGGGCCAAAGGCAGGCGCCAAACCGCTGCGCCACCCAGGGATCCCAAGGGAGCGATTTCTTAAATCCCCAACACCCATAAGTGTTCCCTCAAACTGCAGGGAGGGATAAATCAGCATCTTCACAAACTACCCCTCTCCTGTTTACAAAAGAAAGGCGACTCCTCGGGCGAATCCCCCGAGGTCTTATCTTAGAGCATTTTCTAGGGGTGAAAAAAAATCTCTTTAGGCCCAGGGTGCCAGTGTATACAGCGTTTTTCCCCCATTTTTACATCCATCCTGTTAAGGGTGAAGCGTGTCTCCCATTGGCTTGTTCTAAATTCAGGAATGGTGATGGGCACTGAGGGGGGCACTTGACGGGATGAGCACTGGGTGTTATTCTGTATGTTGGCAAATTGAACACCAATAAAAATAAATTTATTATTAAAATAAATAAATACATAAATGTGGTCGCCTTCAATGATAAAAAAAATAAAAAATAAAAAATAAAAAATAAAAAATAAAAATAAATTCAGGATCAGAAGGCCTCACAGCGGGGATCAAAGTCAACGCTCGCCTGCGCTGGGAACTGTCCTTCTGGGCCTCCTCCGGGATGCACTGAAGAAGCACAGGTCACCTCCGCGGTCCTCCATCCAAACGTGTATACCTGAACCTAATCACCAGGAAAAATCAGGTAAACCCGGACCGAAGGGTGTTCTACAAAATAAGTGGCCTGTTGTCTTCAAAAAGCGTCAAGCTCGAGAAAGACGCAGAAAGGCAGTGTTCCCACATCTTCTGGAGGCAGGACAGCCAAATGCAATGGATGTGTGTGGCCTTGGATTTGATTCTGGGGGGGAAAACTCTGTAAAGCAGACAATTCGGACAGCTGTCAAAATTGGAATATGGGCTGTAGATTAGATAATAGTATTGCACTTGTGTTAAATTCTGTGACTTGGCTAATCCTACTGCAGCAAGACAAGGTCCCTGTCTTTAGGGAACTCACCCCATGTATTCAGGCTAGAGGGGATGATCGCCTTTACTCTCAGGTGATTCAGATCAAAACCAACACCAGAGTGTTTTAGATACAGAGATAACAGGGAAGCAAATAGGGCAAAATATAAACCAAGTGGTGAATCTAGGCAAATGTGACGTGAATGTCAAAAGAACAAATGGCAAGCAAACACACGAGGAAATCTGGACATCTGATAAATTTCCTATTTTCCTGTTTCCCACGTTTTCTTCAATAAATGTATAACAAAAAATTGATTAAAGGCACACCATTAAAAAAAGAAAAAGAATAGGGGTGCCTGGCTGGCTCACTTGGTAAAGCCTGAGACTCTTGATCTGGGTCATGAGTTCAAGCCCCACGTTGAGTGTAGAGTTTACATTAAACATATTTTTTTAGATAAGTAAATAATAAAGATAAGTTTAAAAAATGTCTGTTCATGACGCTGACTCTTTTTAAGTGTAACTGGAAAGTTTCCCAGATCTTCTATCAAGAAAATGTCAAAATGTATAGATTGAAATTCATAGATAATTTTTTAAAATTTTTATTTGTTTATTAGAGAGAGAGAAAGAGAGAGAGAAAGAGCACAAGCAGGGGGAGCAGCAGGCAGAGGGAGGGGAGGAAGCAGAGTCTCCGCTGAGCAGGGAGCCCGACGTGGGGCTCGATCCCAGGACACCGGGATCATGACCTGAGCAGAAGGCAGATGCTTCACCGACCGAGCCCCCCAGGTGCCCACGTAGATAAGATTTTTATATATTTTTTTTCATGGTCAGCACTTCCTCAATGTTACCCAATCGTATCATGAAGTACTTTTTCCGATTATAGTCAGTCTTCCCTTTATTTCTCTTTATGAAGTGTTTACTATGTCCTACCTTCGCTGAGCGTGCACTTATTTCACTCTGTGACTAACAATGACTGGTACCCAGTTCCTCAGACTTCTTCCCGGGGGGTCCACAAGCACAACTGTGTGCACCCCATTGAAATATAGGGCACAAGTTTGATTCTGACAACAAGACGGGCAGTTGGCCCCGGGGTTGGGGGGCGTCCTTGGGAGAGCAGAGTGACAAGCCCGAGCCAGCTCCCCATCGTTGGTGGAATGGCAGGACCCAGGTTCCAGGGAGGGGCCTGGTGCAGACACCAGTTCCTGAGGGGACCTCGGAGGTGACCTGGCTCCTCAGTGGGGTCCGAGGGCCCCAGGAGCGGGACAGGGATCCAGGACGGCTTTTAGGAATAAGGCCCAATGTGAGGGGGGCACCTAACAGGTCCTCGGGTACTGGCCCAGCTGGGTGTGCTAAGGTGGAAAGGAACCAGTTCCACTGGGCCCGCGTCAAGAACTTCTGATGGAATGGCTGGCTGAGCGTGCAGGTGGGCGCAGGTGGGCACAGGTGGGCACAGGTGGGCACAGGTGCGCTGGGCAAGGCCTGGCAGAAACAACCATCAGAGCCATCAGGGCAGTTACACTGCCGGCTGCGCACAGAGGCCTCCGCGGCGGGATGACATCCCCATTTTAAGGAACCAGAAACGTGCCCGAGGCCACCGTGGAACTGAATTTGGATCCTAAAACCCCGAGGCTCCTTCCAGCAAGCCAGGCTGCTGTGGGTTCCCGCAGTCCCACCGCATTCCCCGCCCCCAGCCTCATCTCATTCCTGCTAAATGCATTTCGAACCCAGCCTGTGCACCCAAACACACGAAATCGTGCACAGGGGTGCCTTGGATATCGATACCATCTGGGGTGGCATCTCAGCTCTGGAGCCGTGTGTGTTGAGAAGCAAGAGAAGCTGCTCGAGAAGTCTTCCCGGGCAGCGTGGGGAAGCTCTTGGGCTGCGCAGAGGCCACAGAGCAGGCAGGGAGGATGAGAGATCCGGGCCTCGGCTCTTCAGCATCCCTCAGGCCGGAGGGTGTCGTGTCGGGTGCTGTGGCTCTGCAGCTTCTCCTCCTGCAGCCTGACCCTCGGGGGACTCCTGCTCCCTCAAAGCAACTTGCAGACCTCTCCCTCTAGATCCTTAAACAAGACCCAGCGCTATCAACAGGCTCGACTTGTGCACTAGAGGGACAATGCTCCTGCCACTCCCTTCAGAGGACCCTAGACTGTGTGCGGCGCATCTAAACCAGTGGTTCTCCAAGTGGGGCCCCAGGGCCAGCAGTGTCACCTGGGAACTTGTTAGCCATGCAAATTATTGGGCCCTTCTCTTGACCTACAATCAGAAACTCAGGGATGGGGCCCAGATCGGTGTCTTAATTAAAAAAAAAAAAAATTAAAGAAGGTCTATGCCCACTGAGGGGCTCAAACTCAGGACCCTGAGATCAAGAGCCTCACGCTCCACCGAAGAACCAGCCGGGAGCCCCTCAGGGTCTTCATTCTAACCAGCCTGTCCTCCACACAACACCGGCTATGGAAACCGCTCTGGAAACCCGTTCCCTTATATATAAAATAGGTACTATCAGTGTTCTTACCCCAGGGAGTATTTTGAAAATTAAGTGAGATAGTACTAGAGTTCCTGGGGAACAGGGTAACAGTGACGGTTACCTTACTAGGCACTGTTTCTGGATCCCAAATTATTTCAAAGAATGGAGGGATCTCCTGGCAGGTACTCGTTTCCTTCCTCCTCTCATCTGGGCCGGTCTCAGGCTTCCAAATTCCATTACGTCTCACTGCACCTTCTTTGGCCTAACCTTGGGTCACTCGGGTGCACCCCAGCTCCTACCCCTTAAGCCCAAGACCAGCGTCATCTCTCTCTCCTCCCTCCTAGCCCCAAGCAGCCCTCCCAATGAGCTGATTTTAACCCATTCTTTCCCACCCAGGCTTCATTTCCTCCCCGTTGCCAAGGGAAGATGATCTTTTTCTTTCTTTTATTCAATCTTTCTTTTTCTTTTCTTTTTTTCTTTTACTTTAGAGGAGATTTGCATCTTTTCTCCATCTCAGAGGCTGGGCAGATGATAATGGATCATTCAGTGTGGGAAGGAACATGCCTGAAGATGCAGTAATACTAAGCTCTTAACAAGATGGGGGAGGAGGTCCCATTATCTTCTCCATCTGTTTTTATCTTTACATTTTCAGCCCTTTGACCCCTGGGTCTCTTTCCCGTCTTTAGGTCAGATATCAGCTCCTATCTTGTAGGTAGCCCCAGAATAAGACGGTGTCTAGATCTTTAGAAATATGGAATCTCCCCACGCCTGACCCACAGAAGCCCACCTGCACGTGACCACACCGCAGTGTTTCACACGTGGTTTGAGAAGCCAGGTCACAGGACGTGGTTTATTTTTTTTGTTTTGTTTTTTATTATTTATTTATTTATTTATTTATTTTTACAGGACGTGGTTTATTAAACACCCCTGTGGACAAGTTCTCCTGCAACGCCGGCTCAACACGTGGATTCCCAAAGGGCCTGATTTAAGGAGTTGGGTGTGGAGCCCAGGAATCTGAGCTTTTAAAGCAACTTCCCCCCTTGTGATTCCTACGACAGAATAAATTTGGAATCAGGGTCTGAGATGAGGATCTGAAAATAGCCAGTGTTCACGCAGGTCAGGAGCTTCGGGGCGTTGTCTGCAGCTTCTTTTTGTTGAATGGAATTTGTGGCACCTGGGAACGGGTGGAGGTCGTGTGCCCATCCCCTCTTCCTAAAAAATTTTCTGTTTTAAAAGAATTCCAACAGTTCAAAAGGAAAGTTAAAAAGAAACCCAAACCCACAAGTTTGCCTTGTTGCTAACACACAGGACCCGAGATCAGGGCAGGATTGCTGAAACCAGTAAAGCGGGGATTACGGGCCGAATTCCAGGAGGAACAGGGATGGGGGCGGCTGGAAGGGGCCACGGTGGCCAGGTGTGTCCTGATGCCTGCGCGGCCCCTCACCCGCTGCGAGCCCCGCATCCACGGGGAGGACCAGCAGACCTCAAACAGCCCTTTTTCTATCACTGCCGGAGCCAGCGAGTCCTCCAAACTCCCCACCGGCTCTCCCGGGCACCGCCGGAGCCCGCCTCCCCTGGTCCCTGGACAAGGGAGCAGTTTACCGGCCCCATCCGCCCCTGGCCCACCCAGACGAGGCGGCCACTTTTTTTTTTTTTCAAGCCATCGGATTCAATATTTACAAGAACAATCCCATCCTTGGTTCTAAAATTGCTGGCCGTGCAAGGAAGAGTTTACTTCTAACAACAACAACAAAAATCCAAAAAACCAAAAATCCCCAACAACACAGGCTTGTGCCTTAGTCTTTTTTTTTTTTTTAAATCAAACTAGCAAAGTAAGATATTCTACAAAACTGAATTGCTTCCTGCGTGCCCCCTTCCCCTGGGGGCTCCGGCGCCGGCCGCCCTGTAACTTTAAACCTGGCCTGAGGTCGGGTTTGGCGCGGGCCCACGGCGGTGGCGGAGGGCGGGCCTAGCGAGCCCGAGCCCGGGACCCCTTAGGGCCGCTCCGCCCTCGCCGGGATAAAGGCGGCTCCGCGCTCCTCGCTCCTCGCAAAGTTTCCAGCAGCAAAGTCAGCTCGGCGGCGGCGGCTGCGGGAGGAGGAAGCTTGGGGACCCTGGGCGCCGGGGCTCCTGCTCCCCGCGGCCTTCCAGCCCCTCTTCCCTGGCTCCCGGGGACCCCCCCAGCGCCGAGACAACCGCTGGCCCCCAGGGGACCGGGCAGCCGACGAGATGTGGAGGGTGCCAGTCCTGCTCTTGGTTTTGGGCGGCGCGGGGCTCCGGGTCCCGGCAGCAGGAGGTAAGCCCGGGCCCTGCCGCGGGGACGGGGTGCTGGGACTCGCCCAACGCCTGGGCCCCGAACTCGGGGTTGCCCGGCGGAGCCGAGGGGAGTTGGCTGTGCGTGCCTGCGGGCCCAGGGGCCCCGAGAAGGAGAGCTGGGGGCTGAGCCGGTGCTGGCAGCAGGTGGGGCCCAGGGGCAACCTGCCGCTCAGCCCTGACTCGGGGTTAAGGATGGGAGCCGGGAGCCCTGTGCTGGCGGGACTGGGCTCCCCATGGGGCTGCATGGGAGGGGTGCGCAGGGCCCCAGAAGAGGCCGACCCTCTGTATGGGGGGACACTCAGCAGTGCTGGGGGGGAGGGGGCTCCCGGTGGGCTCCCTGGGGCCTGCCAGGTCTTACACCCCATGCACCACCCCGCTGGACGCCCCCAGGCCCCATCGCTGGGGTCCACTAGGCTCCAGGGAGAGGATGGTGCATGTGGAAGGATGGACGTGTGGGAGGCAGCGGGTGAGTGTTGTGAACCTTGTGGGTTTAAATTGGTATAAGTTGGTTTGGGGCCATGTGTTGGACTTGGCCAACGTCAATGACTGAAGGAGTCTTGGCGTCTCCTTGGACCTGACCTGTGTTAGGTGTGACGGTGGGAGCTCCCCTGCCCCCACCCCACCCCCGCCCCAACTCTCACATCCTCTTCCCATCTGGCTCTTTTCTGCCCGGTGTGCTGTGCTGGTGGCATCCGTGCACAGATGTCGACATTTGATTTTTCTTGGGCTTTCACTTGAATCTGTTTTCCCCAATAGAATATAAGCCCTCCAGAGCAGAGTGCTGTCTCAGCCCCGATCCCCAGGGCCAAAGCAATATCTGGCACGTAGTATTTGCTCACTAAATATTGGTTGAAGGAACCGTAAGTGAACCAGTGATCTTTAGAGTTGGGGGTTGCTGAAAGGTAAACTGTATTTTCCAGATTGAGAACAGAGGTGGGTCTAGTACCAGAAAAATCCTCCTTTGGAGGGAGTGCTTTGCGGGAGGGATAGACCTGACCCAGGCACCTATAATTCCGTGGCCTGGGGAAATTATACGGGGTGCGCTACTCTCTGCCAGGCTGTCTGCCTCAAAGGGACTTGAGCAACTATCTTTACAGGCCCCTGGGCTATTCGCGGCAGGCCTATCTTTGGAACTTCTCTTTCCACCGGCGCACACCCGGCTCCGCTCTTCGGTTACATTTCCCTTTTGGCGAGACCATGTGCGGATGACACCGTCCTGTGCTCCCCGGGGCAAGGGGTGGGAGACCCCCAAAGCAAGCCACATCCCAGCTCAGCTCAGGAAAGGCAGCAGCTGGGCAGCATCCTCCGTTTCCTCCTAGGAAAGGGTTGGCTGGAATCAGCTTTAAGCCAGTTTTTGAAAGTCAGAGGTGGGGAGCGGCGAGCGGAAGGGCTGGACCTGACCTAGGCATCTCCAAACCTGGTCTGGAAGACAAAAAAGAATCACCGGCCGCTGTTGGAGCTAGAAACTGCCCGGGCTAAGGACAGACGCCCCCGCCCCGCCCCGCCCCGCCCCCTCCCCAGGCTGGGGGGCTGGCTGCGTGGGGATGCTGAGTTGCTGGGCTGCCGGCAAGCAGCTGAGGCCCAGGACGGGTTTTGTCCGAGAATAATGACCGAGGCCAAGGGAATATGGATGAATAAGTTCATTGAGCTGAGCTATTGTGGCTCTCGCGGCGGCGCCGGGCTGGGGGTAATTATGGTGATGAATTTTATTATCCTTCTCCCAGGGTCCTACTCCCCACTGGGTCGCCCCCATCTAGTGCATAATCTGGTTCCGTTTTGTAATCTGGTCCCATGTGCTGTCTCTTTGGAGCTGAGTGGATTCAAAGGAGCTCCGTGGTCCGCGCATCTGGCCTTGTCCTCGGTTGTCGGGCCTGCCCCGGCTCTGAGCTTCCATCCAAAACACCCAGGCCGGGGCCCCTCCGCTCGTCCGTTTATTTTGTGAAATCCTGCAGGCTGCTGCTTGCCGCAAGCCCACATGTGATTTTCCGGGACTGGTCCACCCAGGATTAATCATGCGGCAAACAAATTTCCCTGTGATTTCCCCGAGACTCCTGGCAGTGACTTAGGGAGCTCTTCGAGTTGCTAAGAGTTTTTGTGGCGCTTAAGGCATCGATCAAGCATTTAGTAAACACCGGGTCCGTTAGAGTCTTTGGGAGGGAGGTGCTCCCTTTACCGTGGAGAATGAGATCCAAAATAGAGTTTAACGGAGAAAAGCAACTTTTTAAGAAGTATCCGAGCGTGCCAAGACTAAGTGGGACTCGGAGAAGAAGGCAGAGGTAGGCGATCCCTTCTCTCTTTCTCCGGCCTCCGAAGTGAGTGGTCCCTGCTGGTATAGCCGCTCCATACCAGAGGGTTGTCAGGAGCCCAGACGCTGGTGTGACAGTTGGCGTGACAGTGAGCGTCTGGCCAAGTAGGGAGGACACCACCTCCCCGCCACGTCCACCCCCACCGTGTGCTCGGAGTGTCACAGTTCCCTCCTTCAATCTTTACAACTCCTTAAATTACACATCCTTATCTCCAGGATATGCCAGCGCTGGGATTCAGAAATGGGTCTCCCTCCAAACCCCAATCGCTTTCCAGGACATTACAGAGCCCCATAAACACTAACGGTCGACCTTGAAATTAGAGGTGAATGTCCCTTTAGGCTCCTTACACGTGAAAACAAACAAGAATGTAAAGGTATCAAAAGTCCTTTACATTAAGAGCTTGCCATTCAATGCCTATAGGAGTGAAAATAGGACTCATGGCTTCATTCCCCAAATGGTGACCCAGCACCTCTTGGGCGCTTGGTGGGGAGCCAGGTGCAGGATTGGAGCTGTGCGCACGCACGTTGGAGAGTCACACCTGACTACAAAGCATTCCCCAAGCCCTTGCCAGCAGAGCAACGGACCTGTGCTTTAAATTCCATTGGCTTATCTGAATATTTGTCATATTTCTGGCTCTAAGAACATGCACGCCAGGTTACAACTTGTGGAAATGTTTCAGGGGAAGACAGAGAAGACTCGAATGCCAGCAGTGCCCTTGTGGAACCCTTTGGGGAATCGAAACAAGATCTCCCAAGGCTCTCCAAGGAAGCCGTGCCATTCCTGCCACCCCGAAGCCCCTCAAGGAAATACGGGTCCAGCATGAGCCATTTGTTGGAGGGGAATCCAGTGACTGGGGGGACCCGGTGGGGAGCACTTCTGCAGCTGAGTCACCAGTTAAGGGAGATAAGCCTTGGGATTCCCGAGGGGTGGGCAAGAGCTAAAGAATGCTTGATTGAAATTCTGAATCCTTCCCCTATCGATTCCTTCAAACTTTTTGGTGAAGGAAAGAGAGCAGATATCTTCCCCGAGGGCTAGGAGCTGGAGCCAGGTTAGGCAACAAAGTGGCTGCTTCAGTCCTGGCTGCCATCAGGGCCCCCCAGGACCCACCAGGACCCGCCAGGGCCCTCCAGGACCCTCCAGGATCCACCAGGGCCCACCAGGACCCTCCAGGACCCACCAAGCAGGCAGGCCAGTCCGAGGCAAGTGTTCTCCGGAGCTTCAGAGATTGGGGTGGCTGGGATCCCCCTGCTTGTTGTCTGGCCCAGCGACTTTGCCTGTGACCCACTCCGAGGAGGTGGATTTGTCTTTGGAGGGGAATCTCGCCAGGTCCGGGGGGACCCTGCAGACCTGGCCACCTGGCTCCCCTAGTTGTCTGAGGAGCTGCAAACTGAAGTTGTTTGGGGCGACACTCAATATCACGTAGGGAGAAAACCAAAAACCCAACAAACCGATTGAAGGGATAATCACCTTTCCCCCGAGGAAGGTGGGCCTTCCTGCCCTATCCAGGGGGTAGAGCTGCCCTGTGCCTCCGACAGCGGAGGGGGTACCGTGGGGCACACGGGGGAACAACCGACGGTGTTAACATTCGTAGCGTGCAGGGGTGTCGGGGACCTATGGGTGGGAAGCAGGGAAGCGGGTCCTGGAAGATGTGCAAACACAGTATGGATGGGAATGTGGTGCTTCCTACAATTCCTTACAATGTCTCCGTCCAGGAGAGTAAAACACAACCGACATAAAAAGCTGTTGGCTTATGAATAGTATCCTGCCTGAGGAAGAAAGGTGCCGGTCTGCCTAGAACCTAGAGAGGGAGAGAAAGGGGATGAGGATTGACGGCGGTAGACCCGCCCTGCCCAAGGAGTTCATATGTTTAGCAAGCACATGTCGAGTGACTGCGCTGTGAGTCAGGCAAGGCACATGGAATCCCTGCTACAGCCCGTGTGCAAGATGTCGTGTGGGGTGGCCTTGGGTCTCAGCCACGGTGACTGTCCTATGATGAATCAGGGACCCTGTTCCATCACAGTCTGGAAATGTATTACACCCAAGAGCTGCACCCTTTGTCTTTGTGGCATGTGCGCCAGGTATTTCCTCTCGAGGAGGGCCTGCCTCGGACAGCAAACAAGCGTGGCCTTGGAAAATGGTCTCCTGTCGCAAATAAACTCTTTGGTTTCCTGGCCTCTTTTCAATTTGGCTAATGTGAAATGGAAGCATCTGAGTTGGGTCACCCCGTAATAAGATTCAATTTCTGGGGACGGCCTGGATGGCTCAGGGGCTGAGTGTCAGCCTTTGGCTTGGGTCATGAGGCTCAAGTTGAGTCCCACGTCGGGCTCCCCGCAGGAAGCCTGCTTCCCCCTCTGCCTGTGTCTCTGCCTCTCTCTCTCTCTCTCTCTCACTCTCTCTCTCGCTGTGTGTGTGTGTGTTTGTGTGTGTGTGTCTCGTGAATAAATAAATAAAATCTTTAAAAAAAAAAAAGAACTTTTTTATAGAAGCACAAAGTGGGCAGCAAGATAGATGTGTGTGGTGTACTTGTAAAAAAGAACATAGGAGACAACATAAAATGGCACGTCCTGAGCAGCAAACACCATTAACTGCCACTAAGAATTTGGAGACGAGATTCTTTGGCCTTCAATAGCCAGGAAAAGCCTAATGGGGCACAAGGGCTTGATCTCGGCTGTGAAAAATGGTAGGATTGGTTGGACAAGGTGACAGGGAAGGGCAACGCAGGCAGGAGCGATTGCTCAAGCAAACGCATGGAAAGTAGAACAATCTAGAGTTGGATGGGAAGACTCATGCAGGCTCGCTGGGGTTGGAGTGAGGATAAGTCAGGGAGAAGGATGAGTCCCTGCTCAGTGGAGGAGGCAAGACACAATCATGGCAAATGGGGGTAAGGAGCTATGAATAGCAGTTGGCAGGAAAAAATTGGTGACAGGAACCATGTGGGATTGAATCTACTTTATGGGATGACTGGGGTGAGGGTGGGGGGGTCAGGAGATGAGAGACTAAGTGTGGTGACAACCAAATGGAGGATGAGCTCAGATTTGGGGGAATCTGAGCTAGCATGACTTACAGCTCAGAATTTCCCGACTTCTTATTCTTCCTTCATTTCCCAAGTTCCCGCTGTTCACCTCTTACAACACAACATTACCAAATATTTTTTTTTATTGGTAAGTAATTCACAGATCATAAAATTAACCCTTTGAAATGGACTAGTCAGGGGCAACTGGTGGGCTCAGTCGGTGGAACATGTGACTCTTGATCTCAGGGTTGTGAGTTTGAGCCCCATGTTGGGTGTAGAGATGACTTAAAAATAAAATCTTATAGGAAGAGATAAATTGAATAATCAAACCACTAGAAGTTTTTCCCGTTTTCTCTGTCTCCCATCTCTGGGCAACCACTGATCTGCGTTTTGTGTCCATGGGTTTGCCTCTTGCGGGCATTTCATATAAATGGAATCCTACAGTATGTGGCCCTCTGCGCCTGGCTGCTTTCACCCAGTGTGATTTCAACGTCCATTTCTGTTGCAGTGTGTGTGTCAGAATTTTATTCATTTTTAACGGCCAGATACCACTCCACTTGTGGTTTATCCATTCACCGCTGCATGGACGTTTGGCTTGCTTCTGCTCTGGGGCTCTATGAATACCGTGGCCATGAACATTCGTGTACAAATCTTTACGTGGATGTATGTTTTCATTTCTCTCGGGGGTATCCCTAGGAGTGTGATTGCCCAGTCATATGAAAACTTTACCTTTTGAGGAACTGCAAACTGCTTTTCAAAGTGGCTACATCATTTCACATTCCTACAGACCATGCAGAAGGGTTCCAATTTCTCTACTTCCTCACCAACACTTGTTTTTTGTGTGTGTGTGTGTGTGTGTGTTATTTTTGTTTCATTTTTTTGATGGTCGCCCTCCTAATGGATATGAAGTGGTATCTCATTGTCATTTTCATTAGTATCTTCCTAACGACTAATGATGCTCGGCATCTTTTCAGGCATTTGTTGTCCATTTACATATCTTATTTTCTTCTTAAGATTTTATTTTGAAGTACTCTCTACACCCAGTGTGTGGCTTGAACTCACAACCCCAAGACCAAGAATCACACACTCCACCAGCAGAGCCAGCCAAGTACCCCTGTATCTTCTTTGGAGCAATGTCTATTCAAATCCTTTTCCCATTTTAAAATTGAGTTGTCTCTTCATTGTGGAATTCTTTATATATTCTGGATACCAGACCTTTATCAGACATAGGAATGGCAAATATCCTTCCCACTCAGTTTCTTGATGGTGTCCATCGAAGCACAAATAGTAAAATCTTTAAAGTCCCATTTATCTATTTTTGCCCCTGATTGCCTATATTGTTGGTGTCAAATCTAAGAACCCATTGCTTCATCCAAGGTCACAAAGGTTGACTCTTGTGTTTACTTTCAACAGTTGTGTAGTTACAGATCTTATGTTTAGGTCTTCAACCCACTGGGAGTTACTTCTTATATGAGATACAAGGTAGAGGGCTCACTCCATTCTTTTGCATGTGGCTGTCCGGGTGTCCCAGGGCCATTGGTTGAAATTCTTTTTTATTTTTATTTTTTTATTTTTTATTTTTTTTATTTATGATAGTCACAGAGAGAGAGAGAGAGAGAGAGAAAGAGAGAGACAGAGAGGCAGAGACATAGGCAGAGGGAGAAGCAGGCTCCATGCACCGGGAGCCCGACATGGGATTTGATCCCGGGTCTCCAGGATCGCGCCCTGGGCCAAAGGCAGGCGCCAAACTGCTGCGCCACCCAGGGATCCCCATTAGTTGAAATTCTTGATGGTCATTCTTTTCCATCAAGTTATCTTGGCACCTTTGTCAAAAATCAATTGCCCATAAATGGATGGGCTTATTTCTGGACCCTCAATTCAATTCCATTTTTCTATACATCTATCCCTTCGCCAACGCCACACAGTCTTGATTACTGTAGTTTTGTTGTAAGTTTTGAAGTTGGGAAGTGTGAGTCCTCCTACTTGACTCTTTTTCAAGATTGCTTCAACTTTTCTTATTGCTGTATTTTAGTTATTTGTGTACATCTCTTGCCCATTAGAGAGTGGGACCCATGTCTCACTCAGCACTTAAAAGACATGGTTGATACATAATAAACATTTTTCAGGAGGAGGAGGGAGGAAATACAGTCATCCATGCATTTAGGCAGAAACAACAAAGACGCAGGTGATAGAAATCTAAAAGTCAGGTTGGAGGGATGATAGATTTGAAACCAATGTCATAAGGAGGAGTTCAAGTTTGTGCACTCTGTTCTAGACAGAGGGACTTTGAGGTAGGACATCCAATTTGATACATCTGATGGGTACCTGGGAGGAAAATCAAAATGACATTGGAGCTAAGGCCTACAGACACAATTTGCTGCCTGAACTCCTCCCCATTCATCAGAAACAAGGGGAGAATGATGGCAAGGAGGGTCAGAAGAGATTCCCCCTCGCTAAGAACAATTATTTTTAAAAATCTACCAAAGCATACTTCAAACTCCCCAACCAGGCTCAGGATCAAGGCCAAGAGCAGCTTAATGGAAACACAGCCACATTCTGCACATTCCTGCAGGGCCTCATCCTCCTCGGTGCACAGCTGGGCTGTCTGTGAGCTACATGGGTGGATGGTGAGGTCAGATCCGAACGGGCTTCTCTTTTCACTCTTGCAAAATCAGGGCCTGTTCAGCTGACAGCCCTGATGAATCAGAAGCTCAGTTTCCGAGCAGATGGCAAGTGATTTCCCAAATTCTCTGCCACCCCGTTGAGATGCTCTGTTCCAGGGCAGGACTTCTAAAGCAAGTTGTAGTCATTTGGTTTTTCACGTACTAAACAGTCCTCTCTACGAGATGGCCTTTCACACAGGATGCTGAACCCAGCTAGTTCCAGAAGAGTTATTACAGAGGTGTTGATTCCAGTTTATAAAGCTGAACTCATTTCCTCTTTTACTGAGAACATTCTCTTGGTCAACAGAGAAAACCTCTTTCCAGGTTGAGTAATCTTGGTTGAAGTTGTAATCAACAGCCTCTAGTTTTAATAGTTGAGGAGTTCTGAGCCCTGGTTGTGGTTGGGGTGAGCAGGTAAGCTGATTTGTGAATGCTGAGACGTGTGACTATTCGTGGATTCATCCATTCAGCTCTCAGAGGCCACGCCAGTGGCTGGGCCATAAACCTGCAGCAGAATGAGATGTTGCTCCCAGGAAGCATATAGACGTTAGTAGAGAAAAAGTGGTCGGTGTTGGTTTTATCAAGCCTGGTACTAGGTTAGAGAAATTGCTTCCTCTTGGCATCCCGGGAAGGCTCTGAGGAAGCAGTAGCTCACCTGGGCCAGGTAGTACAGTAGGTATGGTTTAGATGGACAATGGAGTTGGAAGGATGAAACTTCAGGTGCCCTTGACATCCAGAAGCCCACAGAGCAGCTTCAGTGCCACCCCAGCCCTTGCCACATGGAGTAGCGAGACTATGAGGGGAGCTGCTGAAGAGTGACCAGTACACGCAGAGCCTGTGTGACACGGTGGCGCGAGGGGGCTTTGGAGTCTCACAGAGCCGATGTCTAATCCCTGCATCACCACTTGCTGGCTATGTGAGTGGTTTACTCTCAGCCTCACTATCCTTAGCTTCAAAATGAGGATGACATTAGTTTTGTTTTTTTTGTTTTGTTTTGTTTTGGTTTTTGATGACATAAGGCTTTTGTAAAGATCGGGAGAGAGTGCTTGGTACCATGTTTCCTACATCCTCCCGTAAATTCAAAATAGCAACCATCATTACAATACCTCCTTCCTTGGAAATGCAAACTGGTGTCGCCACTGTGGAAAACAGCGTGGAGGTTCCTCCAAGAATTAAAAATAGAATCACAGGGGTGCCTGATGGCTCAGTCAGTTAAGCATCTGACTCTTGATTTCTGCTCAGATCGCGATCTCAGGGTTGTGAGATTGAGCCCCGCTTTGGGCTCCGTGCTGGGCATGGAGGCTGCCTGAGATCCTCTCTCTCCCTCTCTGTCTGCCCCTTCCCACTCACGCTCTCTTTCTCTCAAAAAAGAAATAGAACTACCATATGATCCTGTAATTCCACTACTGGGCATTTATCCAAAGAAAATGAAAACACTAATTTGAAAAGATATATGCACCCTTCTGTTTATTGCAGCCTTATTTATGATAGCCGAGACATGGATGCAACCAAGTGTCCATCCATAGATGAATGGATAGAGAAGAGGTGGCATTTATAGACCATGGAATATTACTCAGGCATAAAAAAAAGAATGAAATCTTGCCATTTGCAACACCGTGGATGGAGCTGAAGAATATAATGCTGAGTAGAATAAGTCAGAGAAAAACAAATACTGTATGACTACACTGATGTGTGGAACTTAAGAAATAAAGCAATGAAAAAAAAGACACAAACCAAAAAACAGACTCCTAGCTACAGAGAACAAACTGGTGGTTGCCAAAGGGCAGGTGGGGGCGGTGGGGATGGAAGAAATAGGTGAAGGGGATTAAGGGTGTTTTTAGTGTGATGAGCACTGACTAATGTGTAGAATTATGAATGACTCTATTGTACACCTAAAGCTAATGTAACACCATGTTAATTGTAATAGACTAAAAAATAAATACATAAATAAATTAAATACTGGGCGCTTGGGTGGCTCAGTTGTTGAGCATCTTCCTTCTGCTCAGGTCATGATCTCAGGGTCCTGGGATCGAGCCCCACGTTGGGCATCCTGCTCGGCAGGGAGCCTGCTTCTCCCTCTCCCACTCCCCCTGCTTGTGCTCTCTCTCTCTCTCTCCCCCTCTGTCAAAGAAATAAATAAAATCTTTAAAAAATAAAAAAATAAAATAAAACACCTACTTGTTGGACGGTCATGGAGATTAACTGGGGATTTGTGAAGGGCACCCCGTGGGCCTCCATTGATTCTCCGCCATCAGGGGAGAGAGCATGCAGGTGGCGGGGAAGCGCGGGGTTGTGCGTCGAGGACTGCACGTCCTGCTCCGTCCACCTGCCAGGGACTTGGTGGGAGTCGCTGCTAGGGAAACGAAAGCTGAGTCCCCAGCCACACGGACCCCTCTCCTTTCTTTGCTGCTCCTGTTCAGCTGCAGAGCCCGTCAGAAGGCTGCCTCTTTGGGGCACTGTGCACAACGCCCCCTCCCTGAAGACAGGGAACACGGCTCCAAACCCTAATGTGTAAGCGTTGCTTCTGGTTTCTTCAGAGGAACTGGTGACACTTGTCGGACCTCAGCCTTGACACGTCTCTCTTGAATTTCACATGTCCCCGGTGGTGACGGGAGGTGACTGCACCCCACCACGGGCCTGGGCCTGCAGGGGCTGCCAGGGTGGGACCCAGCAAGCGGACAGGCCGCTGCTCGCTTGCAGAAGGAACAGCAGAGCCACAGAGCTCATCCTCAGAGGCGACTGTCCTACTTTCAGCCACGTTCTGGGGAAGCTGTTTAACAACTGGGGCGAAGCACCGTGGACAGTAGCAAGACTATGCTAATAGGCACGATGATTCAGAAGAAATAACCTAGGTGAGTGGCCGTGTGCTTTTTGAGTCAGGAGTAGCTCAACAAACATCTGCTGAGCGCTTACCGCGGGGCCCAGTGCTGGGGATGCGAAGTGGTGTGAGCTTTAGGGGGGCACCGTGCACCCCGGAGGAAAGCTACGGGTACTGTGGCCGGGCCGAGCCCTCAAGGAGCCGCCTCGATTTCCCGTGGCCACGCTTCTGATCCAGGAAGCAGTTGACCCTGATCCGTGGAAAGAGGGGAACCCGTTGGCCACTTCAGGGGTTATACTGACCACAGCCCAGTGCTGCTGGGACCTGAAGCTCTGGGTCAGCAGGCAATTTTCAATATCCCAAGGAAAGGCTCCTTTGCAAGGTCTGAGGATGGACCAGGCTGTGGGACGAGAGAGGATTGATTCCAAAGATGTTGTAAATCAAAGCAGAGTCCTGACACCTTTCTTCTGGTTGCAGAAACCCACTTGGTGGTAAATGAGGGAGCAGCATCAAAAGCTAAATTTGGGCCGTTGGAATGGAGATGAAGGACCCAGTGAAGATCTGAGCAGGAACGTGGGTGGTCTGCAGGGCGCTAGGGAACCTCGGAAGTTGGCACCTCTCCACAGCTCGGGGAGGGTTTATTCTCAGGCTCCTGAGCACCCATAGGAGACGTGCTGGGAAACGAACTAGGGGTGGTGGAAGGGGAGGTGGGGGGGGGTGTGACTGGGTGATGGGCACTGAGGGGGGCACTTGACGGGATGAGCACTGGGTGTTATTCTATATGTTGACAAATTGAACATCAATAAAAAATAAATTTATAAAAAAAAAAGGAGACGTGCTGGAAAGGTGATAGGCAGGAGCCTGTCTCTGGGCAAAGGAACAAAAGCAGGCATTTTTGCTTTTGTTTTCCAAATAGATGTGTTGACCTCTCTAAAAGCATTGCTTCATCCCAAATGTAATTGGGAGGCCAGGTGGGTGGAAAGGCTAGAATGAATTATTTATGAATTATCTTAGTTACTCCAAGGGTGGGTGGGTGGGGAACCAGAACTTCCTAGGATTTCGTAAGAGAAAAAAAAGAACACTCTGTTTCCGTATGTTGGAGCAGCTCAAGATGCTAGAAAACATCAGGCAACACGGAAGATTGCTCAATCTGTTGGCTGACACCACAGGTTTTCTTTGAAAACCCCGGGGGTAACTCAGCTCGTGACTTCTTTATTTTGAAAATCAACTTTCATAAGATGAAGTCAGCGAGGGAGGCAAACCATGAGACTCTTAACTCTAGGAAACAAACTGAGGGTCACTGGGGGGGCGGCGGGTGGGAGGATGGGCTAACTGGGTGACGGGCACTAAGTGACCGAAGGAGCACTGGGGTGTTCTGTGCAACCCATGAACCCCTAAACTCTACTCCGGAAACTAATAACACTTATGTTACCTAATTGATTTTTTAACATTTAAAATCAGAGTATCGTTAAAAAAAAAAAAAAAAAGTATAGTTAAAACTGTAATATCTTGGGGCGCCTGGGTGGCTCAGTCAGTTAAGTGTCTGCCTTGGGCTCAGGTCAGGATCCCTGCTTGGTGGGGAGCCTGCTTCTCCCTCTCCTTCTGCTCCTCCCCTGCTCATGCGGGCTCGCTCTCTCTGTCTCTCAAATAAATGAGTTTTTAAAATATTTAATATTTATCTGAAAAAAATTTTATTTTTTAAAAAATTATTTTATCTGAAAAAATAGTAATTTTTTATTTATCTGAAAAAATAGTTAATTTTATTTATCTGAAAAAATACAGTTAATTTACAGTTTACACTGAAACGTAAAACAAGCACACACACACCCAAATCAACTTTCCTGTTTCAAGATAAAATGCCGTGGACGCCGCCTCCCCAGCTGTCTGGTTTTTGAGTCTTCGAGTCAGCAGTTAGAGGACCGCAGGGAGCTTCTCCCTTGCGTGGACATGGAAACAGCAGAGGCGTGTAAACTTAGGGAACTTAGGCGGCTCTTCTAGTAAACTAAGGGGAAGTCCGGGAAAGCCTCGGTGTCACGTACTCGGTGCCTCCGTTCATAGCCTTGTTGTTCCCCAGCAGGGCTCGAACCGTTGATGAAATGAATTCTCAGCTCCAAGGCTTTGCATTGACTTCTGGTTGTCGCTGGGGGAGGACTTCAGACTCGTCCCGGGCTGTACCTGCCTGGCTCTCCCCCGGCCACCTCTCTGCCCTGGGCCAAGTCTCAGCCGCTCCCGCGGGGACACAGGATAGGCTGAAGGGTCTCCCCACTTCAGTCTGATCCAAGCGCCTTCCCGACACACACACCATTCACAGGGCGTTGGACCCAGTGACCTCATCTACTGGCCTCCCTTCACACTCCAGGTGACACACACCCCACCAGACGGGCCCTCCCCACCTCCTCGATCTCGTTTCTTCCCCCCAGTACCCATGACCTCTCTCTGTTTCTTTTTTTTTCTTTTTAAAGATTGATTGGTTGATTGATTGATTGATTGATTTATGAATGAGAGAGAGAGAGAGAGAGAGGCAGAGGAGGGAGAAGCAGGCTCCACGCAGGGAGCCCTGACGCGGGACTCGATCCCGGGACTCCAGGATCACACCCTGGGCCAAAGGCAGGCGCCAAACCGCTGAGCCACCCAGAGATCCCCCTTCTCTCCGTTTCTTGAGCGTGTCCTGCCCCAAGCCATTCTGGGCTCCCAGGTTAGTTAGCCCAGCTCTCCCCATCTGGAGTTCACTTGCTCTCTCCACAAGTATTTATTGAGTGTCCCCTATGTGCCAGGTATTTTAGGAAAGGGGGACACTGAGGTAAACAGCCTTTACTCAGTTGATGTCCTGGTGGGACGGCCCGTTAGTGAATATACGGCACCATGAGTGGTTGAGTACTGTGGCAGGTGTGTGAGGGTGTGTGGGGGCAGGTACTGATTTCCGTGGGGTGGGGGGGAGGCCTCCCCAAGGAAGTGCCCCTGGAGGACATGTCTAAGGGGGTCAAAGAGTGCCATTGAGGCTGTCCTTGCTTGCTCGCTGTGAGTCCCCTCCCCCAGACAACAGTACCCAAACCCGTGAGGGACCTCCCCTTGCTCACTCCTCTGTTTCTAGTGTCCAGAAGGGGGCCCAGCACTTGGTAGGTGAACGGAATGTTTGGGGACGGAAGTAGGCCTTGGGAAGGTTCCAGTCTTGACTGATGGGGGAACACAGGGCCAGCTGAGGACAAAGCACGAGCCCAGGGCAGCACATTGACAAGTCCATGAAACAGGCAGAGGGATCTTCCTTACGGACGCAACTGCCTCAATGTTCATACTTTGCTGAGGGCAAGAGGCAATCTTAGCCCGACCCCAGGATCCTGTGAGTCTACTTTAATGTATAAAAGAGGGACAGCTGGGTTGCTCAGTGGTTGAGCGTCTGCCTTCGGCTCAGGCCAGGGTCCCCATCAGGCTCCTTGTGGGGAGCCTGCTTTTCCCTCTGCCTATGTCTCTGCCTCTCTCTCTCTCTCGTCTGTCTCTCATGAATGAATATATTTAAAAAATCTTTTAAAAAAAAGTATAAAAAGTCCTTCAGAAATTTCCTTTATCTCTAAACCCCCAAGATCCATGTTGGCGGTCATTCCCCAAGCACATGACCCACCGATACACATCTGAAGGGTCATCTGAAGGGTCTCATGACTCAGGTTTTATTAGCCAGTAATAAGTGACCTTTTCCCAACAATAGCCAGCCCCTCAAGGTCCTCGAAACCTTGCTTCTAAAATTCCTTAGAGCCTATGCCATCCTCAAACCCCTCCCAACTCTCAGGTATATAATCAGCCACTCCTCACAGGCCCGGGGTAGCAGCTCTTCCTGCCCCCGGACCCTGTCCCCGGGCTTTAATAAAATCACCATTTGGCACCAAAGACATCTCAAGAATTTTTTCTTGGTCGTCGGCTCCAGACCTCACCCCACCATCGTTGATGGTTGCTGCTGTCTTAATTTGCAGAGCAAGGATGAGCTGCTGCTGAAAGAGAAAAAGACACACTCTTATAAAGGAGGTCACGTCTTCCTTCGATAACCTACCGCTTCAGAAAGCTTAGTCCTAGAGTCATTTGAGGAAACTGAGATTCTGGTCCCTAAATAATTGGGCTGGAAGATTCTAACCAGATGGGATTTCGTAAGAGGACATGTGATGCCAGAGTGAGCAATTGCTTCTGACGACCAGGATTATAATTTATGAAAGGATGAAGGCTGAAGAGGAAGGATGTCAGAGCCCAGGGAGGGGGCAGCGGGCTTTCCGGCCCACTGTGGCCGTGGTGCCACAAAGATGTCTTTTGTTTTGTTGGTGAGCACATGGATGAGCCGTTAAAACACTTGGCTTGGTGTTTGCTCACCGACCAGGTGATCTAAGCAAATCATTTTTATATATATATTTAAAGATTTTTATTTATTTATTCATGAGAGACACACAGAGAGAAGCAGAGACACAGGCAGAGGGAGAGGCGGGCTCCCCGCCAATGTGGGACTCGATCCCAGGACCCCAGGATCAGGCCCTGAGCCAAAGGCAGATGCTCAACCACTGAGCCACCCAGGTGCCCCCTGGACAAACCATTTCATTTCCGATGTTAGACAATTATTCTGACGCTTTTTAAAACATTGGAAGACTTTCTTCAAGATTATTGCAATAGGGGGAGAGAGAGAGAGGGTTCAACTCTAAGTACAGCAAAGATCGCTGGGGATTTATAACCGAGGAGCAGAGTGTGTGGGGGGCAGGTAGGAGGGGAGTGAATGGAAAAGTATGGAGAGAACACGTTAAGGGTAGGGGGTGGTTCTTGCTAAACTGGCCCAACAGGATTCTTGCTAAAGGCAAGCTTCCCACTTAGACATCGAGGGTGGGGGATGGGGAGCTTGGTCAGGAGGGAGCGTTCTCTCTAAAGTGACCTAGCAGGGTTCTTGCTGAAACTAGACTCTTGCAGGGATGGACAGAGAAGCCCAAGTAGACTTTGGTCAAGGAGAGAGCTTTGTCAGCCTCACTTCCCTAATCCGATAAAGGGAACGAGCCAGTGCAGCTCACCCACCAGGCCATTTTGAAACGAAGTCAGTCAAAAGATAATAAACAAATAAGGCCTATGCTGGGGGAGGGGGTGGGGCAAATGTTATAAAGCTGGGGCCTCCCACGTGGAGCAGAACCTACAACTTAGAGAGGCCTCAATGCACTTCTGTTAAAGTAGCCTACTCTTCCTCCTCGCGGTCTATACCCCTACACCTGCCCGGGTCTACACCCCTACACCTGCCCAGGACACTGAATTGACTCTGCTAGCAGCCAACTTGAGGAGGAAGGGGGAGAGGATGGTAAGGGGAGCACAGATTTAGGAATCCGTTCTGGAAAGAATCTACGGGCAGTGTATGGTATGGAAGTGAGGTCAGAAGGCAGTGGGCAAGCCATGTAGCGGGTCCTTGTGCTGAAAGGTTGCTCCCATGACTGTGACGTGGTGTTTGAAAGAAGACATTCGTCTCAATGAGAGCTGGTTTTGAAGCAGTGAGGGAAAGAGGGTTTATTGGGACTAACTGGTCAATTTTTTTTGGGGGGGGATCAAATTGTAAATTATAAACATTAAGTGTAAGAAAAAAACCATAAGGATAATCTTGGTGAGTATTTGTATAAGCTTGAGGTAGGGTTTGTAAGTATGACGTCAAAGGGAAAAGCAAGCTTGATGTCTGACTGGAAACTGAGCTCAGGACTTACAAAAGAGAGGTGCAGGGATGCCTGGGGGGCTCAGCAGTTGGGCATCTGCCTCCAGCTCAGGACGTGACCCTGGGGTCCCAGGATCGAGTCCGGCATCAGGCTCCCTGCATGGAGCCTGCGTCTCCCTCTGCCTGTGTCTCTGCCTCTCTCTCTGTGTCTCTCATGAATAAATAAATAAAATCTTTAAAAAAGAGAGAGATGCAAATGCCAGCTAGTCAAAAGAAAAAAAAAAGTATTTGCAGCAGCTCTTACAAAAATATATTCCTAAGGCATAAAGCACACAAAAAACTATATGAAAGATGAATACCGTAAGAGAAATATTGGTCACAGGAGAAGACATTTTTAATGGCCAACAAATAAATGGAACCACTCACCACCATGAATCAGGAATGTAAATAAAACCAGAAGATTGAAAACACTTCTTTAAAACACTTTTTATCAAGACTTTGGTCCTATTACTATTACAGTAACAGTTGTAGATTCTGAAATATTTTATTTTTTACTTTTTTAAAGATTATTTATTTGTTCATGGGAGACACGGAGAGAGGCAGAGACACAGGCAGAGGGAGAAGCAGGCTCCCTGCGGGGAGCCCGAGGTGGGATTCGATCCCGGGACCCCGGGGTCACGCCCTGGGCCAGAGGCAGACGCTCAACCGCTGAGCCCCCCCCAGGTGCCCCTAGATTCTGAAATATTTTAAACAAAAGGGGATCCCATAAAAGTATGGAAACAAGAATCATTTCTTTCCAGAGATCAGGCTTCAATGCGAGGATAAAAGTGATTGACAATTAGCGTCTTCAAACTGCTAAGGATCTCCTCAGTTCCGCTGGTTCTCAGACTTAAGAACTTTAGGGAACATTGATTTATCACACCTTCTCCTGGTTAATAAAAAATCCTGCTGAGCTTTTGAAAGAATAACACCCACACACAAATTCCAAAGCCAATGGATGTGTTGCACCTGAGTTTGGAAACTCCCACAGGTTCTGGCCCCCAGGCAGGTGAGGCTCCCAGGCCGGTGATGGCCCCAGGTGGGTGATGCCCCCAGGATGGTGAGGCCCCCAGGTGGGTGATGACCCCAGGAGGGTGAGGCCCCCAGGTGGGTGATGCCCCCAGGAGGGTGAGGCCCCCAGGAGGGTGAGGCCCCCAGGTGGGTGAGGCCCCCAGGTGGGTGATGCTCCCAGGAGGGTGAGGACCCCAGGTGGGTGAGGCCCCCAGGAGGGTGAGGCCCCCAGGTGAGTGAGGCCCGCAGGCTGGGTCAAGTGTCCCCGAGCATGAGGCTAGCGGGGCGCAGGACTGGCGCTTGCTGTGGGCTCGGCCCTGGGCTTACGTGGCCAGGTGTGTGTGTGCTTGTGCACGCACGTGCCTCGGGAGGACCAAGGCATCGCTGAATTCAAATTCAGTGATTTGAATTTCACTGGTCAAGGCGAAAGGGCGTCGATTGCTGGCTGGAAACGGGGCAGCTGGGCTGGTAGGGACTCCTCACCCGGGAAAGGCTTCAACCAAAATAATAAGAGGCTCAGTCGAAGATCCCTTGTTAGAGATCAGCTTTCCCATGGAGCGGAGAGAAAGCCAGGGCAGTGAGACAAAAGCTGCGCGTCTTAATCACGAGTGTCATTCATGAAACAGCCTTTGTCTATTCAGGGCGATCTTAGTACTTGGCTCTGGGGCCAAGGACAAGAAGGCATTTTTATCAAGTTACGCTTTCCACCAGCTGAACTTTCTATGAACGAGTGCAAACCAACTTCATTCAGTACTTGATTTTTTTTTTTTTTTAAGCAAGGCTGTTTTGCTTTGTCTTGTAAAGTTTGGAGGATGCCACATAGTAAAGGGCTTTGCTGAGCGGCCCCCAGAACACATCCGTAACACTGATGACTTGTTAACTGGTCAAACCAGGAGGGGAAGAAAAGAAAGCGGGCCGGGCCGGAGGTTTCAGGGCGTGTGTGTTTAGTCAGGTCTGCTTGGCCGGCCAAGGGCTATTTCCCCCCTGAGCTTGATAAATAGGTTCAGCATTTGCCCAACACCACAGCCCTAAATCCCGGCGGCAGCGCATCACTGCCCCCCGCCACCCCAGCGCGCTGCCAGAGGGGAGGCAAACTGCTCGAGGTGTTCAGTCATTGCGAACTGGTGAAATCCATCCCCCCCCCCCAGATGAAAAAATAAATGCCTTTGCTTCGGGGGCTCATCCAAAGCCATTGATCGACAGCCCCGGATTAGGACTCCAGATGCAAAGGAAAGGCTCGCGGAACAAGCGAATTCACTCTTGAGACTTTCTCCCTCCATCAGCAAAGAAGTTATGATCAAATATTTATTAGCTGTGCCTTTGGCTGGGCTCTCTAAGCACAGGGAGAAATAATATATCTTAAGGCAAAGACAGGATTGCTGACTTGAGCACCGCCTGGGTCCAAGCATCTACTCTTTAATTATAAAACCCAGTCTCCAAGCACCGCCTCCCTCTTGCCCCTGGGATGTGTACGCTTGCTTAGTCGGCAACTGTATTTAGCCACGGAGTTCCCAGAGCCGCTCTGAGTATGGGGACGGAGCCCATGGCCAACGAGTCAGATTTTTAACTCGTGAAAAGGGCTATTTGGTGAATGAAGACAATGCCCCTGCTTGGTCGTGACTCATTTGGATCATTGTGACAGAGGTCAAGGAAAAGGCCACTGTTGTTATCTGTTCTGCTTCCCCCACTCCACCTTCGTGTCGAATTCAACCTGCTAACCCACTCCACCCGTCCCCTGCTCCTCGGGAAACCTCTCTCATTGGTACAACAGGATCATTCATTCAACGTTAACACAGAAGAGCCGCCTCCAGGGACACTGAGGTCCCTTGTTAGCATCGCTCTCTGCGCGCTAGGACTCCTGTTGGGTATCTCGGCACCATTACGTGCATGACTGACTCTCCCTCATAGACATTAACCTCAACTATAAAATAAGAGGTTGACCTTACCTGGGAGGTCTGTGGTCGGAGCCAACGGTTCGAATCACTCAAGGAGACATCCGTCTCAAAATTAAATGGAAAGCACACTGGATGGTTAAGAGATAGGATCCACTTCTGGGCATTCTGATTCAGCATGTTAGAGATAGAGCCTGCAAATTCGTATTTTTAGAAATCTTCCCAGGCGACTGTAACATAGAATTTTTCCAGGTCTGAATGATATTCCACATTAACCTGAATACACTAATTGATTGTGTGAAATGGCACCAGGAAGTATCTGGTTCAATACTGAAAAGGCGAAGTAGGCATCCCACTGTCACCCCGCCAAGTGGCTCCACCATTTTGTATTTTTAGCTCCTTTTGCCTGGCTGTGGAGTTGACCACACCATTGTATGTGACAGAGGTGCAGCAAGGAGAATGGTTTGTGGTAAGCTGGAAAGATGACCCCAAAAAATTCCCCCCCCCCAAAACAGTAAATAAATAATCTGGTTGTAGTTGGCCAGTGAGGTCTACCCACACAATTGCTACCTTAAGCCCTGACCCAGTCTTTCTTCTTCAGCCAGCACAGTCCGGCCAGATGACATAATACCAGGTGTAGAAGACAGCGTGGTGACCCCAGGCACAGAAGACAGCGTGGTGACGCCAGGCGCAGAAGATAACGTGGTGACTGACGGTGCCACTGAAGAGCCTTATGAGTCTGGCTTAACCCCTCTGGTGAGTGTTCCAGGAAGAGTGGAATTGGTGCCATAGGCATGCAATCGTATGCAAGGACATTTTATGACTGGCTTATTTCACCTAGAATTATACCCGTATGGTTTATTCATCTTGTAGCACATGTGAGAATGTCCTTCCTTTTTAGGGCTGATTATTATTCCACTGTATGTCTGTACCACATTTTGTGTCTCCATTTATTGGTCAGTGGACATTTGGGTTGCTTCCAACCCTTGGCTATTGTGAATAGTGCTACTATGAAAATGGACGTGCAAATACCTCTTCCAGACCTTGCTTTCAACTGGATTATACACCCAGAACTGGGATTGATGAGGCATACGATAGCTCTATTTTTAATTTTTTTGAGGAGCCTCCTTCTTGTTTTCCATAGTGATTGCACCATTTTACAATCCTACCCGCAGTTTCTCCAGCTTCTTACCAATATGTTATTTTCCATTCTTTTGAGAGTAGCCAACCTAACAGGTATGCGGTGATAATCTCATTATGGTTTTAATTTGTATTTCCCTGATGATTAGGGATACTGAGCATCTTTTATACGCTTGTTGACCATTTATATCATCTTTGGGGAAAGGTCTATGCAAGTCCTTTTGCTTATTTTTATTATTATTTTTTGGTTTTGGGTTTTGTTTTGTTTTTTGAGAGAGGTACAAGCGGGTGCAAGTGGGAGGGGAGGAGCAGAGAGAGAGAGAGGGAGAGAGAGAATCTTAAGCAGGCTCCACTCTGAGTGCAACGCCCCACATGGGGCTTGATCTCATGACCCTGAGATCATGATCTGAGCTGAAATGGAGAATCGGATGCTTAACCAACTGAGCCACCCAGGTGCCTGCCCCCTTTTGCCCATTTTTGAATCAAGCTATTTAATTCTCTGTTGTTAAGTCATAGGAGTTCTTCAGAGTCTTATCAGGTATATAATTGGCAGATATTTTCTCCCATTCCATAGGTTGCTTTTTACTCTGTTGATTGTGTCCTGCTACAAAGTTTTTAAGTTTGACGCCGACCCACTTAACCTAATTGTGCTTTCATTGCCTGTGCTCACTAGCATATGTGTTGAATGCTACATTGGCATGAACGTTGGAGGCAGCAAAATCCCTTCCAAGTCTTCTTGCTTGTTGGCTCTGTGAGTTTGGGCATGTTGTCTAATCTCTCTAGGCCTCATTTAGGCTATAGGACTAATAATAGGATTTACTTTACAAGGTTGTTTACGGAGTAAATGAGAAAGTCTTTAAAGGGCCTAGCACACAGTAAGCTCTCGATAAAGGCCAGTTATTACTCTAATTGGGGGAGGGAGGGCATTGATCGATGATACAACATAATATGTGCCAAGTAAATATTAGAGGGGAAAAATGCCATTCAAGCTCAAGAGAGAGGAAGAATTAAAGTCTAGTGACCTAGTATTTTTTGGAGAATTAAGACCCTAGGAAGCCAACATGCCAAATATTTGGTGTTTATTTCTGGAGTACATTTGGTTGTATTCCTGTTCCCAGTCTGTCATTTCTGTTTGTTTGTTTTCTTATTTGCACTTTAAATTTATGTCATCATATATTTTATGTATGTATGCCACTTTAAATCCTTTTCTGTTATAAGGCTGTGTATATATTTTAAAACATTGGGTTTTATTTCTCTTTGCCTCATTTACTTCTCAAATAGGTGACAAAAAATACAGAGAGTGTAACAGACTTACACTTAGAGGATGGGCCGACTCAAGAAAGCACAGTCCATGCCAAAGAAGAGAGCCAGAGCACCACAACCTTGAATGTAGTGACTAGTCACTCCAGAGGTAAGAAAACCAGTTGCCCCAACAGGTGTTGATCTTTTGCAAATCAATACATTCCAAATATCCAAGAACAAACCTAACGATTAGTAGGGCACATACTGGAATGCTAAGAGCGAATTCTGAACCAAGGCTTATAATGTGCGAGGTTCAAAATTCAATTTATAGGGTTGCTAACTTGAATTTTATTTATTGGGTTGCTGAACACAGCTCTTCACTTTGAATGACAATAGTGATAATGTCCCCACAAGGACAAGTGAGCTACTTGTGTCATGTTGCTGACCATAAGTTGATATGATGCTACACTAAGAACTTTGTATTGACTCCCAAGAGCAGAAACCTCAACCAACCCCTGTGAGTTGTAATAGATTCTGTGCTACTATTTACCATCTCACACTGAGTTCATGTCTGTACACATGGAACAAGAATCTATTCTAAACCAGTCTTGCCAGGATTAGGGGCTGTACTTTGATTCGTAGTTGGCACCAACCATGCAGCAGTGTAAAAGGAGCACCACATTGGGACTTTGTTGTTATTGTGAGGTATAGACCATCGCTGAGAATGAGGAAAACTCATTGCCATGACAACTTAACAATGGAAAGAGATAGCCTCCTATTTCTAGAGCTTTCTTAAGAAAAAATTTAGTTGTTTGGGATTTGTATTTTAAAATTGCCTTATTTTGGGACACCTGGGGGACTCAGTGGTTGAGCGTCTGCCTTGGGCTCAGGGCATGACCCCGGGGTCCCTGGATCGAGTCCCACATCACGCTTCCTGCATGGGGCCTGCTTCTCCCTCTGCCTGTGTCTCTGCTTCTCTCCCTCTCTCTCTGTATCTCTCATGACTAAATATCTTTAAAAAAATTGCCTTATATTGTAGTAAGTGGGGTGGGAGAGGGGAAAAAACCAATCCTTCAATAACTACAATGAATGCTTACTAATGAGCAACTTTATGTAAATTATTTTACCTAGATAGGTGTTTCCATCTTTAAATGAAAGTAAAGTCTTTGCCTAAATTGATGGTTCCTTAAATCAGTTGCACAGCTGAACACCTAGAAAGTTACTCTTTATTATTATCAATAAACATTTCTAGACCTAATCACCACTCTAGTTTTAAAAACTCTGTAGCACTTCTGAGGAACTTTTTAAATTGCTTTATATTTGATGTGCCTGGCTGGTTCATTTGGTGGAGCATACAACTCTTGATCTCAGGGTCATGAGTTCAAGCTCCACATTGGGGGTGGAGCCTATTTAAAAAAATTTTTTTTAGTTGCTTTATGTTTTTACACACAGTGCCCATAGCAGCATCACTCACAATACATAAAACACGAGAGCAATTCAGATGTCCATCAACAGATGAATGAATAAACAAAATATGGTATGTACATTTAATGGACTATTATTTAGCCCTTAAAAGGAAGCACATTCTGACACCTGCTACCATATGGATGAAACTTGAGGACATTATGCTACATGGAATAAACTAGTCACTCAAAGAAAAATATTGCATGATTCCACTTATATGAGGTACCTAGAGCAATCCAATTCATAGAGACAGAGAATACAATGGTGGTGGCCAGGAGCTAGGGGGGTAGTTAGGGTTTAGCAAGTATAGGGTGTCAGTTTTGTGAGATGGGAAGAATCCTGGGGGTAGAGGATGGTGATGTCAAGACTGAATGTACTCAATGCTGCCAAACTATCTATTGTAAAATGGTGAGGACAGTAAATTTTATGTCATGTGTCTTTTACCACGGTAGGGGAAAAAGGGGCTTTATGAAATGGTTTGAAAATAAAGCCCAAAAGTCACTCTGAGATGCCAAAAAAAGGTGAACATTTAAACACCAGATAGAGCCAAATAGGGCCAAGCAAGGAAAGAATCATCAATATAATTGGTCATTGGAAAGCATTTCAAAGGTCTGGAGAAGAATCGATCATTTGTGAAATGAGTTGACAGCTAATGAGCTGCAGAAAATGGAGTGTTCCAAGTTGAGGAGTCTTCCTATCATCCGGGACACTGCTCCTATTCCTTTAAAACAAAACTCTCAATTCTCTGGAAAATACCCATGATTACACTCCTATCCTGTCTCCTGCCTCACCCTGTCACAAAAAGTATGACTTATGGTACATTTCCACATAATACATCAGTGTCCCAAGAAATTTTCACATGTGAGTTAAAATGTAATTATAAGCACTTAGTTTTTTTTAAGAGGTGATTTTATTAGGGCAGCAGATGTCTTTCCCATGAAACACCCAAGCATGATGATGTTCACACATATGACACACTCTCATGACTACATTTCAGTTGTAAATGGGTGAGAGCTAGGGTGGATAGAACTAATAATCTCTAATTTGGTAACACATCTTCCACAGTTTTTGGCAATACCTTTTCAACCAATGACATCATTGATGGTGATAATGATGCATTACAAGTCTGGAATCAGGACATGATGTTACATCATGTTAGGACAAGATAAACAAATGACTGACCTTTCTCTACTGGTAGTTGGCAGCCAGGGATGGCCTATTAGGAGAGATTCCATGATAACTTTGTTCCAGGCTGGCCTCAGATCCACCAGTCTGAACCATTTTTTTTAATGGTGAGATAGCACCATCAGCTTGAGCTCCATGTGAAAGCTCCAGAGCCATGGCTTCAGCTCATGGTGGCAGAGCTGGGTTCAGGAACCTTTATCCTGGGGCCATCTTGTAAAGGTGCCTTTTTTTGAAGAAAGCCATGGTACAAAGACATCTTTCAAATCCAAACATTAGGGGATCCCTGGGTGGCGCAGTGGTTTAGCGCCTGCCTTTGGCCCAGGGTGTGATCCTGGAGACCCGGGATCGAATCCCACATCGGGGTCCCAGTGCATGGAGCCTGCTTCTCTCTCTGCCTATGTCTCTGCCTCTCTCTCTCTCTCTCTCTCTCTCTCTCTCTCTCTCTCTCTCTGTGTGTGACTATCATAAATAAATAAAAATTTCAAAAAAATTTAATAAAAAAAAATCCAAACATTAGAAAAAGTAAGCATTTTGTAGATAATGCTTTCACCTTTGATTTGAAAAGCCCTTGGATATCTGTAGTATTCACATGTTGTAAACTACAGATCTAGGGAGAGACCTGATTGATTGACTTCTCTCCATTGTCTAATTAAAAGACAGCCTCTTGGCTTTTCCTCCATCTGCAAACTAGGTAAATGAGTGCTACTCAGAGGAGTTAAAGTGTTGGTATGCAAAGAGAATGATGGGAAAAACCAAACCAAACATGTTTTTTTTTTAAATAGGCATTGAGTAAAATTATCTGAAAGAAGCAACTTTACTGCTTACTTACTCTAAGTTAATAACTCACACCAATGTAATAGATAAATGATATTATTCCCATTGTAACTATCGGACTAGGTTTGGCTGCAGAGAGAAATCCTAACCTAACAGTGACATAAACACAAAGAGTATTTTCTCTTATTAAACTTAGCTGTCCAATAAAAAACAAAACAAAACAAACAAACAAACAAAAAACTTAGCTGGGCATATTGCTGCCCTGTAAGATGTGGATTTTGCTTCTAAAGAAAAGGCAGGGAATTGATATCACAAGACAAATGGTAGTGTAGGCCCCATTTTCTAGAACTAGAATATATTACTCTCAAAATAAAATCCTTCAAAATAAACCTTATCACAGTGAATGAGTTTTCTATAGTCTTGACTTTGGACCAAGAATCAATAACCTTGGCTTCTTTTGTTTCCCAAACCTCTGAAACTTTTTGACCATTTCTATAAGATCTTTGTGGGTTAATTTCCCTGACTCTGGTCTCTAAAGTAGATGAGAAAAAAGTAAGGTACATCAAAATAGTATGAACTCATAGGTGTGAAGAAGCATTAATAAATTCAGTAATAATAGTTTTGAAGACAGGATCGTGTCAGAGCTTGCTTCAAAATCCCCTGATCCAATTTATTTAAGAAATTATCCTCTTTGCTTGTGTTTTGCTACCTTCCACTTAGGGTAAATTCATCTTTTGCCAATTGTTAAATTATAGTTATTATATCCTAATAATTCTGTATCATTACGTCTCTTTCTTTACAGAGAAAGTAGGTGAAGACACCGAGACAACGGTTGAGAAAGGTAGGCTAGATTTTGTTACCAAAATATTTTTATGGGAGTTTAAAAAAAAAAAAAGTTTCTTTGAAGCTAATCTTTTGATGAGTTACATGCTTTCCTGGATTGTAGTCAACAAGAGCAGAATACGGAACCTTCTAAGAATAGGTTTCAAACCTCTTTTAAGAGAGAAAAGAAGATTGCCTGTATTTGAAAATATGCAAACCACAAATGAGTCTAGTCACTTAATGACAACCATGGAAAATGGTGTCATATCACAATTTATTGTTCCAAAAAATGAAAAGAGGGGCTAATTTAATACAGCACACAACCACTACCTAGTAATTAACAGCGAAGCCACCCAGTATGAGTGGTATGCTTAATAGATCCTGAGACCCAGGAATCTTTCCATTCGTATGAGGGGATGAGAGTAGCCCAAAGTTTCATCTCTTCTAAGTCAACTCCCACTGGAAAAGGAGAAGCAAATTAGAGAATGATCTGCTATCTTCAGTGGGGCAGTGGTAGTGTAATAAGTGACACATTTTCTCACAGGCGAACCATTTATCTAGGGCTCATGCTTTTTTCTTCCTCCTCATTCAGATGGCCTGGCAACAGTGACCCTGGTTGGGATCATAGTTGGAGTCTTACTAGCCATTGGATTCATTGGTGGGATCATCATTGTGGTTGCTCGAAAAATGTCAGGAAGGTACTCGTAAGTAAATAACTTACACCCATGTGGTAGGTAAATGAGAGCAGTCATAGCTACTACTCCGACTTTTGAGCTGATAGAAACCTCTAAATAAAGATCATGTTCAGAGGCGCGTGGCTGGCTCAGTGGGTGGAGCATGCAACTCTTGATCTCGGGGTTGTGAGTTTGAGCCCTATGTTGGGTGTAGAGTTTACTTTAAAAAAAAAATCATTTTCAGAAGGGCCTTACCTCTGTGAGGACTACACCTGAAGTTCCCCCAGTAGAACAGGTATCTTCTTGGCCCTTCTAAGTTTCCAAAAAAAAAAAAAAAGAGAGTTAGAGCCAGACATGGCTTTTTAGTTGACTCCAACTGGGTTCTAACCAAATTTGACCTCTTGTCCTAATTTTTCAACTACCTGAACTTGAAAGAAAACCCACACCAAGTTTCAACTTGACTCCTAATTACCCCGTTTCCAGACATCAGAGGGAGGTAGGTAGCTTCCAGCTGAGCATCCGTTGCAGAGCCAGGGCACCATGTAATGAGAATCCTTCTGGTGGTGGGGTCCCCTCCCTCCACTCTTGCCTTGCACACACCCACGCACTTGGTAGTGAACCCCTAGCAGCGACTATTATGAAAAGAAGGAGTTTTCTCTTTATGAAAATTCCATAAGAATTCAGAAGATTCAAACTCATAACCAGAGGAAAGCTTTTTCTTATTTCTGCTGGGGAGATGATAGATAATGGGGGCAGAGAGGGCAAATACTATACAACCGGGGGTGGAGGGACGTAGCCCACAATAGGGTCACAGGTTCACGTGCTTGGAAATGCCTGGGAATCAGACCGTGGCCGTGATGGTGCCTCCGGGGAGGCAGGAGGAATGAGGAGAGAGAGCAGAAGAGCTCCAGGTTGCAGAAGGGCAAGATTTATACAAAAGGACAATAGGACCCAATAGGACCATGACTCACAGGATTACTATTTACAGTGCCAGGAAGAGAAGTGACAGTCACCTTTTTCTCTGTTTCCACAGGCCCTAAAGAGCTGAAGAATTGTGCCCTTCTACCAACACATTTAAAAGAGAGTTTCCGACTTCCCCGTCCCCAAGCATGTGGGAGAAGATGACCCATGGAAATGCTTGGCGATCCCACTACCAAATCCATGGTGATCCCTCCACTTACCAAAAGTAACCCAAGGAAAGACAGTTCACAAGACTTGCTCCTCTAGGCAGGCATCTGTCTTCTGAAAATGTTTTTAAATATAAATTTTGCAAAAGAGGATTCAAAAGACACAATGCCTAGAAAATGGAGCAAAACCACGTAAACTGATTTGTAACTAAGACAATATAATTTAATTGATGTTAGAAATTATGCTCCCATCTCCGTTCTGACCATTCTCTCGTATTGTTAAAATGCAATCAAGCCTGGAAATATTTATACCAGTGGAGCCCTTGAGTTGAGTGCGACGTTCATAAACAGCAGAAGCATTTTGCAATTTCCGATCTGTTGAAATGTACACATTCCAATCTGGCCTGCTTTTTTAAAGCCTAACTTCATGTGAATAATCAAATAGAAAAATCTAAACTTGTATAATATGTAATGACCAACTGCCTTTCCCTGGCCCAGATAAATAATTTCAAAGGCGCCCGTGTTAGGTCATAAACGGGAAGTCTATGGTTTGGAGAAGGGATTTGTTTATCGCAATAAGGTCATCGGGCAGGCTCTAGGCTTGCTTATTGCCTTCTCCAGCGATGGCTTGGTGACTCAAAGGCTTGCTCCCACCTGCCGCCTCCTCTTCCCTCAGACGATGGGGAGCCAGAGCTCCTGGGGCAGGCTTTTTCCTTTCCATGACCTCTAAGCCCTTCAGATTGGCTGCTTTGTTCTGGAATATGGAAGTCTTGGCTCTGATGCCAACGAGACTGCTGGGGACCCAATGGTGCCCGAGGCTCAGATGTACCAGAAACCGAGAACCATGGTGGTCCCCACACAGAAGGAAATCCTGCGTGTGCCTCTGGCCTGAGAAATAGAACCTGTCAGGCTCCTAACATTACTTTCTGCCTCAGAGGAAAGACGTAGGACATCATAATAATCCTGTAATTTTAAGAAAGCAGGTGGATTCAAAGACTTGATGTAAAAAAATAAAAGAAATGCCCATCTTGGTGACACGTACCACACGCCCTACATGGGGTCATCATTGGAAAGGTCGTCAAAGTAGAGGACCCACCTGCCATCAGGTGGGCACCATCCATTCAGCTCAGTACATTTCTTCCCGTAGGTCAGTTGACTTCTTTTACCCAAACACAAAGATTTTACGCTGAGCAGATGCTCTGTCACGGTTGTGCTTGTGCAGGTCTGTTATCCTTGCAACTCGTATGAAAAAGTAAACTATCCTTTGGAAAAGCACAGCGCATTTCTCTCTCCGCCGCAGTAACGTGGGGGGTGGTATCTTAAACAGCGAGGCCTCCCGAACCCAGTCGGGCTGGTCCCCCCCCCAAGGTCCAATTTGGATATCTGCTGGTTGAGAGAAGGGGCCTTAGGAGGGCTTTGTGAGCTTCCAGAGCCTTCTGTTTCGTCACTCAGATTCCTGAACTGGAGTCGGGGACAAAGTCCGTTTTGTCTTTTGTGTCCTTGCTTTTCTCCTCTCACTGTGAACCGTAGCGTCCGCCCCAAGTCATACACTGGACCCGCCGCCTGCTGGGACAGGACTGTGGGTTTCTTGGTCACATCTGTGTTGGTGTTTAATGCAGTGTGGACGTGTTTTAAAATAAAACAGATGATTGCGTGTAACAATGAGTCAGACCTTTGATTGGAAAGATCACATCTGGGTCACATCTCCAGATGAGATGGTCGGCTGTGTAAACATCTGCCTCTTCCCTTGATTGGGGGCGAATTAGAAGTGGTCACAGGAAGTACATCCACGGGAAAGGAGCAACTGCACCTGCCGAAGTGGAGGGGCAAAGGCCTAGCTGAGGAACGGGGTGAGACGGGTGGCACCTTGGGACTTCTTTGCCCTCTGGTCACAAGGGCTAACGAGGTCTTGCGTGGCTCCTGACTTCCCGGCACTGGACAGGAGCCAGGCGAGGGAGCAGTTACAGCTGCCACTGCTGGCCACCCTCCCCGCGGCCTGTGTCCCTGGCAGCCTGTCACTCCTGCTCCTGGGACATCTCAGTGCTCCGTGCCCTCGGCCCTCAGCTCCCTACCGGGTCTGGAGACAGTGGCCAGGCCCTGCGCCTTTGTCCCCCTGTCCCCTTCTGGTGGTTGAGCTGCTGCTGCACCCCCAGCCCCCGTGGGGCCCCCAGCCCTATGCCCCCCCGGGTCTTCCCCCCGCCGCCCCCCACTCCGGAAAGCTGGACGCTGGGAGCAGAAGAGCCCTTAGCACCTGCCGCCCTCGCTGTCACTCCGCTTCTGTTCAATCGGGACGCCAGGAACTCCGGGTGCCTGTGTCCTAACCGGAGAAGCAGAGTGGAAAGGCGGGGGGCTGGAGTCCCCTTCTGTTTACAAGTCATCCCTCAGGTGAGTCCTTTAACCTCCCCGGGCTACAGTGTCTTTGTAGGAATGGCCAGCAGCTGCTTAGGGAGCAACCTTTTTCTAGCAGAAAACTAGCCGCGTCCACGCGGCCCAGGGACAGAGAACAGGGCCCTCAGCTCGGTCGGGGTGCGGTCGTGTCCCCCACCTGCTCCCGCCCCAGGGCACCGCCCGCCAGTGCAAGGGGACAACTGTCCCCGAGGTGCCTGGGTGCAGCCGCCTACCCCCGCCCCGGGTTAACTGGGCCTGGAAAGTGGGGCCCCAAGGCCCGGCCACCCCCTGACTTTGTCTCTCCAGGGAGAGCCCTTGAGAGCGGAGCTTCTGCCCTATAGGCCCCCTAAGTTCCCAGCCAAGAACAGGGCCTGGGGGCCTGGGGGCCTGGGTGTCCCCGTGGGCATCCGCGTTTACTTAGTACTCAGCGCGTGGGGCTGCTGGCGCCGAGGCTTCCACGGGGAATAATGTGCATTTGGACTTTAAATTTTTTTTTACTAATTAAAGTCCAGTGGAGGAGGGGGAAGCAGTCCAGACGCGCTGGGCTGGGCTCCTGCGGGACCCACTGGGTGCCAGGGGACTTGCTTCCCAGGGGCTGCTCTTCCCCGTGCTCCCCCCCCAGCTGAGCGTGGGTCAGCGGGTGTCCTGGGCCCCGCGCCCTCAGGGTCCGCGAGTATGAACGATGCAGCCCCGTTAGTGGGCGACGATGCAGCATGAATTCAAAATCTCGAAGTGGAAGTATGCAGACTGCCCCGCTGCTGTGAAGGCTGCCGGTCGTTCTTGGCTGGGGCCCGCGGACGTGTGTCCCAGCCTGGGTCCCCCCGCCTTGCGCCCCATCGCTCCCGCTCCTCCGGTCGTCCTGTCCCACAGGGACGCGAAGCGCCGTGTGCTGAGCCTCTGTGTCCAGGGCTCCCGGCCTCAACCGCACCCCCAGTCCCACGCTCAGCCCTGAGGCCTTGTTTCTCCCAGGTTCGTTCCGCTCCCTTCTCTCCTACTGCCTCTACCGTCCCACGTCCCACGGATGCAGACTTTTCAGGAGTAAAGTCCCATGCCGGGCACAGGGGGCTGTTCCAGAAGCGAGGGCCCCCTCCCCCCACGGCCCCTGAAGACCTCTAACATGTGCTCAAACGACTAACACCACCTAGAGCGTCCATGTGTGACCTCCGCAGGGGGAGGAATGTTCTGGCTAAAGGGACCAGTTGAACCCTCCTTTTGCACCCCCCTGTAGATGTGTCTGGGGCTGTGGATGGCACAGGACCAGTTGGAAAGGGAATGTATGGTGTCAACAAGGCCTTCCAGGCTGCTGGAGAGAGGAGAATAATCTGATCATTCATTCATTCATTCAACAAACATGTGTTCTCAGGCTCTGTTCCAGGTCCTGGGGACACACAGTGAGTGAAACCAACGAAAATTCCTGCCCACGTGGAACTTGGAGTCTAGCGTGGGACACAGGCTGTGTCCCAAATAAGTAAGCCCTAGAGTATGTGGAGACTGGGGGTGGTAGAGGCAGCGGCGAACAATGAGGGGAGGGAGAAGTGGAGGAGTGAGGCTTGGAACTGGGGGTGGCGAAGACCTCCCCCGGGTTGGGCGAGGTTCTTGAGGAGGCTTGGGATGAGCCAGGGCGACATCTGGATGGAAAGCCGCCCAGGAGAGGAGCATCAGAGGCCTGAGACAGGAGGGTGTCTGGTGCTTGGGGAGGGCAGAGACGCTCAGGAGGCTGGAACAGAATGGACTCGGGGGGGAACGGTAGGAGGCAACGCCTGAGAGGTTGAGGGTGCTCGTAAATAGGGACGCTTGGGAAGGCTTTGGGAGATGGTGTGCACCTCAAATAAACATCTGACATTAAAAAAAAAAAACAAAAAAAACACTCTCAGGGCACCTGGGTCACGCAGTCAGCTAAGCGTCAGACCCTTGGTTCAGCTCAGGTCACGATCTCAGGGTCTTGGGACTGAGTCCCATGTGGGGCTCCACGCTCAGTGTGCAGTCTGCTTGAGAGTCTCTCTCTCCCTCTCCCTCTGCCCTTCCCACTCATGTTCTCTCGCGCATGCTCACTCGCTCTCTAAAATAAATAAAATTTTAAAAAATAATAAATCAATTAAAAAAATTTTTTAAAAACGCTCTCACTTCTGGTTGGGAACCGGCCAGTTGAAAAGCCAGTGTGATGGGGTGACTGGCTGGCTCAGTCGGGGGATTGCGCAACTCTTGGTCTCAGGGTTGTGGGTTCCAGCCCCACACTGGGTGTGGAGATTACTTAAAAATAAAATCTTAAAGAAAAGCCTGTGTGATAATCCAAGCTCAGACCAGATGGCTGTAACAGAGATGGCACAAGGTGGTCTGGTTCTGGCTGTAATTTGAGTAAAGTCAACAAAATTATCTGATGGGTTGGACATGGGATATGGAAAAAGAAAAAAAACCCAGAGAAGTCAAAATGACTCAAAGGACTTTGCCCTGAGCAACTGGAAAGTGGAGTTGCCATCCAGTCACTGGAGGGCGGGAGGGGGCGCGGTGGGTGTTGCAGGTTTGAAAGGAAAGAACGGGATTTCTACACTGAACATCTAGCATGTTCCTCCCGTTGTTCCGTTGTTCCTACCGTCACTGGCCAACACCACCCTGCTTCCTGCTGCTTCCTGGCCTCTGCTGATTTATAACTTCCACAAACCCCCAGCCTAAATCCCCTATGGACCATGGCGTCCCCTAGGCACACCCTCCCTGGCCCAGCAGCCTCTCTCACCTTTGGTTTCTGCCGCCACCAGACCGATTGACTCTGCATTTGCAAGACGTCCCATGTCTCAGGGCATCTGCTTCTCCTGGCCGCTCACCATCGTCTTTGTTGGTCAGAACTCCCTGTGCTGGATCACCAGGGTCACCCTCACCCTCATGTCACTGCCCCTTCCTTATTGGCAGGGATTGGTTCTGGAGGGAAGAACCTGGGAAAACCGTCTGCCTCTGAGCCTTACTATTTTTTTTACATGACAAAAAAAAAATCCATACAATAATACCTACATCATAGAGTTATTAATAGGTTTACAATAATGAATGTTTACTGCCTATTTGAAAATACAGTAACTGCTCAGTCATTAGCAGCAATTATCCCAACAACGTCTTCTTGCTCCAGTTATTATGGCCTCATTTTGCCCTCACTACCTCCCTGTGAAGTAGGTGAGAGAGATTATCCCTATTTTACTGATGAGGACACTGAGGTTCAAACAGTTGCCTAAAATTACAGAGTTACCATGTGCCTGAAGCATAACCAGAGGCCAGGTATCTTGATTCATTCTCTGGACCTCCTTTGTTTGGTCCACATGTCTTTTTCTTCTTTTCTTTTCTTTTCTTTTCTTTTCTTTTCTTTTCTTTTCTTTTCTTTTCTTTTCTTTTCTTTCTTCTCTTCTCTTCTCTTCTCTTCTCTTCTCTTCTCTTCTCTTCTTTCTCTTCTCTTCTCTTCTCTTCTCTTCTCTTCTCTTCTCTTCTCTTCTCTTCTCTTCTCTTCTCTTCTCTTCTCTTTTCCTTTTCTTTTTTAAAGGAATCTCTCCGCCCAATGCGATCCCAAGATCAAGAGTCTCTTCGCCCAATATGAGGCTTGAACTCACGATCCCAAAATCAATTGTTTCCCCATCAGGTCAACGGTAGTACACTTTGAACACATGGTGTCCTCAGCCAGTGGGAGACAGGGAACTTACTTTTTAAATTAAGAAATATTTTAGGGGATCCCTGGGTGGCTCAGCGGTTTCTCGCCTGCCTTTGGCCCAGGGCGCGATCCTGGAGTCCCGGGATCGGGTTCCGTGTTGGGCTCCCGGCATGGAACCTGCTTCTCCCTCTGCCTGTGTCTCTGCCTCTCTCTCTCTCTCTCTATGTCTATCATAAATAAATAAAAATAAATCTTAAAAAAATATTTTAAACATCTGGAAAAATACAGGGATTAATAACAAAGCCCCACATGCCCACCATTCCGCTCTAGCAAACCCTAACATCTTCTCATATTTTCTACATAATATTTTTCGAGAAATAAAACCCAGCACCTACTGTCCTCCTGGCATCAGTTCCTTCCTGCTCACTTTCCCAGATGGATCTTTCTCCTGAATCGAATGCATTGCATTTGGAAACATGTATATTTTTCTACTACTCTTCTTATTTTATGTGCAGGTACCATAAAGATATAGCATTGTTGTGCATGTTTTCAACTTTTAAGTGCATGGGATCCTTCTCTGCAACTTGCTTTCCCCCCCTCATTGTGAGTTGGGCATCTCTGTAGCTGGTGTGGAGCACTGGGTCATGACTAGACCAGCATTTACTTACGCTTTTCCTTGCAGATGCATATTTAGGATGTTTCTGAATTGTCTAATTAGAAACCATGCTATGACAAATAGGGTCATAATAAAAGAATTCTCGTGTTCCCAGAGACCAGGACTTTGTCCCCTGGGAAAAATAAAAGCAAAGGTGAGTTAATATTTTGGATATTTAATTACCCAGATTTGACTAGGAATTGCTTGGCATCTCTCCTCTGAGTGTGATGCTCAGAGGAAGAAGGTCTAAGTTCATTGGATTTAAAAGGCTGATAACTTCGAAATGATCGTTTGTCCCTATCCATCTGTTCTCCTTCAGATGACCTCCTGATCTTTAGTTTTTTCCTATAAGAAAATATTTTAATAAAACACATTTATTGTTTCTTTTCAAAACGATAGAAATGTCTCATCTACCTTCCATGACAACATCTTTGGAGATAGTCAATTATTTATAATAAAAATGAAACTTAGTCAATGTAAAAGTCGGCATTTTAAAAAAGGATTTCATTTATTTATTTATTTGAGAGAGAGAGAAAAAACACAAGCAGGAGAAGCAGGCTTCCCCATGAGCAGGGAGCCCGATTTGAGGCTTGGTCCCTGGGACCATGACCCGAGTGGAAGGCAGATGCCCCACCGGCCGAGCCACCAGGTGGCTTTTTTAAAAGTACAATGTGACGTATCAGATGTTAGAAGAGATTTTCTAATATGGAACAGAAAAGGAATTTAAAGATATGACATTGGCTCCTGAGAAAAATCCTTCTGCGGTGATCCACAATCCAAAATCTTCCCGGGGAAGTTTTCAAAAATGGAAAGATTTCATGATTGTTACCTTCACCGAAATGAATAAGAATTTCTAGGCACACAAATTTAAATTGAATATTTTCCCTGTTTAATCAGGAAACAAGGAGGGCAGCCCAGGTGGCTCAGCGGTTAAGCATCTGCCTTTGGCCCAGGGTGTGACCCCAGGGTCCCGGAATCGAGTCCCACGTCCGGCTCCCTGCATAGAGCCTGCTTCTCCCTCTGCCTGTCTCTCTGCCTCTCTCTCTCTCTCTCTGTGTCTCTCATGAATAAATAAATAAAATCTTAAAAAAATATATAAACAGGAGGCAAGGAGTATGCGTGGGATCAATTGGGAAATTCTCAATTGTTTTATCAACATCCCTTCAGAGAGCAGCTGGAGCCGACCCCACCCGGAGTGGATTGAACCGCGGCCCCCAAGATGGGAAGTCCAAGTCCTGAATCCCAGTCCCTGTGAAAATGATCTTCTCTGGAAGAAGAAGGGTCTTTGCGGATGTAAGCAAGTTTGGGACCGTAAGGCGAGATCATCCTGGATGAACTGGGTGAGCTCTAGATACCGTGACAAGGGCTCTTCTAAGAGGAGGAGACACAGAAGCGGCGACACATGGGGAGAAAGGCCACACGGAGACACAGGCAGGTCGGAGCGATGCTGCCACAAGCCAAGGAGCCCCAGAACCCCCAGAAGCTGGAAGAGACGTGATGTCTCCCCTAGAACCTTAGAGGGAGATGTGCCTGCCAATGCCTGCATTTCAGACTGGGGCCTCCAGAACTGTGAGAAAATCAATTCCTGTTGTTTTAGTCGCTCTGGTTGGCGGTAATTTGTGGCGGCTGCCCTCGGAAGTTAGCCCAGCCCGTGAGCAGCCCATGTGGGGACGCGGCTCCCCACCGCCCACCCAGCCCCTGCCAGATGGAAAGCAACACTGACCTCTTCCACCGTGACCTTGAGCCATTCCCTTGATTCTTCCAAACAATGGGTTGGCAGCTATCACGCTTCCTTTGTGACAGACAGATGTTACTAGACCTTCCCATGCTGTCATTCCAATTTTTCACTCATGTTGGAGGAATCTGTGGTGAAAGAAATATGTGGCCTAGAACAATAGGCAAAGCCAACCCTCGCATGGTGAGCGGAATAGAGGCAGACCCAGCTGCGCTAACTTCTCCACCCTTCGTGGTGACTAACCCCCCAAGGCCTCCCTCCCTCAACACTCGCCCTGCGTGAACACAAATGCTCCAGTGAGAATAAAATACCCGCGTCGACTGGGGGGGCGTCCAGCAGCTACTCACCGCACACTCTCCCGGGAGTCGGGCGCGGCCGTAGATGTTAACAGTGAGAAGAAATCACCCCAATAATTCATACAACGGGCCGGTAAAAATACCCCTTTTTGTCTGTGGCTAAAGGAAAAACTGCTTCTTTGGGGTCTGAGGAGCACTCCTCATTCACAGAGCTCCAACGGGATTCACTTCGATGGCCAGGGTGTCCCCGGATTGCTGCAGACAGCCCAACGCACGGACTGCGACTCCAAAGACGGTCGGGGCAAAATGAGCAACGTCCTTTGCATCCTCCCACCTCCCCTTTGCTCAGTCCTCTCCCCCGGGCTCCTAGTCTGCGCTCCTCCGTCACGGGCCGGCCCTCAGCAGGCTGCCGCCTGAGCCACTGATGCGGGAGGGTGGGGACAGACCCTGGGTGGAAGGAGCACAGGGCTTGCAGTTGACGTACAGCGGTCACCTGTTTCCTCATCTGAAAAGATAGAAATGGTGGCGGGTCACAGGCGTGTTTGCATCTGGAACACGTCCCTAGTGCATTTGGAAGTGTTGTATCAAAGCGATGGGGGCGCTTGGCTGGCTCAGTCGGTGGAGCGCACGACTCTTGATCTCAGGGTCATGAGTTCAAGCCCCACATTGGGCATAGAGAGTACTTGAAAATAAAATCTTAAAAAAGAAAAAACACCAAAACAGTATCCAAAAGCAATAGGATTTGCTGTTTATTTGGCAACCACCACGTCCTGGCCCGTGCTAGACTCTCTACATGCACTGGGACAGCCCTTCACTGTGGGTATTATTATTGCTCAATCGTGGGTATTGTTTTGGTGAGAACACCAGACGTGGGAGAGGTCAAATCACCCAAGGCCACCCCACAGTAGGTGAAGGAGCTGCCGCCCCAAACGCACAGCTCTTTCGCTGTGTCACTGCGCCGCCAATATAAGGCACCGTACCTGCAACAGGCTCACTCAGATGGCTGTCCATGTCTCGTCCAGAGAAATAAATGCTTGAAAAGTCTAAGAAACAAGATTTTTTAAAAGATTTTATTCATTGGGATCCCTGGGTGGCTCAGCGGTTTAGCGCCACCTTCAGCCCAGGGCGTGATCCTGGAGGCCCGGGATCGAGTCCCACGTCGGGCTCCCTGCATGGAGCCTGCTTCTCCCTCTGCCTGTGTCTCTGCCTCTCTCTCTCTCTGTGTCTCTCAGGAATAAATAAATAAAATCTTTTAAAAAATAAAAATAAATTAAAAAAAAAAAAGCCAAGGGAAAGCCAACTATGTGACAAGCTTCCTGGTTCTTGTAAGCCGCAGGGGTTCAACTTCCCTTCCACGAGCACACACTCACGCCTGTCACGCTCACCCCAGGCCCTGGGCAAGCACTGGTACCCGCAGGGCAGTGACCCGCCGTCCCTCCCCAGCGTGTTCCCAAGTCCCACGCCAACCCCTCCTCACCCACCCGCTTCATCCAGCCCCAGCTGGTTCCCTCACGGTCCTCGACCCAAATGGGAATAAGAACAGCAAATACGCGTGCGGCCCTGGGCCCCTGCCCGACATCCCTCTGTGTGCTGTACGAAGCCTCTCCACCCAGGTGGTGCGTGCTGTTGTCATCCCTGTTTCACAGCAGGGAAACTGAGGCACGGAGAGGTCAAATGGCCTAAAGGCACTCAGGGCCAAGAGGCAAAGCTGAGATCTGAGGTCTGTGCGTCTGGCTCTGCCGCCCCTCGGTGTCCCCAGGGCCCCTCCCGTGGGCCGGTCATCGGGGCACCCCCTTTCACGTGGCCGTCACTGCGGTGCTCAGGCTGTGCTCTCTGCTGGCTGCAGGCTCCCACGCTAGTTTCCTTGGGCTGATGGGACAGATCACCCCAAACTGGAGGCTGGAAGCCCAAGATCAAGCTGCCCCCCGACCCCGGCCCCCGAGAAGCTTCTGGGAGAGTCTGCTTCTTGCCTCCTCCGCTTCGGGGGGCCATCATCCTCCCTCCGGCCCTTGCCTCCGTGGTCCCCTGGCCTCCCCCGTGTGTGTCTGTCCCCACACTCCCTCCACTTGTCTCTTATTCGGAGGCCCGGACGGCACCCAGGGCCCGCCGGCCGAGGGAGGGCAGCGCCTCCTCTCAGGAGCCTTGACTCCATCCAGGTGAGGGCTGGGCCCCGCTTCCAGGGGCTACCACCCGGGCGGGTACTGGCCGTGGCGGGGGGGTGAGGGTCCCAAAGGGCTGGAGGCGCATGCCCCATCCCTCGGGGCACCCTGTGGGTCGGGGCCCTCCGGTGCTTGCTGCAACCGGCGCCCAGGCCCCGCTCTCTGGGGAAGGGAAAACCGGGGCTGCCGCGCGGGTCCGTGTCCCGGGCTCGGGGCGTTACCGTTGCCCCCGGGCTGGGTGTGCAGGACTCGCTCCTCCGGGGGAAGGAGGCAGGGGTCCCCCCCTCCGGACCCGCTGCGGCAGGCCCCGCGGTCAGCGTGTGTAGGAAGAGCCGGGTCCCCAGGGAGGCGGCCGGAGGGCAAACTGCTGCGGAGCTGCGGGCGGCGGGTGTCCCGACTCACTGGCAGCAGCACCGCCGGGACAGACGGACGGACGGAGGCTGGCGAGTCATCGGACGGCAAGCTCCTCGGGGACAGCGTTGGGGGGCCCGGGCGGCACCGGCCCCAGGATGTGCTGTGCGCTAGGGGTCCCTGTGCCTGAGCCACCCGGACTCCTTCCGAGATGTGGCTTTGCCCCTCCCGCCATCGCTACTCCCTTCTTTTTTTTGTTTTTAATTTTTTAAAAAGATTTTATTTATTTATTCATGAGGGACAGAGAGAGAGAGAGACAGACAGACAGACCCAGGCAGAGGGAGACGCAGGCTCCATGCAGGGAGCCTGACGTGGGACTCGATCCCGGGACCTGGGGTCACGCCCTGGGCTGAAGGTGGCCCTAAACCCCTGGGCCTGCCGGGCTGCCCCCGCTCCTCCCTTCTAAAAGCACACAGGCCTCCCGGCTCAACCCAACTCCCCTCCACAGAACTCTCCAGGCCAGTTGACTCCCTTCTTTAAAGCTTGAAGGAGGAATTCTGCGAAGACTTGTCGTGGAGAAAGCAAGATGCCAGGTGACCCCAAGGGGCCCAGCACTTGGGTTTCTGAATAGGGAGGCGGGAGCCAGCACCGAGCAGCCCCAGGCAAGGTGGCAGCTGCAAGAATGAATAAGGAACCCACGCAGGGCCTCGTGGCCCCCAGGCAGGAGCCCACCCAAAGACTCATTACCCCACTTCACGGGAACGGGAGCTCTGCAAGGGTGAGCACCGTCCGCTTCTAACTCATGGACGGCAGAAACCCAAGAAGAGCCAGTGATCCCGAGAGACAGTGGACGCTCCGATGGCTTCAAAGAGACTTAAAATGATGCTTAAAATACTACATGCATGTAGCACAGTCTCATTTGAAATAGCAGCTTAAGAAAATACAACTTTGCATCCTATTCGGATACCGTAGTCCAAGGAGGTGTCTCAAAGTCTCTTTTTTCAAATTTTTATTTTTTTTAAAGATTTTACTTATTTATTCATGAGAGACACAGAGAGAGAGAGGGGGGCAGAGACACAGGCAGAGGGAGAAGCAGGCTCCCTATGGGGAGCCTAACGCGGGACTTGATGCCGGGACCCCAGGATCAAGACCTGAACCAAAGATAGACATTCAACCACTGAACCACCCAGGCATCCTTCTTTTTTCCTTTCCTTTCCTTTCCTTTCCTTTCCTTTCCTTTCCTTTCCTTTCCTTTCCTTTCCTTTCCTTTCCTTTCCTTTCCTTTCCTTTCCTTTCCTTTCCTTTCCTTCTTTCTTTCTTTCTCTTTCTTTCTTTCTTTCTTTCTTCTTTCTTTCTTTCTTTCTTTCTTTCTTTTTAGAGAGAGAGCAGGAGCAGAGGTAGGGGCACAGGGAGAGGGAGAGAGAATCCGAAGCAGACTCCATACCCAGCGTGGAGCCTGACACGGGGCTCAATCCTGTAACCCTGAGATCATGGCCAGAGCCAAAATCTAGAGTCGGATGCTCAACCGACTGAGCCACCCAGGTGCCCCTCAAAGTCTCTTTTGGTGGCAGGTACTATATTTTGGCATATCACTGAAACCTGGACCTTGTATTCTGGGCTCTCCAGTTATAACATTTTTACTCAAGGATTATATCACCTCATTATTTGAGAAGAAAAATAAAGTCTTGACCTGAACCTTGGAAGCCAGTGTCTTGCATTGAAGAGTCCTGCAGAGCCTACAGTTTTATGTGAAGGTAAAAGCTTGGGGGACTCTTTTTATTTAAAATGAAGCAAGTGATACTGCATTTTCAGAATTTAACACACACCATTTATCCTGAAAAGCCACAATTGCACTTAAATAATTTTTCAATGAAAGAAATGCAAGCTGAATTTTACGTGCATTGGGATCGTAGCTGGCTGAGTTTAAAACGCCTTCCACTGCAGCATGGTCCCCCTGTCATGACTAGCTGGCAGTATGTGGCGCACGTGGTTCGCCAGCACCACCAATGTGGTCTCCAGTGGTTACTTGCTACTTGCTTCTCCAGGATTGGCCCCTGATGGGTAGGTTGGATGTCAAAGCGAGGTCAGGTGCCATAACATTTTCTCAGTGTTTACACTCAATTTCTGAACTTTCTGGCATGAGCCAGTAACAGCCCTCAGACCAGCACCAGTCTGCTCATGGATCTAGTCCTATCCTTTCTTGGTAGAGATTCATTCATTTGCTTGTTCATTTGTTCAGCAAATAAGCAATTGGGTTTCTTTTTTTTTTTTAATTTTTTTTATTATTTTTTATTTTTTATGATAGTCACAGAGAGAGAGAGAGAGAGAGAGAGAGAGAGAGAGGCAGAGACACAGGCAGAGGGAGAAGCAGGCTCCATGCACCGGGAGCCCGACGTGGGATTCGATCCCGGGTCTCCAGGATCGCGCCCTGGGCCAAAGGCAGGCACCAAACCGCTGCGCCACCCAGGGATCCCGTACAGCAATTGGGTTTCAAGCATGTACCACGCACTGGAGCCAAACCAGGGAATAAGACTCCAGAGACAGTCCCAGCCTCACGGCGCTTATAGTGGTGTGGGGGAGACTACAAATTTTAGGTTGTGACAGTTGCTATTCAGAAACACAAAGCAAAAGAAAGGGGAGAGAGAGTGAAGGGATGAGAGGATCATGGAAGGCCTCTCTGAGGTGGGAGGGGGGACATCTGAGCTGAGAAATGAAATGAAGCATGGGAGGGAACCAAATGACGTCCTGGCAGAGGGTGTTTCCAGATAAAACAGTGAAGGCCAAGGCCCTGGGGGTGGAAGAGCTTGGTGTTTTTTGGAAGAGAGAAGAAGACCAGCGTGCCTGGGAAGGAGTGAGTACGAGAGAGAGGGGTGGGAGGTGAGGGTAGAAGGTGGGTTTGGAGCCAGACCTCGCAGGGCCATGGGATCGGAAGTTTGGCAAGGATTGTACGTCTCATGTTATGGGGGGCAGATGGTGGGTTTTGAGCAGAATGAGTTTGACATGCAAAAGCCGGGGAGGGGGAGCCCAGCTAAAGTTGAGTAAGACCATAGCAGTGGCTCCCAACGGCCCTCATCTTGTGGTATTTACACCCTTACACAGACGCCTTCAACATTAACTAGGTCTGGCCTGCGTAACCACAGAATATTGATTAGAAATAGAAATAGAAAAAAAAAAAAAAAGAAAAGAAATAGAAATAGAGGGGCGCCTGGGTGGCTCAGTCAGGTAAGTGTCTGCCTTCAGCTCAGGTCATGATCCCGGGGTCCTAGGATCGAGCCCCTTGTCCAGCTCCCTGTTCAGCGGGGGGCCTGCTGCTTCCTCTCCCTCTGCCCCTCCTCCCACTTGTGCCTTCTCTCTCTCTCTCTCTCTCAAACAAATAAATAAAATCTTTAGAAATAGAAATGGAAGAGTCCAGCTCATGAAAGGCAGTGTGGTTTCCTCCTTGCTTTCGCTCTCAGATCTGTTGCCCGGGAGGCCAGCGGCCATGCTGTCAGGGTGCTCAAACAACCTTGTGGCGAAGTCCATGTGATGAAGAACCGGGTCCTCCTAACAACAACCACGCTGACTCGTCAGTCCTGTGAGCAGGCTGTCTTAGAAGTGGCTGGTCCAGCTCTAGCTGGCCCTTCAGCCGACCGCAGGCTAGCCTGGCATCTTGACTGCAACCTCGCGAGAGACCCTGAACCAGAACCTTCCAGCTAAGCCGCTCCCAAATTGCCCATCTGCAGAAACTATGAGATAATAAGTGTTGATTGCTCTTCGAAGACGCTAACCTATGGAGTAGTTGGTTATGCAGCAAGAGGTAGCTAGTACCGGGAACCTTTTTTTTTTTTTTTTTTTTTTACCGGGAACGTTTTTGGAATCCCAGAGACTAGTTTATCAATGCAGCTTGGGGGAGAATGAGGGGTTCCTACAAGGGAAGTTTTCTGGTACATGAAGGTAAATAGTGTCTTGAAATGCTTGTTAACCCCAACCTGCATCAGTGAGAATTCCAGAAGACGGGATGAAAGGTGCATCGGGGGAGGTAGAGAAAAATACGCACTCTGGCTGTCACGTGAAATACGTGGCACAGCTCGGTGTGGATCCACTGACGTCGATTTATATTTTTGTGTTTTCTTCCCAATGAGGTAACACATCCACGTAGGCATGTCCTAAAATGAGAAGACTGGGTTAATGATGGTGGAAGCTCGTGCCCAAAGGATCCTCATTGGCCTCTGCTTACAGATCAGTGTGTGCTCAGAATTACCAAGGGCACAGCTCCTCCAGAAATAAGTGTGAGGAGTCTGGGAGGAGTGATTTGCGGCCGGGCAGCATTGCTCTGGCTTGGAGCTTTGGATGAAATTCAGTACATCGATCATTATCCCAAAGAGGCTCCTTTAGAATAAGTGTCTCCAGCCTTGCATGGAGCCCTGAGAACCCAAACAAATATTTGCATGTATTAACTTTCCCGAATTAGTCGGTTGTTGACTTTTAGTACAAGCCATGACTGGTGCTGGTTTCTCTTCAAAGAAAACATGGTTTTCTTGCCTCTGAATGTGCATTCAGGAAGTGGAAACCTGATGGTCCCTTCAACTGAAGCGGGGTTCTGGAAAATCACCACCTTTCATGCTGTCGTGGGGATAGTCAACAGCTGGAGATCCGAGCGCCGAAGCAATGACATCAAGAAATCAATTAGAGTTGTATTAAAAGGACTTTGATAAGGCCAGCAATTGTGGGAGCGCCTCGCCCAGCTGTCCAAGAAGGCAGAGGGACACGGAGACTACACCTCGGGGCCCCGGGCCCCCGCCCCCTGGTGACCCGCAGCCTGGGAGTTACTAGCATGGGTTGCGCAGCGTTGCGGCGACCAGGGGTCTCTGGTGGGCCAGGAGATACGGGACCGTCCTCTGGCCATTTCACCATTCGGACTGGCTGTTTATAGAGAGAACGGACAGTCGGTGGCGGACATCCCAGCTTCCGCTGCCCGCCGGCAGCCCGTCTAAGTCAGTCATGGGTCTCGTTCTCCCTCCCGTGGCTGATTTAGAACCAGCGAGGGGACGGATTGTGGCTCCTAAGCAGGCAGCGGGAGCCGGCTGGGGCTGACAGCCTGCGGACAGGGTGCTCCCCCCGAGTCTCCGATCCTCAGCCACGTCTTCCTTCAAGAGCCGTTGCAAAGATTAGCTCTCATCCTTATTAAGAGGAGGCTAGAAGCAAAATGAGGTCAGATTTTTCTAGAACAGCGGTTCTTAAGCTTTTTGATCTTGGGAATTCTTTACACTCAAATACGATTTAGGACCACAAAGAGCTTTTGTTTACGTGGTGTATCTACCAATATTTGCCACATTAAAGATTAAAACTGGGGTAACCTAAGAATATATATTTATCTATTTATTTAAAAAATCCATCATAAGCCCATGTATGCATTACCATATTTTTCAACTACATATCCCAAACCAAGACCAATTTCCTGAGAAGAGTGGCATTGTTTTGCAGTTCTGCAAACCTCCTTGTCGTCTGGTGTCACAGGGACAGCCGGATTCCCATACCGGAGTCCACATCCTGGCAGCTGGGTTTTGGTCAAAGTATAGGAAGAAATTCCTGCCTCATGCAGACAGGTGGACAAAGGGAGGCTGGTCAGAAAGGGCTCCGGGCGCCCCCAGGAATTCTTGCCCCACACCCTGCAGGGCGTACCACAGTCACTGTCTAGGAAACCAGATCCAGGCCAGTGAGGCCAGAAACAAGCTGCTGTGATTCTCGGAGGCCAGGCTCTCCGGGCAGAGGTCAGGCGGCTGGTCCCCTCGGGCCTGGAGCCTGGAGCTGCTTTTATTCATCTGGGGACACACTTCTACTGCAGCCTTTGGCTGAAAACTCACATTTGATGTTCCGACGGGCCAACACATGCTCAACTGGCACCTGCGTCAGAGCAGTCCAGGATCTCAGCGCCAGGAGGGACCTCGGCATCACGTCCTGGCTCCCCGGGCCATCCCCTGCTCCCGCGTGTCCACACACCACCTGCAGGCCGACCCCCAGCACCTCAGGAGACTGTGCATCCACAGAAGCTGCGCTCGGGATCCCCTGGACACTCCCGTGCACACCCCCGAGCAACCTGCTACCGATCCTACAATTCATGGCCGGCCGGCCCAGCCCTTTGATCCGGTATTTTTTTTACTTCCTTACATTAACTTTTTTTTTTTTTTTTTTTTTTTTTTTTGAGTTTCGGTCATAAAAACATTCGTCCTTTATGTGCCGATGCCAACCACGAGTTCCTTTCTGGGAATTAATAAACCGCATCATTTGGTTTCGGCCCCGTGGGACACTCTTTGCTAAATGAACCTTTTGAATCAGTCGATCAGTTAAAGGAAAGGAAGGTTTCAAAGTAAAACGTCTCTTTAGGGTACAGTGTGGACACAGTAGCCCACGTGGCCTCGTGGAGCACCTCCGCTCCCTCCCCCTTTGGCCCACCTGGGGGATCGCTGTCAGCACCCGCGGGCAGGAGCCTTACTGACCAGGTTTACCCTACGTGATACACGGATCGCCTGAAATCTTTTCCAGTGCCCGACTGTTGTTTTGCGGTTTGCATTTTATCGTGGACATTTTGATGGCAAAAAGAATAATTAACCCATTTCTCTAAATTAACAATTTCAACATTTTTATTTTGTTATACTGGCTTTCTGTAGCCAGTCTTTTTTTTTTTAAGATTTTATTTATTTGAGAGTGAGAGAGAGTACGAATGGGGGGAGGAGGAGGGAGAGGGACAAGCAGACTCCCCACCCCTGAGCAGAGAGCCCAATGTGGGGCTTAATGTGGGCACCCTGGGATTGCTTTTTTTTTTTAAGATTTTTAAAATTTATTTATTCTTGAGAGACACACACACACACACAGAGTCAGAGGCACAGGCAGAGGGAGAAGCAGGCTCCCTGCAGGGAGCCCAACGTGGGACTCGATCCCAGGACCCCAGGATCACGCCCTGAGCCGAAGGCAAGGCACTCAACCACTGAGCCACCCAGGTGTCCCGGGACCCTGGGATCTTGACCTGAACCTAAGGCAGACGCTCAACCGACTAAGCCCCCCAGGTGTCCCTAGGTAACCAGGCTTTACCCCTCTCCTTCCCTTCCTTCCCTCCTGTCTTTTTTTTTCCATCAATAACTTAAAGCATATCCTTAACACCATGTCGTTTCACCTTGAAATGCTTCTATAGATATTTCTAAAATACAAGGCCGTTACCCACAATAGCATCATCTCACTTAAATTAAAAACTCCTTGGGTGCCTGGGTGGCTCAGTCGGTTAAGCATCCGACTCTTGATTTTTGGCTCAGGTCATGATCTCAGGGTCATGAGATCTGCTTTGAGATCAGCGGGGAGTCTGCTTGAGATTCTCTCCCACTGCCCCTCCGCCGACTTGGGTTTTCTCTCTCTCAAAGAAATAAAATCTAATAAATAAATAATAAATAAATAAATAAATAAATAAATAAAATAGAAATTCCTTAATAAGAATGATTAGTCAGTTTATACTCTAATTTTCTACTCATTAAGTTCAATGACTATAATTATGTCTCTCAGGTCATTTTTATAATCTGGGACATCTTCCTACCCCTTCCACCCTATTTTCCTTAGGCCCTTGACTTGTTTTAGAAACTGGATCTGTTTTTCTACGGGATGTCCCACATTCTGCATTGTGTTTTGGGACTTTCTTCTGGAGTCGTTTAACTTGTTGATTTGTCCCTCGTTTATTCTGTAAGCTAAAAGTGAGGTTCATTTTCTCTTATTTAAATTCAATTAGCCAACATACAGTACGTCATTAGTCTCAGATGTGGAGTTCAATAATGCCTTGGTTGCACACAACACCGTGGGCTCATCACATAAAAAGTGAGATTTAAAGGCTTGATTAGATTCTTCGGCAAGAACGCATCACAGTGGTTCTTTCCGGTGGACTCCATTTATAGGTGTACTTTCTACGGCGTCTCAACCACAGGCACAGAGTCTGGTTGTTCTGTGCATAGTGATGCTGAGACCGGCCAGTGGGTTCAGGTGGTGAGAGTCTGATTCCTCGTTGTAAAGGTCCCTGCCAACCCACATCCATTAGGTTTTGCATCAGTTTAATCCCTGGACCAATGATTTCATTTGCAGTTGAAAACGGTGATTTTTCTACCATTTTTATTCTATTCTATTTATTAGCTGGAATTTTCTTATAAAGAAGAGCTTTAACTCTTCAACTAGAACTTTTAGTAGTCTAGAAATACAATTCACACGGAACCAGCAAAATAAATGCTTCGTTCTTTCCCTGTGATCACCAATTCTGAGTCAAGACAGTCTCAGTTGAGGCTGCTATAGCCAGATACCACACACTGGGTGCCTTAAACAATTCTTTTGGCTGGGGAGCCCAAGATCAAGATGCCAGCAGATTCAGGGTCTGGTGAGAGCCCACCCTCCCGGCTCGGAGATCCCCATCATCCGGCTGTGTCCGCACATGGTGGCAGGGAGTCAGAGAGTTCCGGAAGCCCCACCTCTGAACACCTTCACACTGGGGAGCTAGGGTCTCAGCATTCAGTCCATAGCAGAGTTGGTGCTCTAGCTTCCAATGGTCGCTTCATTGCACCCAGTGGTTGTGTTGTTTGGGTTTTGTGTGTGTGTTTTTGGTTTTGTTTTTTGTTTTTTTTTGAGCTACTACCGCCATTCCTCTCTCTTCTTCCAGTTCTCACTCTGATTATCGTTGTTAACTCATGATCTTATATATTTGCTATGTGTTGGCCAGTTACACTCATTCCTCTTTTTGGTTTTTTGTTTTGTTTGTTTTTTAATATTTTATTTATTTATTTATGAGAGACACAAAGAGAGGCAGAGACACAGGCAGAGGGAGAAGCAGGCTCCCTGTGGGGAGCCCTATGCGGGACTCCGTCCCAGGACCCCAGAATCAAGACCTGAACCAAAGACACTCAACCACTGAGCCACCCAGGTGCCCCTCATTCATTACTCTTTTTGATGCGCAGAATGTCCCACCTTAGGCCATGGTAGCTCCACAAGGTGGCTTTTTGACATGAACCCATTGATCTTTGCTTCCTTGCTTTCGGGCACAAGAGCCTCGCCAGATGGCTCATACATTTCCTGCCTCCAATTCAGACTTAGCTATTTTTCTAAAAAGCCTTGTTTGTTTTGGTGGGGGAATGGTGTATGCATTGCTATCGAGTTGTTATTGCTTCTGTTGACTATTTAGAAAACACATATTTTTCAAAAGCAAAAACCTAAAGTATTCATAGAGATATCTCCGCTTCAAATTTAACATCACCAGGTTTACACTTAAACTCTTTAATTTTATACTTGGGTGCTTTTGCTGTTATACTAAACATCTTGACTCCTAACAATAATTTTATTGCTGTAATCACTCAATAACCTTCATTACACATGTAATAATTTCGAAATGTCAATATGGATACTCACAAAAGACTACTGAGAGAAGCTCAATTTCTCTCTATAGTTCTTCTCAACCATAGAAGATTCTGCTAATGATGTGCGGTCCAAATGCTGCATCCCCCAGTAACTTGAAATAGGTCTTTTATCTTTGTGGTACGACATCAGTTTGATATATAATTTAGTACTTGTTTGGATTTGTTTTTCGAATTTTAAGGAATGCTTTTTCCCCTACCTTTTGATTTAATTTTCTTTTTGGAAGATGTAAAATATTTCCTGATTCCAAAGTCAAAGCTTTACAGCAAGACTTATTCAGAGAAGTCTCATTTCTATTTCTGCTTTGCCTCTCATTCTCTCCCTCTTCCTTCCATTGGTTTACCCTTACTGTATTTCCTTTGGGAAATATAAGAAAGTGTGTGCATGTGTTAATATTCCCTCCTCTCCTTTATTCAAAAGGTGGTGCTCTACATGCAATGTTTTGTAGGTGGTCTTCTCTTTTACCAATATATCCTGTGTATCATCTCATTTAAGAATATGGAGATATTCCACATTCCTTATGCAACACACTGTGCTCTATTGTGTGGATTTTTCATACTTTATTCAACCATTTCCCTACTGATGGCTGTTTGGTCTGTTTCCAATGTTTTACAATTACAAGTCACGTTGCCATGAGTAACTGAATATGTATGAGTAAATGGATGTGTCCTTCTGTGTTTTGCTTGTTTGTTTGCAGATGTATCACTGGGATAGTTTCCTAGAAATGGGATAGCTGCATCGAAGGATAAAATGCATATGGGATTTGGCTAGATATTGCCAAATTCTCCTTATGTTATTTCGTATTCCTACTAATAATGGATGAGAATTCTTATTGGCTCCACACCTCATCTGTGGCGTTTAGTGTCAAAGTTTTGAATGTTACTCTGGTAGGTGAGAAATAGTATTTGAGTGCAGTTTTCCCATTTCCCCTATTACAAGGGAGGTTGAGCATCTTTTCTTCTTTTTTTTTTTTTAAATATTTTTTAAATTTTTATTTATTTATGATAGTCACAGAGAGAGAGAGAGAGAGAGAGAGAGAGGCAGAGACACAGGCAGAGGAAGAAGCAGGCTCCATGCACCGCGAGCCCGACATGGGATTTGATCCCAGGTCTCCAGGATCGCGCCCTGGGCCAGGGCAGGCACCAAACCACTGCGCCACCCAGGGATCCCGCATCTTTTCTTACCTTTAAGAACCATTTGCTTCTCATTTTCTATGAACTGTAACTTTCATCCATTTAAAAAAATCACTTTCTTCTTGACTTTTAGAGGCGCTGTTTATAAACTCCTTCTCTGTAAGTTACAAATACTTTTCCCTCTTTACTATTTGTCTTTTTGCCTTTGTATATAGTAGTTTCACCACATAAAAGGCCTTTAATGTATTTTGCTTTATTATCTATGTTTGTTTATTTTTCAGATTTTATTTTTATGCAATCTCTACACCTAACGTGGGGTTCAAATACCTAATCCTGAGGCCAAGAGTCGCATGCTCCATGAACTGATCCAGCCGGGTACCCCTGTTTTATTTTTGGGAGTTGAATTTACAATATTTTTCCCTATTGCTTCTGGACTTCAAGCCATAATTACTACGATGTTTCTCCACTTCTATATTACAAAGGAATTTACCCACTTTTTTCCTACTACTTATAATAATATCATTTATAAAATTTAGATACTTAGTCCATTTGGAAATCACCTTTTTCTTCTTCTTCTTTTCCTTTTAAGTAATCTCTACACCCACTGTGGGACTCAGACTCATCATCCTGAGATCTCAAGTCACCTGTTCCACTGCCTGAGCCAGCCAGGTGCCCCTGGAAATCACCTTGACATACTGTGTGAGCGACAGATTTTTTTCCAAATGGAATTGTGATTGATTGTGGTTTTGACGCAGTTAGTTGAAACGATTGCTGTTCTGGTTCATTGGATAGCCTTAGGTGAAGTAAGATAATATCTATCTCACATTTTCAGCACCTTGTCACTGATAGGCCAGAACTCAAGACTACTTTAAAAGTTACAAGTCAATATTACAATAATCATTGTTACCTTCATTCCGCCTGTTCTTTTAGGTTTTCTAACTACACTGCTCACATTCTTGTCTCAACAACAGTCAACTCATGATGTTACACAGGAAGCCAGAAAGAGCAAACTCTTCTTGCTGGCCTCGCTGTCCACTTCCTCTCAATTTCCGATGTGATATTGTGTACCGGACACAATTGGGAAGAGGAGATTTTCACATTTGCTGTTGACAAACACATGCTGTTGGCTCACACATGTCAGTCACACAACATTGCCCATGAGAACACTTTCCATCCTTGATCCCCATGAGGGGGGACCACTCTAAATGACCTTCGGAAATGCCAGAGCTGACACTTTAGATATGTTAATTCAGAGAATTGCAAATAATGATATTTCTGACTTAGTGACTTTTAGAAATTTTTTTTAAGTAATCTCTACACCCAACATGGGGCTCAAATTCACAACCCCGAGATCAAAGGTCACATGCTCTTCTGACTGAGCCAACCAGATGCCCCTATTTCAATGACTTTAAAAGCAGAATTTATAATGATGATCGTACAATAAAATGAAACTCGGTTTGTAAAATTTCTTGAATATTTTAAAGGGTGATAATAGACACCAAACTCAACCAGAAATACAATGGTCAGCGTATTTTATCAACAGATAAACCTTTTCTTCTGTGCTTTTTCTTTTTTTTTTCATAAAATCTGCTATTCTTCACTTGTTGAAAATAACAGAAATAACCAGCAGATAGCAGGATGTGAACTTCTGTATTGTTTTTCTAGTAATGTGAAGACCCCATATTTGCAGAGAGGCTTTCAGACTTCTGTAAGGCAGAGTCTTTCATCATATGTATAAATGACCCAGCGTAAAACTGCAAAATGAAAAGAGAGCTCTGGCTAACTATCCAGCTCTGTTGCTTCCTTTGAAGAGGACTTTAACAACATAGTTTTGGGGATTTGTATTTTTATTAGGATATTTCTGTCTTTAAAATCTCTGGCCCCGGAACGCCTGGGTGGCTCAGTGGTTGAGCATCTGCCTTTGACTCAGGGGTGATTCCGGAGTCCTGGGATAGAGTCCCACATTAAACTCCCCGTGGGGAGCCTGCTTCTCCCTCTGCCCGTGTCTCTGCCTCTCTCTGTGTCTCTCATGAATAAATAAATAAATAAATAAATAAATAAATAAATAAATAAATAAAATCTCTGGCCCCCTAGATGCACCAGGCATAGGATAAGATTCAAGAATAATCAAAATAACTTGATATGTTGGAAGTGACAGTAAAACCAGAAAATCTTGGTTTTGAAAGAGACTTTAAGGCTTGTCTCATTCAAAAAGAAATCTCTTCAATGTTTGTAAGTGCAGCTGTGGGGGGGGGGGCAAGATTGGGGAGCTGCTTTCCTCCGCCTTGATAAACCAGAGAGTGGAAATGACATGAGGGCATGAGGTCAAACAAAGAGGAATGACCCACTTAGGGTGACTAATCGTGGTGGATTCAATGTAATTGCATGCTTACTAGTGGTATCCTAGCACCAGCTAGTGGCAAGAATTAATGAAGACATTATTCGCCAGGAAAAATAGAACATTTGCATTAAGGACATCTTACATCTCGATTTTTCAGCCACTTTTTAGGCACCTTCTTCAGTACGTAATTTTTATCCTCTTGACATTATTTAAGATGCCAAAAGATGCTGTTCAGCTGGGAAAATTGATAAGCAGCCTGCCTGAGACGGTTATTAGAATCCTGGGAGGAGGGTCCAGGGTGGGGTTAGGAAAGAAGGGAATAGAAAAATCTTCATGTTTAGAAAAAAAAAAATAAAACCCTTGAATATGTCAGCTTTCCCAGACCTTGTGAGTATATAGCAATTACTTAGTAGTTCACCGTAATTCAGCCTGAAGGATACTGTAGCTGTCCTTGAGAGCGGTTATTAACCATCAGACCCCAGCTCATTTATCACATCCAACACTCTGTGATGGAAAATCTGGAATTTCAAGCAGACTCACCAATCACATTCTGAGCCAGCTCTGACAATGTCTTGCTGGGTCTATACAGACAGAGAATTAAGGACTTTGAGGGCAAATTCGACGTTGGTAGCCTCCCTGCTTTGCCACTGTCAGCAAAGCCCACTTTTGTAACTGTTTACACATCCAAAAAAAGCGAGTGAGTCCACACAAGTACACGTAGCATTATTCACGATGATCACAAGGTGATTCAATTGGATGCAATAGCTATCTTCTGTGGCTAGAGGAGAAAAACTGGAAAATGTACACTTGTTATGCAAGGAAAGTTCCTCTAGGACCCAAATCACAGGAATAAGTATTATCTTGTTGAAGTTAAAACACATTCGAAAAGATCATAATCAAAGAATAAAAACTTTACTGGTAGAGCCTATAGCAGTCCTAGGGTCTAACGTATATTCCAAAAACAGACACACAGATCCACTGTGTAGTTTGTTTATATTAAGAAATTATATATGCGAGTCTATCTATGGATCTATACATCCAAACACAACGGAGTTCTTACGGGTGTGCTTTTAGCTGCTGAAAGATAATTTGCTCAAAGTATATACATGCATTACTTCTTGAACAATGTTATTTCTTTTATTTTATTTTTTTAAAGATTTTATTTATTTATTCATGAGAGACACACAGAGAGAGAGAGAGAGAGGCAGAGACATAGGCAGAGGGAGAAGCAGGCTCCATGCAGGGAGGCCGATGTGGGACTCGATCCTGGGTCTCCAGGATCACGCCCCGGGCCGCAGGCGGCACCAAACCGCTGTGCCACCGGGGCTGCCCCAATGTTGTTTCTTTAAACTGTACCTGAAACCTGGGGTTGTAACTCACGAGCCCAAGATCAAGAGTTGGTCCTACTGACCAAGCCAGCAGGGCACCTCATGGAACAATGCCCTTTAATGACTGCGGCTTATATGACCTACAGATGTAAGTCCTGCCGCTTGTTGACTTGCTTGGTGACCATAAACTCTTCCCAGCTCACCTGCTACCCACAGGCAGAAAGAAGCAGCTCCCAGACTCTGCATCTCCAGGAGTCAGATTGGTCAGGCCTCGGTCACCTGCATGCCTCCCTCGCAGACAGAACTAGTCAAAAGAATTGCCAAACACAGTCAGATCCGAAGTCTGAGGGTCCTACACCTGCCCCATTCCCACAGCTCAGAACCAGAGCCCTCGGTCCATAGACACCATGCTCTGCAGCCAGGACGGCCACAGTTCTGATCACGTCTACGCATCCCTTCATTCACTGGCTCATGCGCCTCAATACGGGCTTATTTGAAACCACTATGTGATGGATGCTGATGTTTCAGGGATGAAGGACCCAGTCCCTGCCCTTATTGCCCTCTCAGTTTAGTGGTAAGAAGGAGATGCCAACTGACAAATAATACAGAGGAGGAGGTGGAAGTTCTTAAATTCCTAAAATGTGCTGGTACCATACTAAGAGACTAACAGGGATTATCTCACTTAATCCTCGTTCAACAATACAGTGGATATTCATTTTACTTATGCCAAAAAAAAAATATGAGGCTTTAGAGAGAGAAGCAATTTATCCGAGATGACTAAAACGGAAGTGGCAGAGATAAGAGGAAGTCACTCTATGTCCAGAATCTAGATGCAAGCATATCTCTAACAGGCTTCTTCAAAAAATCAAGTAAAAAAGCTTTCTTATCTTCCAACCCAGAATAGATTTACATATTCTTCCCCATTTATTGATATCATGATGGACTCACGGATAGTTTTTGAAAGATTTTACTTGACAGAGAGAGAGGGTGTGCGCAAGAGCGCACAAGCAGGGGGAGTGGCAGGCAGAGGGAGAGGGAGACGCAGGCTCCCCACTGAGCAGGGAGTCCCACACGGGGCTCGATCCCAGGACCCCGAGATCATGACCTGAGCCAAAGGCAGATGCTCAACCGACTGAGCCACCCAGGCCCCCCACCCCATGAATAGTTATTCTGCACTTTGGTTTACAATCCAACATTGTGTGATTTGTTTTTTTGTTCAGATTATTTCAGCTACGGCCATTGGGAGGAGCTCCTGCAGCTGGCTCCGGGCTCCCTTTGACATGTCTCCAGGACTGTATTTGCTGTTTATTTGAGCACTTTCTTCTTTTCTGGCACCACGAGATGCTTCAGACTTGTACATTTGCCTGTTAGCTATGCTTACAAACGAAATTAATGCTATCAGTTTGACCAGACAAACTATCAGCCACTTTGTGTAAATAACCACAGATTTGTGGCTACACGTTGAGTTTTCACAATACTTTACTTTTGTATTTCTGCCTTTCTTTTGGATGCCATCGGCAGTCATCTGGATTTGACCACAAATCTGTGATCCTGGCTTTGAACCCTTGACCTACTACTCCCTGAGCTGACCGGTTTACAACACTGGAGTTAGCCCAGTGCTTTCCACCGTGCCCAGTAAATCGCCGAAACTATCAGCCTCTCAACATCACGCTATATCCTCTATTCTGCTTTTGCTGAACATTTCTGGGAAGATGTGGAGGCCGTTCCACAGCGGCAACACTAACATAGAAATCAGTTGTTCTTCCTCTGGGTGGAGAAAAAGGAAACCAGAAGAACACAAGAGCTCTATGCCACCCGGCGGGCTTGCTCCACATCTGGGGCCGGACACTTCCTCGTCCTGGCGGCTTCCTGTCCTTGCAGGTTGTTTCGCAGCCTCCCCGGCCCGCCTGCTAGATGCCAGTAGTACTCGCCGAGTTGTGACAGCCACAATGTCTCCAGAAGAGCAAAATTCCTCCCAGTTGAAAACCACCATCATATAATAACTAACTGGGAGTGTTCAATTAGCAGCGTTAGGACGGAAAGGAGAGCGAGGAGTCTTGGTTATTTATACCCTTTTCCCCTGTCATCTGATCACCTTTGATATCCTGAGCAGGACTGAACTGGGCAAGTCACTGCAAACCTCCAAGGACCAAGAAGGGTGGAAACTGGGTAATTCCATACACGACTTAAGAGGTCGGAAGGTTGCTCTGGCTCATGCACCGAAACACCTGCACCAAGGTGGTGAGTTAACTGTGTGGTCCTGGCCCATTTCCAGTCCAGGTGATGGCAGGTCACCTTCCGTACTGTTCCTTCCAGTCTCCGGGCCCGTGGAGCCTTTCTTCGCTCCTGTTCAACGCTGCGTGACTAAACCATAATTATTCTCTTAGCTTCCAGCGATTAGTTAGGGGATATTAATTTGTGATTTGTTTGTAATGTTTAAGTTGGCAAAGCACTGGCGGATGAAAAGTTCAACTTGGAGTTTCTCATTTTGGCTCTGTGCGACCTAATGGTGGAGAGAGAAACCTCCCCTAGGCTATGTTGCCAAAAGAAAAAGAAGTTATCCAGTAGTTGGTGAATCTGCAAAAGGCTTTCTCTGATGAAGCCCAGTTCTGGAGAAACTAGGAGGCAAAGCCGGATCACAGTGTCGTGAGCTTGGCTGTGTAGACACAGGAGAGGAACCTCGGGTCCTGTGAATCGCTCCCCCCCCCCCATCCCTGCGCTGATGCCCTGCTTCCAGCTGACCTTTGGGGGAACCTGCGCCATCCTCGGGCTTTTCGAAGTCTCCTTGTTCCCATTTAAACCACCAGCGCGGTGCACTAACCTCGGTAGAGACCTGGTCTCAGCGCAGCTGCCCGGGGAGCGCGAGAGTAACCTGGGGGCGGGCAAGGGTCTCGGCGTACAGGAGTTGCCAAAATAGTGACAGTCCAGTCCCAGGTCCGTCCCGAGCAGCCCCAACCCCTTGAAGGCGACGTCCAGGGTTCGTCGCCCTTAACCTCACCGCTGTCCTAACGCGCACCCCGCGGGGGTCCGTCCGGGAGCGCTTTTGCGTCTCAAACCAAGAGCTGGAGACCCGGGGATTAGCCGCAAGTGTGCGGCGGGTCACGAGGGGGCGGGTCTCCCACATGGGGAGGAGGGGCAGGGGGTCCAGCCCGGCAGGGGGAGGCGGTGCAGGTCCCGGTTGGGGCGGTGGGGTCACCAGGGGGCGGGTCTCCCACATGGGGGGGTAGAGGGTCCAGCCCGGCAGGGGGAGGGGGTGCAGGTCCATATTGGGGCGGTGGGGTCACGAGGGGGCGGGTCTCCCACATGGGGAGGGGGTGGTCCAGCCTGGCAGGGGGAGGCGGTGCGGGTCCCGGTTGGGGCAGTGGGGTCACGAGGGGGCGGGTCTCCCACATTGGGGGGGTGGGGGTCCGGCCCGGCGGGGGAGGGGGTGCAGGTCCCGATTGGGGCGGTGGGGTCACCAGGGGGCGGGTCTCCCACATGGGGGGGAGGGGGTCCAGCCCGGCAGGGGGAGGGGGTGCAGGTCCCGATTGGGGCGGTGGGGTCACGAGGGGGCGGGTCTCCCACATGGGGAGGGGGTGGTCCAGCCTGGCAGGGGGAGGCGGTGCGGGTCCCGGTTGGGGCAGTGGGGTCATGAGGGGGCGGGTCTCCCACATTGGGGGGGTGGGGGTCCAGCCCGGTGGGGGAGGGGGTGCGGGTCGGGTTGGGGCAGTGGAGATCAGCTCCCCGGACCGCCAGGGATGGCCGAGGGGTAGACATAGGAAGAGGCCCATCAGTGTCCTCTTCCCTTCACACACACACACACACACACACACACGTGCACACACACGCACACCCCCCCGGGGCCCAGGCGCCCTGTATCCCCCACTCTCCACCCTCACGACCACCTTGCAAAGGGGGCCGTAGCCCGAAGTGGCAGCACTGGGTGAGGCTGGATGGGGCTGCACCAGCCCCACTGGTGAGGCTGAAAGGACCCCACCTTTTCACCCCTACGCACCACCCTGCTGCTTTACAGAACCACGAAATGGGCGCAGGACAAAGTGTCCTGGGCTTAGGCCTGGGGGTGGGGACCGGGGGCAGGGAGGGCAGGCCGCGCGGATGGACGGTGCCCTCACGGAGACCTGGGTGCAGGCGCAGCGTGGGGAGCACAGGGCGGGGACCCCAAGGGGGGTCGGGGTGGGACATGGGGATGCCAGCTGCGCTTCACCTGCAGGGCCACGGGAAGCAGGGACTGTAGCACAGTCGGGAGCCCGGAGCGCCAGCGGGCGTGGTGGGGCGCAGGGCGGCGGTCACTGAGCCCGAGGCCTTCCTAGGAACCCGGCCCGGCGGGACTGGCGCTGCCCCGGCACCAAGCCACCTGCGGCTGCCCCCGGCCAAGGGAGCCCGTGAAGCCAGCCCCAAACTATTCATTTTTTTAAAATATTTTATTTATTTATTCATGAGAGACACAGAGAGGCAGAGACACAGGCAGAGGGAAGAGCAGGCTCCCTGCGGGGAGCCTGACTGGACTGGATCCTGGGACCTTGGGATCAGGCCCTGAGCCAAAGGCAGATGCTCAACCGCTGAGCCCCCCCAGGCGTCCCTGGGAATCCCTGGGTGGCTCAGCGGTTAAGCACCTGCCTTCGGACCAGGGCCTGATCCCAAGGTCCCAGGATCCAGTCCCACATCAAGCGCCCCAAACTATTCAGAACTGAAGTTCCAAGAATACCCACAAAAGAAAAGCACCTGGCATCGCTGTCCTTCAAGCAAAGGAAAGAAGAGCGTGGCAATTCCACTAAGGAGTCATTAGATGTCTTAACCCTGTGGTTGGTGCCAAAGACACGCAATGTCCTAGAAAAGGGTAAAAGTGATTGAGGGGCGGGGGCTCTTTTAGAAGGGAAATCTTTAAATTCAATTCAACTTGATTGAGATTCCTCTGCTGCTTTTCACACTTTACAGATAGGCTCAGGAGTCCTGGGGTTCACTTGTACTTTTCTCTTTTTCTTAATGAAAAATCTCTGCAATAGTTTTCATAGAATTGAATTTTTTTTTTTTTTTTTTTTTTTTTTTTTTGTCAGTGTCTATCATCTTGACAATCACAGCTTGGAAGACCTGCTGAGCTGTCATGAAGAGGACTCATCTTCACATTACTTTAACCAACACAGTTTTGGTTTTTAAAACTATGAATTAGATTACTATATCTGTCCCAGCTTCCTTGGCTGCCATCAAATGAACTAGGCTAACATTCCTGAATTGCAAATAATCCTTTCCCCGTGAATATATTTTTATCCAGGGCAATATTGCTCTAATTCAAGTCTTGAAAAATGAAGCCCACATGATTTCAAGAAGATGAGCACTTTTAAGTTGTGAAGCATGTTGTAGCTTAAAAAAGAAAAAAAAAAAAAAAAAACATAGCCTTCCAAGAGAATCATCTCTTCAGTAACCAAAAAACCCCAAAAACAAAAAACCCCCAGAACCTTGATGGACAGCTCTTTTCAAGTGCAAATGAGAGAATAACAGCAAGAAGAGGTTTGAAATCCTCATTCATTTGGATGGTAGGGTTCCTCCTTTAATGTAAATATTGATATGCATTCTGGTTTTCCCTGTTGAAAATCACTCATGCATGCAAATATGCTCAGAATTTAATACACATGTTCTCTGTTCCTTCCCTAAATCCTGTATTCTTTTCTTTATAAGGCCCTTGCCAGAGGAGCAGAAAGCATGTGATTTACAGTCAATTTTTAAGATGGCAGCTCTGAAGAGCACCCAAAAAAATGTGCCCATAAACCAGCCAAAGAGCAAATATGTTTATATAAACAAAGTTCTCATCATTTCCCTGTCCAGTTAAAATTTTTTCAATAGCCTTCTTAAAAAAAGAGTCCCAAGGTGTTTGGCTGGCTCAGTGGGTTGAGCATCTGACTCTTGTTTTTGGCTCAGATCATGATCTCGGGGCCATGAGATCGAGCCCCATGTCAGGCTCTGCACTCAGCATGGAGTATGCTTGAGATTCTCTCTCTATATCCTCCCCTGCTCTCTCTCCTTCTCTCACTCTCTAAATTAATAAATAAATAAATCTTTTTTTTTTTTTTAAAGAGTCCCAACACATACTTCATACAGAACTGGACTGTTGTAAATACACTGTGGAAGGAAGGAGGGGTAAACCTCACTCAGGGTTGCTCAAACTAATGATATCAGTAGAGGATATAATGGAATTTTAGTGTACGGACAGCTGTCCAAATTTATTTTAAAATTCAACATATTTGGGGTATCTGGCTGCCTCCATTGGAAGAGCCTGGACTCTTGATCTTGGAGTTTGAGTTCAAGCCCCACATTGGCTACAGAGATTATTTAAATAAATAAACTTAAAATAAGATTCAACATATTTTACAATTCATTATAATTCTTTACCATACAAGCAAAATAAAACATATTTTTAAATAAAGAATAATAGTTGTTTATATTAGAGAATAAGATAGCGCCATTTCTTCTCTTTTAAGAAGTAAGTATCCGTCGTTTGCTGATGATGGATCAGTTGAGCCAAAAGTATGACTCCAAATCCAATTGGCTTTGTTTTTTATTTTTTTATGTTTTTTAAAGATTGTATTTATTTATTCATGAAAGACACACAGAGAGAGAGGCAGAGACACCGGCAGAGGGAGAAGCAGGCTCCCCATAAGGGGCCTGATGTGGGATTCGATCCCAGATCCCAGGATCATGCTCTGAGCTGAAGGCAGACGCTCAACCACTGAGCCACCCAGGCGCCCCAGCTTTGTTTTTTATTGGTTAGTTGCTATATTGGCCAGTGCTCTTCCTCTTGAAGTAATAAATATCAAATTAGCTTAATTTGAACTTACTGGCTTAGATAATCAGAAAGTTCAGGGATACTGCTAACTTTAGGCATAGCTGGATCTAGGTGCCCAAATGATGTCACAAGAACATGTCCCTTTTCATCTCTTCTCTCTCTCTCTCTCTCTGCTTCCATTCTAAGCCTTCTGTCCATGTGGCAGCAATTATGACCCCAAGTTGCTCTGACTTACATACCATATTGCCTATGCTCTCAAAAGAACCAGGGTGTCTCTTTTAACAAAAACCCTGTGAAAATCTCCAAAAAGCAGATTGATTACAAATCCATCTTTCCAGATATAAACCAATCACTGTGCCCAGGAAATACTGAAATCACTGGACAAGCCCGCACTTGTTCCCATCCTTCAGACTTAGGTTGGCATCCACATGGACCACACAGCCTGAGAGCAGGAAGGAGATAATTTCCCAAAGAAAATTTAGAATGCTGTTATCAGAGAAGTGGGGCATGATGTCTGCTGGGGAAACACAACATTTGTCCACTTCAGATACTAAATTCCTCATTAACAGTCATTGAGAATGGCAGCAAACATTTGGTGGCTCAGATAGTTATGAATATGCAGCTAGAAGAAAGGCCAGGAATTACAGGCAGGCCTCCCAGGGAAGTCTCTTTCCAGTGCTCCATCCCTGGCTCACCCAACCAGCATGTCACACTTGTTCTAAAAGTTTCCTCCATTTGGGTAAGAACTGAGTGTGACTTCCTATCTCCTGTTAACTTGCTATTGGCGTGGACATTGTATCTTCATGTTGTGCTGTGCATTTGGATGTGATATTAAGATTATTCCCAACCATCCATTGAGGATAGAAAATTATTGATTCTCGGGGCTGGGTGGGAGGGGGGAAGCAAACTCTTAATGATTAGACCATGTGCACCAGAGTTTCGATTCTTTAAAAATCCAAATCTTTTGTACACTCCATGAAAAACCATGCAATCTCATCCTTGAAGTGAGAGATTGCAGCTTGTGGGATATGCCATTTGAGCCCAGCACCAGTCACGACAGAAGTAGTCTTTGTTGTATTGTCAACCTTCTGGACAAATGTGTTCACCATCATTCAGTTCAAAGAATTTCTTAATTTCCCTTTTTTATTTCCTTTACAACTCTAGGTTGTCCCTTGATACTTCGCGTTCCAGACATATGGCATTTTTGTGGTCATCCTTTAGTATTAAATTCTAATTTTACTGCATGATAGCTGAAGAACATGGTCAATATGGTGTTTGTGATCTTGTTCCTTTGGAATTTATTGAGGTCTCTTTTATGACCTAATTTATGGTCTAGTTTTCTGATATTTTTTCCATATGTACCCAAAAGTGTGCAGAAAAAGATGGTGTGTCCCGCTGTTTGGTATATAGAAATTCTTAAGAAAAAAAAAAAAAAGAAATTCTTCCCTCTCCCTATATATATACATAGCAAAAATCTGAAAAATACAGTTAATAAATTCAAGCTATATAACACATGTGTATATACATGCATATAACATACACATGTGCATACATTATACATGCATGTAGGTCCACACATACACTGATGTGTATCACCTCCCCAGCCCAGCAGGGACTTGTGGAGCCTTCAGACACCAGTGACCTGGGATTTCTGTGGTGAAGGGGGAGAGGCATTTTACGGAAGAAACGAGAGGAGAACTTACGATCTCTCCCCCAACCTGACCTCTTAGTGCCACTTCCAGCCGCTGTCGCCCTGGCTAGGTCACCAGTGTTCCCACAACCAGCTAGAGTTTCTAATGTTTTGTTGTGGTTTCCATTTTTCTTAATTTATGGAAGCCATACTCTCTTTCTGTATTTTTTTTTTTTTTAGTTTCTCCAAGGTTGGTTTTGGGATGAAAGAAACCACAACCTGTGCTGGTTTGTCATTTTGACGGGCACCAGAAGTCACCTCTCAGACCAAAGGAATACATTCACTTAGCTTTCTTTTCTGGACTCCTATGTGACACTTGCCCTCACAGTGAGGATATTTTGGAGTAGACCTACTGCTCATTTCATTGTACATTATGCTCGAAGTATATAGTTTCAGGATAGAGATTTGATTGTATTTGCAACTTTAAAAATCAATGTGTAATCCACACACTGTAAAATTCACTTTTTTGAAGTATACAATTCAATGATTTTTAGTGTATTTACAAAGTTGTGCAACCGTCACCAACTATAGAATTCCAGACCATTTTCATCACCACAAAAGGAAACCTTACACCCATTTCCCTCCCCTCTGGCAACCACTAACCAGCTTTCTGCCCTATGGGTTTGATTCACCTATTCTGGATAGTTATCATAAATGAAGTTGTATAATGTGTGGTCTTTGTGTCTGGCTTTTTGCACCTAGCATGATGTTTTCAAGATTCAGGCTTGTTGAAGCGTTATTCATACTGAAGCATGAAGCATTCTTGACAAAGCAGGGCCTTGTCCTGTTATATGGCTGAATAGTATTCCATTGTATGGATAAAGCACATTTTGTTTATCCATTCATCAGTCGATGGGTTGTTTGCACTTTGGGATATTATAAATACTGCTGTACTGAGTATTCAAATGGACATTTTTGTGAGGTCATGTGCTTTCAATACTCTTGGATCTATATCTAGGAGTGAAATTGCTGGTCCTATGGCAACTGTACATTTAACTTCTGGAGGAACAGCCAGCCTGTTTTTCAAAGCTGCTGCACCATTTTATATTCCTACCAGCAATGTATGAAGGTTCCAGGTGTTCTAATCATTCTTTGGTGATATTTGTCTTTTGTCTGCCTTTCTGATGAAAGCCATTGCGGTGGGTATGAAGTGGTATCTTGCCATCATTTTGATTTGCATTTCTCTATGAGTAACGATGTAGAACACCTTTTCATGTGCTTATTGGCCATTTGTATATCCTGTTTGGAGAAAACCCTATTCAAATCCTCTGCCCTTTAAAAAAAATGGTTATTTTTCTTTTTAGTGTTAAGTTGTTCTTTATATATTTTGAATACTGGACTCTTAGCAGATATATGATTTGCAAGTATTTTCTCCTGTTGTCTGAGTTGCCTTGTACTTTCTTGATAATGTCCTTTCTTGATAATTCCCAGACTTCAAAGTTTTAAAATTGTGACTCATGCTGTCTGCATAATAGGATATTCAAATAAACACGTAACAACCTTTAAAAAAAATAGGCTCATACTTCTTGATTTCAAAGCTTGCTAGAAAGCTGCAGCAGTCAAAAGTGTGGTACTGGCATAAGGACAGATAAAAATCGATAGACTAGAATTCAGAGTCTGGAAATAAAGCCATATTGAGGAAAGGTGTGAACTGTAACTCGATATGTCTGGCTGTGTCGATTGCTACAGCAGCACAGGGAAGTGGGAGCAGATCTGTGAGCACAGTCATCAGCACAGCCTCAGAGAAGGGGGGAGTTTGGGATGGGCAGGAAGGGAACCAGGACGGATGGGTTTCCATACATGAGGAAGATGACTGTCTGGGCCACTTCATTAGTGTCTTCCTGAAGGTCAGCAGGGTCTGGAGAGGGCAGGCACCAAGGGCCAGGAAAGCTGACTCTGCAACCTTTCAGCTCAAGGTTACGGATCCAGACTTCTACATAGGAGTGACGTGTGGTTAATAAGAGCCTTCATTAAGTATTTATGGGAAAACAGGACCAAAAGTTGTCATTGCAAAGATTCACACCCCAACTCACTTTGCAGATCAGACTAAATGAGGTAAGTGGCTTGCCCCAACAAATCCCTGATTCATTAATGTATTCCTCCTGTAAGCTGCATCTACTGTGAGCAGGGCGCTGTGACAGCTGTGATCACAGAAACAAGCAGCCTCGGACCCTGTCCTCAACAGTCTAGTGAGAGAGGTCAGATGTGGGTACAAGTAATGAGAATTATAAGGCAGAAAGTTTGAAATGCAATAAAAGAGGCCAAGGAGCTCCAGGAAGGATCCCGAGGTCTGGGAGTCTCAGCGAAGGAGGGATTTCTCCCCTGGGGGGAAGAGGGATGACAAGGGAGGGGCTCATGAGAGGCAGGTGAGGAGCAAATGTGAATGACCGGGGACACCTGGGGAAGGGGCTTTCCCGGGGAGGGGACCTTGGGAGAAAGTCAGTACATGGGCAAGGGTGAGTCACCGGGAGGAAGGGAGAGAAGCTGAAAGGCAAGTTCACGTGGCGACTTTCCAGCTGGATAGCCGGGAAGCAGGGCCATCCTGTGTCCTGCCCGCCCTCAACCTCCCAAAGCTTGCCTGATGCCCCATAAATCTGTGCCGAGTGGATGGATGAAGCCCCACTAACTGAGCTCGCCTTGACTCCTGGTCAGCTTTGTGATACACAGCAATATAGTCACTCGGGATCCCTGAATCCCAACGTGAACCATGAAGTGGAAACAGATAAAGAATGCGAGGTGAGGGGTGCCTGGGTGGCTCAGGGTGTAACCCCAGGGTCCTGGAATCGAGTCCCACGTCGGGCTCCCTGCAGGGAGCCTGCTTCTCTGTCTGCCTGTGTCTCTGCCTCTCTCTCTCTCTCTGTGTCTCTCATGAATAAATAAATAAATAAATAAATAAATAAATAAATAAATAAATAAATAAATAAATCTAAATAAATACATAAAAAAGAAAAGATTATTTAAAAATGCAAGGCCAAAGGACAAATATGAGGGTAAGGTACAGCAGGTTCTATTCCTACAGAACTCTCGGGAGAATGGTATTGTGAGAAAATCATTTTACACTTGATGTCATATTTGTATCTTTTTAAAAGATTTTGTTTTTAAGTAATCTCTACACTCAACGTGGGGCTCAAACTCAACCCCGAGATGAAGAGTTGCTCACGCCACCAACTGAGCCAGCCAGGTGCCCCCGATGTTGTATTTGTATTATTTTTTTGCTTTTAGATTTAATCTCACATAACATTTTCCCCAGTACATACTGTGTGTGTGTGCACATGTGTATGTTGGAACAAAAATATATTTTCCTCTAGGAATTTGGAGGTGATTTAGTAGAAAGAAATACATTTCTTTCTATTGGCTGATAACATTCTTCAAAGATGTTTATATTAAAACTAAATGATATCTGTTATAAAATAGTACTGAAGCAGTGACAGCAATTCCCAGACTTCACGTCAAGACTTGCCTAAATGCCACGCATTAATCTACAGTTAAAGACATGGAAATAAAAAGGGCTATAAACGTGATTGAGCTTGTCTTTTTTTTGCTTTAATATGTTTTTTTTTTCCTTTTCATAGGAATATCTTCACTCAGAAGTTCACATGTGTAGGAAAAGTGCAACCAAGTGCAGAAGACTCAGCAGCATTTAGTGCTACCCTTTAAGGAGAAATACTGTACATTTGTGAAAATCCAAGTTTACCCATAAGCCTGGTCTCTAAAGCAGAAATCGCGGACAGAAAAAAAGAATTCTATCTGAACCTTCTATCTAATTAATATTACAATAAAATACTTAAGTACCAAAGCTACATTTCCATGAATATTAGTTTTGTTAAGATCAGATTATTTTCTATAGTATTACTGTATCTTTGTGATGGGTAATTGTCTGTATCAGCTTGGACGGTGTTTCTGATGAGATTAACATTTAAACTGGTAAACTTTGACTAAAGCAGATTGCCTTCCATAAGGGAGGGTCTTATGGAACAGGTGGCTTTAATGAATGGGTGGGCCGCATCCAATCAGTTGATGACCTGAATAGAAAAAGACTGCTCTCTACATATTTGAAGACTGGTCTCTACAACATGAAGTCTCAAAGAAGAAATTCCTCAGCAGACTGCTGTCAGATTTAATTGATCATGGGCTTTTCTGGATTTCCTGCCTGTTGGCTCACACTGTAGGGAGATATATATCTATGAATATATGTATTTATATTTACATATCTGTTTAAGTCAGGTGTAGGAGATGCAGTATGTTTAAACCATAAGGAGGTTGTTGAGGTACTTTTACAGAAACTTCTGTTATACTCATCTCTTTTTTTCTTCCACTTCGTTTTCTTTGCCTATTTTTAACTGTATGTGCAAGAGTCACTCTCCTGTATTTTTTTTAAAATGAGGTTGAATAAAAATAAATAAATGAATACATTAATGACATTCCCTTTATAGAATTTGTTTGGAAATTTTGGCAGAAAAAAATTCAGTGAAGCAGAAAAGATTAATACAACATTATATTTATTAATGTTTTACATTCCATTCTTATAATTATGCTTTTAGAATTAAAACTACTTTAAAATTGGACATTACTGATTTATTTTTTAAATTTTACTTATTTATTTGAGAGAGGATAAGAGAGCATGAGAGCGAGGAGGGTCAGAGGGAGAAGTGGACTCCCCACTGAATGGGAAGCCCAACGTGGGGCTCAATCCTGGGACTCTGGAATCATGACCTGAGCTGAAGGCAGATCCTTAACCAATGAGCCACCCAGGCACCTTGACATTGCAGATTTAAAGAAAATTGTTTTTCTTGCTATTTTCAAGTCAACTCCTATTCTATCGTTGAGTAATCTTCCAACTCGGGGAGAGTTTGTAATAACTTCTTTTAACCAAAAGAGATAACATGTTACCTTGTACTTCTAAGTGAATACAATGTTATGTGTCAATTATATGTAAATTAAAAAGACAATTACATTAAAAAATATCTGAGTGACAGTCTGTTATTTGCAAAGTGACTTTTGTATATATATAATACATCATACAATTTATATAAATATATTTGCCCATTTCATATTAAAGGCTGTATTACATCTGTTTTATGTGACATATTTTATCTAACATATTCATATTTGTATTTCTTATGTTCCCATATATATGCTATCAAGTAATGAGGTGTTTTTTTTTTTTTTTTTTGGTCCCTGAAAGAAAATCCCTATCCTATTTAACTGTAAATGTCCAAATTCCAAAGCAACATTTCAAGAAGATACAACATGAGTTCTTAAGTTATACAATATTTTGGTCTCCCTGTTTTGTATTTCTCCGCATATGTCACCTGTAACAAAAGGTGAATTGCAAATTATCTTTACATAAATTGTTGTTAAAAATGCATAAAGTTTAAAAATTGAAGGTTTATAAAATTAATTTTGTTAGAGTGTTTCTTACGAACTAAGGGATATCTGAACTATACTTTTTTTTTTAACTCAAAATACCTCCCATTGTCAAATACTATGGTTCAGTTTTTTATTATGAAACTTGCCAGAAGTTTACATAAATACAATTAGAACAATAGATTTAGGATCATTAAGGATCTTAGGGGTTTGATCTAGCTCCTTAATTTTATATACATAAAAATCAGACCCAGAGGTACCTGGGTGGCTCAGTCATTTAGGCACCGTACTCTTGATTTCCACTTGAGTTAGGATCTCAGGATAGTGAGATCAAGCGTCACATTGGGCTTGGCACTGGGCATGGAGGTTGCGTGGGATTCTCTCTCTCCCTCTCCCTCTGCTCCTCCCCCTTGATCCCCCACTCACATGCATGCTCTCTTTCTGAAAAAAAAAAAAATCAGATCCAGAAATACTAGACATCATAATTAAAGTCATACAGATTCTTAAAATTCTTAACCTCAAATTCTTAAAGACAAAACACTAAGATAATTTCAGAGGCTAAAACAAATATTTTTTAAAAGAAACCTAGGAGTTATATTTACATTTAGGAGCCATTTATCATCTTGCATAAAATATTAGTTTATTGCCTGCTAAAATATTTATTTGCTCGCCTGTACCTATTGTCATAATCTTCCATCGCACTCAACTATAAAAAGTGGTTGAGGGGATCCCTGGGTGGCTCGGTGGTTAAGCACCTGCCTTTGGCCCAGGGCGTGATCCTGGAGTCCAGGGATCGATCGAGTCCCACGTCGGGCTCCCTGCATGGAGCCTGCTTCTCTCTCCTCCTGTGTCTGCCTCTCTCTCTCTCTCTCTCTCTCTCGCTCTGTGTCTATCATAAATAAATAAATAAATCTTAAAAAAAAAGTGGTTGAGTGTTGTGGTTTATGATACCACCTGGGTAAGTAAGAAACAGCTCATAGGAGTATCTATTGCTAATTTTAATCATATCAGAAGAGAAAGTTTGAAAAACATTGCCTCGGCCATGCCGTTTCCTCACTCTTTCGTCTGTCTCTCTGGAAGTAGACATAAACTGACTGGCATAAGAGGACGTTAATGAGGCTTCAGTCTTGCTGGCAAATTTTTTTTGACATTTGTTCTCAGAGTAGAATACTCAAAAAAAGAGTATGATTAATCTTAAGCTTTCCATATTGCTATCTTTATGCCTTGTATCATAAGATACATCTAGAAACAGGTGCCTCTCTAGTCCAAATGGATCCCAAGTTTGTTGACATGTTTAGATTAGGTAATCATAGTATGAGGAAGCAAAGCTTTAACCTTTCTACTAGTGAACTTTTTCTCCCATGATCAGGATGTTATTGATTTGAATCATGCATTCTCATCAAGGGCAAAAATTGGTTCTTGTGGGATACAACATCTTAACTATAAAACATTTAAAAATTCCTGGCCATACATTCTTAAACACAAAACAACACCTAAAACTTTTCCAAGGCTGAAACACATATTTGAAAAAGAAATGGGAGCTGAATTTATATTTAAAAGCTGTTTATATGCCCAGAAATACACCCCCCCACACACACACACTGCATATATGATCAAATGATTTTCAACAAGGGTGCCAAGACCATTCAATAGGAAAAGATAGTCTTTTCAACAAATGGTGCTGGAAAAACTAGTTATCCACATGTAAAAGAAAGAAAGAAAGAAAGAAAGAAAGAAAGAAAGAAAGAAAGAAAGAAAGAAAGAAAGAAAGAAAGAAAGAAAGAAAGAAAGAAAGGAAAAAAAGAAAAAGTTGAATCTTTTCCTTACACCATATATGAAAATTAACTCAAGATGGATCAAAGATCGAAATGTAAGAGCTAAAATGATGAAAGTCTTAGAAGAAAACAGAGGGGGTGGGGTAGCCTGGGTGGCTCAGTGGTTTAGTGCTGCCTTTGGTCCAGGGAGTGATCCTGGGGACCTGGGATCGAGTCCTGTGTGGGGCTCCCTGCCTGGAGCCTGCTTCTCCCTCTGCCTGTCTCTGCCTGTGTGTGTCTGTGTGTGTGTGTGTGTGTGTGTGTGTGTGTGTCTCATGAGTAAATAAATAAAATCTTAAAAAAAAAAGAAAACAGAGAGGGAAACCTCCATGACATTGGATTTGGCAGTGATTTCTTGGATAGAACACCTAAAGCACAGACAGGCAAAAAAAAAAAAAAAAAAAAAAAAAAAAAAAGAAAAAGAAAAAAGAAAAGTAAAAATAGACAAATTGGACTACATCAAAATTTAAAACTTCTATACATTAAAAGATACAATCAACAGAGTCAAAAGAACCCAAGAATGGGAAAAAATATCTGCAAATCATATATCTGATAAGTTTATATTCAGAACATAACAACTCTTGCAACTCAATAGCCAGCACAACTAAAAAGTGAGCAATGAAGCAAAGGGGAAAAAGAGAGACTGAGTGAGAGAGAGACAAATCAAGAAACAGGCACTTAACTATAGGGAACAAACTGATGGTTACTGGAGGGGTGGGTGGGTGGGGGAAAGGGTGAAATAGCTGATGGGGATTAAGGAGGGCACGTACCCTGATGACCACTGGGTGATGTATGGAAGTGTGGAATCACTATATTGTACACCTGAAACTAAGATTACACTTTATGTTATCTATACTTGGATTTAAATAAAAACTTCAAAAAAAATGAGCAATGAACTTGAATAGACATCTCTTCAAAGAAGATATATACACAGCCAGTAAACACACGAAAAGATGTTCAATATCCCTAATCATTAGGGATATGCAAATCAAAACCACATTGAGAAACCACCTCAAGCCCATCATGATGGCTACTATACAAGAAACTGAAAATAATAAGTTTTGGCAAGGGTCCAGAGAAATTGGAACCCTGGCGCACTTGGAAGGGATGTAAAATGGTGTAGCTATGACATAAAACTGGGGGCTCAGTTGGTTAAGTGTCTGACTCTTGATTCTGGCTCAGATCATGATCTCGGGGTCATGGGACTGAGCCCAGAATCGGACTCTGTGTTGAGCATGCAGCCTGCTTAAGATCCTCTCTCTCCCTCTGCCACCCACCACTCTCATGTGCATGCTCTCGCTCTCTCGCTCGCTCTCTCTCACAAGGAAAAAAAAAAAACCAGCATGGCAGTTCCTCCAAAAAATTAAAAATGAAACATCCAGCATCACACTCCTGGGTATCTATCCAAAAGAACTGAACGCAAGATCTTGAACAGATATTTAGACACCCATGTTCATAGCAGCATTACTCGCAATAGCCAAAAAGTGGAAACAACCCAAGCGTCTTCTGACAGATGAACAGATAAACACAATGTGGTCTATACGCACAATGGGATATTGTTCAGCCTTAAAAAGGAAAGGAATTCTGACACCTGCTACAACATGGATGAACCTTGAGGACATGATGCTAAGTGACATAAGCCAGGCACAGAAAGACAAATACCGTAGGATTCTTCCAATGATGTGAGGTACTTAGCATAGTCAAATTAATAAAGATGGAAAATAGAATGGAGGTTTCCAGGGGCTGGGGTGGTGGTGGAGGGGGACTGATTTTTTTTTTTTTTTTTAATGAATGCAGGTTCCTGTTTGAGACAATGAGAAGGACTCTGGAGGTGGATGGTGGAGATGCCGCACACCAGTGTGACTGTGCTTACGATCGCTGAGCCAAGCACTTGAAGTGGTTAAAAAGATAAATTTCATGTTTTGTGTATTTTACTTTACTTTTTAAATTTTTAAAAAGATTTTATTTATTTATTCACAAGAGACACAGAGAGAGGCAGAGACACAGGCAGAGGGAGGAGCAGGCTCCATGCAGGGAGCCCGATGCGGGACTCGATCCCAGGACCCCGGGGTCACGCCCTGAGCTGAAGGCAGATGCTTAATCGCTGAGCCACCCAGGCATCCCTACTTTAACTTTTTTTAAAGCTGTTAATAATCTTACCTAAAAATTGAGTTAATTCTCTGCTAAAATATGTATTCGTTCTTTAGCGACTATGGCTGCAGTATTTCTCCAGAGTGTACAAAGCACAGGTACACACATAGGACATAAGCAGAAAGATGGAATATCTACCGATACTAAAATTTCATGGTGAGGGGGGCAATTTGAAAGGAATGCCTAAAAAGGCTTGTGGGATAGGGGACGTGACAATAACAACAACAACAGCAAACGTTGAGATGTACTCCTTTTCCTTGACAAGTTCCTGTGCCATATTCCAATTAAGTAGACACATGTCAAAAGGCGAGACTGGAAAATCAGATGCAGAATGATCTGCAGTAGGATTTCTCAACATCTTGGCCATACAATTCTTTGCCATGAAAGGGACTGTCCTGTGATTCACAGGATGTTTAGCAGCCTCACTGGCCTCTACCCATTAGAGGCCAGTAGTGTCTCTCGCCCAGCTTGACAACCCAAAGTGTCTCCAGACGTTGTGAAATGTCTCCTTGGGATCCGATCTCACCCCACTTAAGAACCACTGCTCTACAATTAGTTAAACTTAATCATAACTTGGCCAATGGGTAGGTTTGGGGTAGAGGCTCAGACAGGTTGATTACGATGTTTACAAACCCAGCTTAGGTGTCTCAGCCCTGACAGGTATTGGCAGGTGCTATCTCGGCTGTGACATTTGTAGAACTACTTTATCCTGTTTAAAGGATGACCTCTGTGACAAAGGAATGCCGCACCTTCTGACCCTGTTTGTGAAGCTTTAGAAAGGCATTATTATTTCTACGGTTAAACAAAGACTCTTACGAAGGCAACAGAGCTTAAATATGGTGGGAGGGACACACAGCCAAATTAAACTGGAAAAGAAATGAATTCAAACTGCAGGCCCAGAGTTCTTGATAAGCTCTGGCTAAAGCACTTCTATCTCACAGATCAGATTTAAATTACAACGTAGGGTGCTGGTCTCTATCAATCAACAATATCCATCAAGGGAAGACTCTTTGTCTACCATTGTTTGAATAATGGAAGCCTTTACAACTGTTTTCATTCCCAAGGGCTTAGAACAGATTTGGGACTTGGGACATGCATGCGCAGTAGTCAGACAGTGGGACGGAGCATACAGATAAATGTGGATGGTGCATATGTAGGGATTCATACACACGGGAAATGACCAATGTGGGGTTTACTCCTGTGCTGATTGCATAGTGTCCCCTCCCTCTCCCAAATTCATGCCCACCTGGAACCTCAGAATGGGACGTTATTTGCAAATACTGCCTTTGCAGATGTCATTAGTTGAGACGAGGTCATATTGGTCTAGGGCCTTAAATCCAAAGACTGGTAACCTCATAAGAAGGTCTTGTGAAAACACAGAGGGGCGTAGGGAAGAAGGCCACAGGAGCAGGGCGCCTGGGTGGCTCGGTTGGTTAAGCATCTGCCTTAGGCTCAGGTCATGATCCCAGGGTCCTGGGATCAAGCCCCGCCTGCATGAGGCTCTTTGCTCAGCAGGGAGTCTGCTTCTCCCTCTCCTTCTGCCCTCCTCCCCTGCTCGTGCTCCCACTTGTGCCCGCACACATGCTCTATCTCAAATAAATAAAGTCTTAAAAAAGAAAAAAGAGTTGGATTAAGACTCACCAACACATGACCCCTGAAAGAAAAAAAGAAAAGCAAGCAAGCTATGGGAGCATGGAGACAGATTTGGAGGGATGTGTCTGCAAGCCAAGGACGACCAAGACAATCCGCAGAATCCAGATGAATCTAGGAGAGAGGTGTGGTGCAGCTTCTTCCTCAGAGCCCCCGGCAGGAACCAGCTGACTCCGCCAACCCTTGGGTGTCAGACTTCTGGCCTCGGGACCTGTGAGCGCATCACACGCCGATGGTCCCGAGCCCCCCAGGCGGTGCCCTTGCTGCCGGCAGCCCTGGAACCTGCTCTAACTTCTAAAGGAAAATCTCATGGAAACACGGGCTCCTGGGGAGACACAAGGTTTGGGTGGGAGAGAAGAGGGGTGACGGGGGAATTCCAGAGGAAAGGCCAGCGGAGGGAAGACAGGGCGAGCTTTCCCAGCGCAGAGCGGGCGGCCAGAAGCAGGGCTCCTCCTGCAGCAGCACCTGTTAGGTGGGTGAGGAGTGGGGGCCACCTGGGTAGTAGGAGGGGCCAACCTGGCTGTAGACACACCTGGAAAGGGGCACTCGGGAGCTTAGTCTGGGGCGATGCCTCGGGGCTGTCCCACGTCAGCGCTTTCTGCATGTTTCTGGACCCGATTTATCCTCTACTCCCCGACGGCTGCTTGCTGCTTCCTGCCGGAAAAGATTTCCACTCCAGGGTTTTGTTGCCAGCCTAGATGTTTTATTCATGTTCTCGCGGCGGTGTATTAGTGAATTAATTCTGCCTTCAACGAAAATGAAGACTTTACCAACCTTCCCCTTGTGTTCTCTAGGACGACACTGCCTTGGGCCCGGAGTTTGTTATACCAGGGGCTCCGAGACAGGAGCAGAGGCTGCGACCTGGGGACCTCCGCACAGCAAATTCTGAACTTTTAAACTGACTTCTTACTATGTTTGGTTCTAAACATGTGGTCTAAGAAGAGCAATGGAAAAATCTAGAAACAGTGCTCTGAATTTTCTTATAGGATGGAATACACTTATGGGGGGCGGGGTCACAAATTTGAATTGGTTAGAAATGTTAGCATCGTGGCATTGGGTTTTCCTTTTTTTTTTTTTTCTTTGCACAGGATTTTCTCTTTGTTGTTTCATTCCAGAAAAGGTTATTAGACAAACCACAACATAAAATCCCAATTCATTTACTTTTGTCTGGCTCCTTCCCAACAGCTCACCTTTTCAGGACAATGATTTGGTATTTGTATGCGTTGTGAATAGATCACCACAATGTCTGGTTGACCTCCACCAAGAACGTTTTTCTTGTGATGAGAACTTTTGAGATTCACTCTCTTAGCAACTTACAAATATGCAATATAGTATTATTAGCTATAGTCACCATGCTGTCCATTACATCCCCATGACTTGTTTATTTTTTAAAATTTTATTTATTTATTCATGAAAGACAGAGAGAGAGAGAGAGGCAGAGACACAGGCAGAGGGAGAAGCAGGCTCCATGCAGGGAGCCCGACGTGGGACCCGATCCCAGGACCCCGTGATCATGCCCTGAGCAGAAGGCAGACACTCAACCACCCGAGCCACCAGGTACCCCGACTTAATTATTTTACAACTGGAATTTTGTACCTTCTGACCACTTTCACCAATTTTGCCCACTCTCCAAACCCTGCCTCTGGTAACCACCAATCTATTCCGTGCCTATGACTTTGATTTTGTTTTAGAATCCATATATAAATGGGATCATATGGTGTTTGTCCTTCTCTGACTTATTTCACTTAGCATAATGTCTTAATGTCCATCCATTTGTTGCAAATGGCAAGATTTATTTTTCTTTCTGGCTGAATAATATTCCACTGTGGTTATCTATCTATGTATCTACCTACCTACCTATATCAGTATATCTCCTATATATAGTACATGATCTCTCTCTATATATGTATTTATATAAGTATTATATGTAATATAGAGAGATATAGAAAATGTGAGATATATGTATCATACATTAATGATCTATATGGACATCCATATATATCCACTCCTCCACCAACGGACACTTTGGTTGCTTCCATATCTTGGTTATTGTAAATAATGCTTCAATAAACATGAGAGTGCATCTATTTTTTTAATTAGTGTTTTCATTTTCTTTGGACAAACACCCAGAAGTAGATTTGCTTCATCATCTTATAGTTCTAATTTTAATTTTTAAAGGCACCTCCACACTGTTTTCCATAGTGGCTACAGCCATTTACCTTCCCACCAACAGTGCACAAGGGTTCCCTTTTCTCCATATCCTCACCAACACTTGTTACTTCTTGTCTTCCTGATAATAGCCATTCTCACATGTATGATGTAATAGCTCATGTGGTTTTGATTTGAATTGCCCTAATGATCGGTGATGTTGAGCACCTTTTCATGTACCTACTGGCCATTTTTATGTCTTCTTTGGAAAAATGTCTATTCAGATCCTCTGCCCATTGTTTTTATTGTTCTGTTCAGTTGTATGGGTTCTTTATATATTTTGGATATTAGCCCCTTATCAGATACATGATTTGCAGATATTTTCTCTCACTCAGCAGGTTGCCTTAAAGTAATACTGATAAAAAAGAGTGGGGCGCAAACCTGCATGGAGCATGCAGGGAGCATAAGGATGCCGCTCTGGTCTTCCACTGTACTCTGCTTTTGTAAGCAACCCAGACTGCACCAATAGACTCTAGTTCTTGGAGGGTGGGAGTGGTGTCCTTGTCCCTTTGTGTTCTCCCCAGTGCCCGGAGATCGTAGGGAAGCAGTGGCCAGTAGACAGATCATGGGCTTTGGCACCAGACAGGTTCTTGAGTCCTGCCTCTGGCACTTTTACAATCTGTGCTTTTGTTTCTTCATCTGCAAAAGGGCTGTCGTTGTTCATCTCATCGGAAAAAATTTGCACCAAGAAAGGAGACTCAGGTTTTTTGTTTTCTGTTTTTTTTTTTTTTTAAGTGGTGTGTTATTCAGACAAAATAGGAGTTCATATGATGCTGTTGCCCTTAGACACCCAATCCCTTCTCCTTGACCGAGATGTTCTTGCCTGACGGTCCAGGGAGACTATTTAGAATGGTTTGTTTATGCAGATATTTTTTTAAAAAAGTACATCCCAGTTCCTACTGTAGTATCTAGATTCAGGAGTGGCTAGTTGAAGTTACCTATGCCAGCTCTCAACTTTCCAGTGTCTGTGTGCATGTGTAGAGAGTATAGTTTACTCGCTAAGCCTACAGCTTACTAGGGAACTACATCGTCTAGGCTGGAAACCTAGCTTTGTTACTAACTAGGCAGATTCTTTAACTTTTCCTGGCCTCAGTTTCCTCAGTTGTAAAATGAGGCCAGTGCTTATCACATAGGGTTATTATGAGGATGAATAAGACAGTCTGTGCAGCATACCTAGAGTAGAAGCAGGTGGAGAATAAATACGGTTATCATTCGAGGAATTTTAAGTCCACTTACATTCCCATTGGTGATATGTTGTAAATTCCTTAATCTTGGTTGTAAAATCTTTCATCTTTTTAGGAGCTCTGCTGTAGGTCTTATGGTTGCTCTGCTGAGCAGGAATTCTTGTGGTTTCTATTATAACCATATGCTGTCTTTTTAAATGCACCATGTCTTTGGTCCATACATACTTGCTGTAATCTAGCCATTTCTGAAGAGCCAGAGAGAAGACTTTTTTCCCCATTAAAAATGTCTATATAGTGTTTACTATGTGCCAGACAGTTCTGGGTACTGGGGCGTTGTGGTGAATGACATGTCCCCTGCAAGGGAACTACACACCAGAGTACAAAACTGGCCAGGACCTACACTAGATGTACCTGTGTAGAGTGGAGTTTCATTCATGTTACAGATTCAGACAAAGAGTGCATTTTATACTTCCATCTCAATATAGAAGTTGCCCATGAGATGTGATGAAAATGTCTGAGTTTCCTTCTCTCATCCTTTAGCAATATATTTCACCTTTTGAAGAAAGCAAAAGAGTAATATTTAGCATATCAGACAAATAATAAACACTCATGAAATTACATTGTTTTCTTGACAGATAGCATCTTTTTTGGATTAAGTTGGTAAAATATACACAATGATTTATCCTGAGAGGTGGCACAGGTTGAAAAATAGAAACACGTACAAGAAAAAATACACAGAGGAAAATTAACGCAATGGATGATTGGGGGTAACTTAGAAGAGCTGAGAATATATATACCCAGTGTGGCAGGCTAATGCCCCCCAGAATTTGTTCACATCCTAATCCTCATATGGAAAGAAGTCTTTGCAGATGTGATTATGTGAAGGATTTTGAGGTGGGGAGATTATCCTGAGTTACCTGGGTGGATCCTGAATGGGATCACATGTACCTTCAGTAAGAGGGGTGCAGGTGGAGATTTGAGCTAGACCCAGAGGAGAAGGTGATGTGGAGATGAAGCAGAGAGATTTAAAGAGGCTGGTCTGGAAGACTGGAGTGATGTGGCCACAAGCCTACGCATGCTGGCAGCCACCAGAAGCTGGAAGAGGCAAGGAACGATTCTCCCCTAGAGCCTCCAGAGGGAGTGTGCCCCTGCTGACGCCTTGATCTTGGTCCAGGGATGCTGAGGTTGGACTCCTGGCCTCTAGAACTGCGAGAGTCCATTTCTGGTATTTGGAGCTACACAGCTTATGGTAACTTGTTACAAGAGCCACAGGAAACTAACACACCCAGTCATTTCAGATTAAGGCTGGAAAGACAACCACCAAGGATTCAGTCATCCATGTCTTGGGATTAGGTTATCCAGGATGTGTCTAGTATATGTCACTGTCTTGCTTTCAAACTTGATGTCCCTTTATCTTCCTTTGCATTTTATTGAATGCCAGATAGCATAGAGCTTTAACATTTTTTTTTACTTGTAGGTCTGTGTTTTAATTGTGGATGGAATGATGGCATCTCTTTTTTGAAGGTATCCCAGGTAATTTTAAGGCATGGATTGTGTTGCAAGGCATTGATTTAGGTGAGAGATGGAAACTCTGATGTCTGCTTTGATCCACAGCAGAGTACAGCTATTTTACTTTATTTTCGGAGTACACTATTTTTGCAACATGCATGGGAGCATCTCCCAGATCTTGGGTCTCTTTCCCTTGTAAGACTGCAGAAAAAAAGCAAACGCTTGAGGTTTGATTCCTTTTTTTTTCTTATACGCTCTGTGCTGGCCTTGTCATATTTTAAGGCCTTGATGAGTCTTTCCTGTAAACTTTTTTTTTAAGCTTTTTTTCTTTTAAAAAAGATTTTATTTATTCTTGAGAGACACAGAGAGAGAGAGAGAGACACAGGCAGCGGGAGAAGCGGCTCCATGCAGGGAGCCCGATGCGGGACTCGACCGGATCCGGGACCCTGGGGTCACGCCCTGAGCCCCCCGGCGACCCTTGATCTCTTTTTTAGACCCCGGCTGAGCTGGTCCCCGGCCACGCTACCCCTTCGCGGTCCGGCCGTAGCAGGGTAAGGCCGTGCTCGTCCTATTTTCCTAGGGTCCAACTCCCGGCGCACACCTGCCGCTAAGCCGGGGTCTCTTCCCCGCGGCCCCTCCTCCCCTCCGCGGAGGCCCGACGCCGTCTACACTCCGATGCTCCCTGACTTGGCCGTCGGGGCGCAGGGTCACCGACCGGCTCGCGGCTTTCCGCACCCGCGGGCCGGGCCTTCCTCCGGCCCCGACCCGGCGCCCACCGCCTCCTGCCCCGCCGCCGGCCCCGCGCTCGGGCCGCCCCACAGTCGGGCTCCACCGGGACGAGGCCGCGCGGCACCCAGGGCGGGCCCGGGCACCCGGGCGGCGGCGGAGCGGCCAGTGAGCCCGGGGCCCCCGCTCCAGCCCTCGGGGCGCCGCGGCCGGTCCGGGGGAGCTGAGCCGGGAGGGCCGCGTGGTCACCGGGCGGGGCCCGCCGCTCAGCCAAGGCGCGGGGTCTCCCAGGAACTTGGCGCCCGCGGAGCTGCGACCTCGGGGCGCGGGGTCCTCGGCAGCGGGGCGGCGGCGGGGGGCCCCGGGGTGTCGGCGGGTCCGAGGGCGGCGGCGCGGGGCCCCGGGGTCTCGGCGGGGCGGGTCCGAGGGCGGCGGCGGGGTCCCCGGGGTGTCGGCGGGTCCGAGGGCGGCGGCGGGGTCCCCGGGGGTGTCGGCGGGTCCGAGGGCGGCGGCGCGGGGCCCCGGGGTCTCGGCGGGGCGGGTCCGAGGGCGGCGGCGGGGGTCCCCGGGGTGTCGGCGGGTCCGAGGGCGGCGGCGCGGGGTCCCCGGGGTGTCGGCGGGTCCGAGGGCGGCGGCGCGGGGTCCCCGGGGTGTCGGCGGGTCCGAGGGCGGCGGCGGGGGGCCCCGGGGTGTCGGCGGGTCCGAGGGCGGCGGCGGGGTCCCCGGGGGTGTCGGCGGGTCCGAGGGCGGCGGCGGGGTCCCCGGGGGTGTCGGCGGGTCCGAGGGCGGCGGCGCGGGGTCCCCGGGGTGTCGGCGGGTCCGAGGGCGGCGGCGCGGGGTCCCCGGGGTGTCGGCGGGGCGGGTCCGAGGGCGGCGGCGGGGTCCCCGGGGTGTCGGCGGGTCCGAGGGCGGCGGCGCGGGGTCCCCGGGGTGTCGGCGGGTCCGAGGGCGGCGGCGCGGGGCCCCGGGGTCTCGGCGGGGCGGGTCCGAGGGCGGCGGCGGGGTCCCCGGGGTGTCGGCGGGTCTGAGGGCGGCGGCGCGGGGACCCCGGGGTGTCGGCGGGGCGGGTCCGAGGGCGGCGGCGGGGGGCCCCGGGGTGTCGGCGGGTCCGAGGGCGGCGGCGCGGGGTCCCCGGGATGTCGGCGGGTCCGAGGGCGGCGGCGCGGGGCCCCGGGGTCTCGGCGGGGCGGGTCCGAGGGCGGCGGCGGGGTCCCCGGGGTGTCGGCGGGTCCGAGGGCGGCGGCGCGGGGTCCCCGGGGTGTCGGCGGGTCCGAGGGCGGCGGCGCGGGGTCCCCGGGGTGTCGGCGGGTCCGAGGGCGGCGGCGCGGGCTCGCGGGCTCTCGGGCTCCCGGCGCCGCCCGACGTCACTTCCGACCGGAGCCAAGATGGCGTCGGCGCGGCCGCGGACGCCGGGGCGGGCGGAGCGGCGGCAGCGGCGGCGCGGGCGGCGGCTCTCGGCGCTGTGAGGCGCGGGGCGCGGCGGGCGCAGGTAAGGGGGGCGGAGGCGGCGGAGGCGGCGGGGCCGGGCGGGCTCCGGGACGGCGGCGGGGTGGGCGCCGGGACGCCCGTCCCTGCCCGCGAGGAGCGAGGCGGCGGCGGGGGCGACCCGCGGGGACCGGGCGGGCGGGCGGACGCGCCCCCTCGGAGCGGCCGGGCGGGGGGGGGGGTGGATCTCGGAGCCGGGCTCGGGCCCCCGCGGCCCCCCGCGCCCCGGACCGGCCTCGGGGCCGCCGCCGCCAAGTTGTGCGGGGCGCTTTGTGGCGGTTGGGTCGCCGCGCGCCCGGCGGGGGGAGGGGCGGGGTCGGGGTCGGGGTCGGGGTCGGGGTCAGGGGCGGGGCGGGACCCGGGTCGGGGTCGGGTCGGGGTCGGGGGCGGGGCGGGACCCGGGTCGGGGTCGGGTCGGGGTCGGGGCCGGGGCGGCGGCGGGTCCCGGGCGGTGGGCGCGGGCGGGGTTCGTCCGGGGCCGCCCCTCCTCGGCAGCCGCCGCGCTCCCCTCTTTTGTGCCGGGCGCGGGCGTGTGTCGCCCACTTGGCATTCCTGACGCGTCGCGTGCCTTTGCGCCTTTTGTGTTTATTCCCCGAGAGTTGCGCGCCCCGAGGCTGGAGGTGGCCCCCGCCCCGCGCCCCCGTCGCGGACCCCGGGGTTTTGCTCGCGGGGAGCCGCCGCGCGCTCGCGGATGGACCTTTGGCTACCGGAGCCGCCTACGCGCCTACCCTTGGGGGGCCGGTGGGACCCGTGGGACCCGAAGCAGCCGAAGCACCCCTGCCTGCCGCGCGGAGGACCCCCAGCGACCCCGCTGACCCGCGGAGCCCGGCCGGGCGCTCGGGTCGGGCCCCGTGGGGCGCGGAGCCCGGATTCCTGGACGCAGCTGTAACCCCCCGAGAAAGGGCATTTACGCCGCGCCCCCCCCCCCCCCCCAGCCTTCCATTCAGTGTTGTGCTGGGGTTGGTTTTACTTCATTAGTTTTATTGCAGGCGCCTCGGGGAGGTCCCAGGCGGCCCTCGGGCCCCTTCCATCGGACGCTGAAATGGTCGCACCCACAACGCGGCCGAAATCTCTCCAAGTTTTTGTTGACTACAGGGTCTAATTGTTAAAAGCAACGATAAACGTCGGACGCCAAGCGCAGCCTCTCGGTGACTCTCTCTCTCTCTCTCTCTTTTTTTTTTTTTAAACCTCCCAGACCAGGCTTCCCGCCCTCTCCATCGGTTGTGGCCGAGTATCGGGAAAACGTAGGCCTTTCCACATTTTTTTTTTTTTTTTTTTAAACACGTTAGGAAATGTGTCGTGCACGTATTGAGGAGGAACTGGGACACGCAATCATGTTCTTTTTTCAGAGGGTTTTGTCTTTGAGACGGGCTTGCAGCTGCCCCATCGTTCTCGAGAGGAGAAGCTGCGGTGCACTCACTCGCTCAACCATATTCATCATGCGTAGAATCTCATTGTGGCCTTGAGAGGACCTTTCAAGATCCTCTTACTAAACACCCTCATTTCAGTCTGTAGAAGCTGAGATGGAGATTCTTGGGGGAGACTAAGGCTGATTCACAGCTTCTGTTACTCCAGGGCTCTTTTCTTCCTATCTGTTTGTTTGTTTGTTTGATTTAAATAAGTGAATACATCCCAAGTGTGTAGAAAAATACCAGGCACATAATAATGGCGCTCAATGAAAGTTTGCTCTTGTTGGTGCTGAAGGTGGCTTTGACTGAAAAGTCGGCGTATTCAGATGTCTTTTTTCTTCTCCTTTTGTGGACAGTTCCTGAAACAGTACGATTTAAATTTCATTGTAATGATTTGTTTTGTGAGTACACATCATAAGAAACGATTCTCAGAGTAGGACAATATGAAAATAGAGAAAAGCACAGAGAAGGAAGGGAAATGAGCTCTAATCCTCCCACTCGTCAGATAACCCCTGTTAACATTTTGGCAGACCTCCGTCACCTTCCTGTCTTTCTTGTGCATGTGTGTATTTCTTGCATATATTTATTCACCTCTGTGTATTTGTATTTTATACAAGATTGATACTATGTTGTGTGTATTATTCATAACCTGTCTGTGTTGGGAGCATATATTCATGCCATTAAATATTCTTCAATATAATTTTTAGTGGCTGTGTAATATTTGAGTGGGCCATAATTTATCAATTCCATATTGATCAGTAAAGCTTCTGTAGCCTGAGATTCTCGTTTCATTGAGATTCGTTTAGATTTTTCCATTGTGAATTTTAAAGTTTTGTGATTTTTTTTTAAGACAATATGTGAAAATGTTAATTCTATCTTTTAGCCTCTAAATACGTATTTTCCCTGCCAATGCAGTTATAAGAAGCAGCAGTCGATTTCAGCTTCCTTTTATTCTCTCCTCCCTGAGCCGGGTCTGTGCAGTTCCATAGGTATATCTGCACTCATATTCCTTTGATGATGATTTTACGTTAGATGTTTATTTATTCATGGGACTGTTTTCTTTAAGCTGCCGATCTCTTTTCAAGTTACAGATCTGATTTACAAACCTTTTAAGTCCTGTTAAATCATAGACTTTCTGGGATGGAAAGCACCTTAGGTTATTTACTATTTTCATGTCTTCCAACTTGCTTTTCATGCTATTTTTAATAACCCAGGCAGAGGAAAAAAAGCCCGTGGGCTGCACGAGAAAACTCCATAGTGGGAGTGAAAAGGGAGTAGTAGTAGGTGGACAGTGGGGGAAAACTCAAACTTGTGTGGCAGTGTGTAGATACTGGGAGTTTCCAGATGCTGGGGACATTACCTGACAGTCATTACTCTTGACACTGCTGACGTGTGGCCAGCACTCTGTGGTTTGTGTGGTGCCCATCGGTGACACTGTCACTCCTCATAGCATTTGGTTAGAGGTCTGGCTCTCTCCTTTTGAAGTTAGAACTTTGTAATTAGAGCCGGTAAAATCATCTTCCTAGATCGACCAAAAGCTACAGGTTCCATTACTGAGAGCGTTACTTAGGTTCCATGAAACAGGATTTCTTAACCTGGGCAGGGTTGACATGTGGGGCTGGATAATTGTCTGTTTAGGGGGCTGTCCTGTACGCTTTAGGGTATTTTTTTTTTTTTTTTTTTTATGATAGTCACACAGAGAGAGAGAGAGAGGCAGAGACACAGGCAGAGGGAGAAGCAGGCTCCATGCACCGGGAGCCCGACGTGGGATTCAATCCGGGGTCTCCAGGATCGCGCCCTGGGCCAAAGGCAGGTGCCAAACTGCTGCGTCACCCAGGGATCCCCGCTCTAGGGTATTTGGCAGCATCCCTGGTCTCTCTACCTGTGAGATGCCAGTAACACTCCCCGCAGCCGGAATAACTAATAGAGTCTCCTGATGTTTCCAGATGTCCCTTGGTGGGGACTCAGTCCTCAAGCACTGCATTAAAGGAAGGGAGGCCCATCTGATCGGATGGTGGAGTCACTGAAGCAGTTTGTGGAATCTGTTTAGTCAAAGAACTATAAGAAGAGAGTCTGGTTTCCTTGAAGTCCACCTTGGGATCAGGGAATGGACTTAAGTGGCCTGTGGCAGTCCCTGGGTGTGTCTTTATGATCATACCCCATGGTCTACTTTCAGCAAGTCTGTGGCAAGAGATAAAGCAATTTGAGATAACCTGGAGACTCTGAAGGAGTTTTCATGACATAGATCAACATTCCCTGTATGTAGATTAAACTATTATGGATTTAAATAAATTTGTATAGAGTTCAAGCATGGTGACTCATGTAAGCTTGTGGTCTGTTATACTTGAATAGCATAGAAACATCTGTTTTCTAGAAGATGAGACTCATTGAAGCAACCCCTTAAAGATTGATGGTAGAGGCCAGACTAGATTTTCTAAGATTTTTTTTTTTTTTTTTTTTTTTTTTTACAACTGATTCAGGGTTATGCACTGGAAGTGGTGAATTTGTCCTGAGGAAATAGTTTACTTTTGAAGTGCTTACGTAACTTTAGCTTATTTCTTTATAACTTAAAGATCGATATTGATTTTCATGGCATACATGCAGCACGAATGCGACTTCCCGTGGGAGAAGACTGCAATCAAAGATTGCATACTTTAAAAGTATGGATAGTATAGATTGAATTTTTACTGTGGCGTAAGTGATCTTCAGGTAGAACTTAAGGGAAGAGATGTGGTGCTGTTGGACCATGTTTGGTAATGGGGTGGCTCTCTCAACTATGGAATACCTGCATAATTTCACTGGAATGAATGCATGTGTCATTTAAATATTCTTTCGTAAAGAGAATGCCTTTCATTCCCCACCCCCACTTCCCTGAAGCATGAATTAGTTATTGTATGTAGTAAATCTGGCTCATTTGGAGTGAAATACGCTTATAATATTTTTCTCAGTACTGCATAGTACTTAGGGCCTTGGTTCAAGTCATACTTAGGCTGTGTTTCATTTATTAGTCTTTTGGAACATGCAATAAAGGAGGTTTCACTGAATTACTTATGTATTTGCCAGGCATTTTGGTGAAAAGAATATTTTGTAGCTCTTGCAATAAATCATCTGATAGGCTTTGCTTTGAAAGAGCTAAATTACTTCTTGGCACAGCTTGCCTGAAATATGTAAAGCTAAGTGCAACTGTTAGTTTGATTACTGTGGGCAGCCTGTCTGGGAATTGGTAAAACCTACAGCTTTTACATGTGCATATAAGTAGTTCCACTAAGACTACATTAAACTCTGGTGGGAAAACTCTATGGCATTTTCAAGTAATTTAAATGATGCTGTTAAAATTTGAAAAGAAATCTGAGATTCACCAAACCCTTACATACTTCAGTATGAATCCTGCGCATTACCCAAGGGGTTATTAAGACAGTATAAATTAAGCATAATTTGGAGAAAGAGTATAAATATGATATTCTTAACGTTTCTCACTGTGAGGCTAATTTTAGGGACTTTGCTGTAATTCTAAAAGGCCTTAGTTTTAAAGTACATCTGAAAGGAGAATTTTTAAGAAGGGGGGTGGGTCTCTGGGACAAATTTAGATTTTTAATGGTGAAACTGCTGCCCTATGTTAGAGGACGTTGAGCTAGTCAGTTTACCTGTTTTGGGAGGTAAGTGTGTCAGTGCAATCCCTAGTCATTTAGTTGAGCCCTGCCTCGATGTGTGGAATAAGGCCTCGCACCGGGCTGAAGTATTCCTGGCCCTGGAGGGGCCGCTCTGTTATCCTGTCCCCGTCCTGCTTGTAAAGGGGGCGCAGGGATTACTTCTTTCCTTTCCCGGGGTGTTTTGTGATGAATAGATGAAGAATATGAAAGCAACTTGAGATACTTGTAGGTCTCTTCGAAACTATTACCAGCATTTTCCCGAGCTGCTCCTCTTCGCTCGGCTCCCGAGGGCCAGTGCGGTCGCATTATTGGCAAGAGGAACCCTTCCAAGCTCCGAGTCCTCCGGCTTTTGGGCCCCCGCCGCCAGCGCGGTGGAGGAGGCACTTTTTCCTCAGCTCTCCCAGCCTGTCACAAAGCCAAGTCCTTGGTCTCCTCTTCTCTCTGGACATCCTCGCCCTTCCTTGGCAGCTTCCCTGGGCGCCCGTGCCTGAAGTCCCCTGCATCTCCATCTCCAGCCTTGGGGGCGGCCCGTGCGGGGCCTGTGCCGGGCCTGTCCCCTCCTGTTGGTGGACGCAGCTTTCCACGCGGATGTCTGGCCTGCCCCAGAGGCTAAAAGGGAGCTCGCCACCGTCCGCTTAAACACCGTCCCTACTCCTGGCGACTCGACCTTGAAAATATATGCATTCTTCAGTCAGTCACAGTCCATATTCGGGACTCCTCTTCACCATTTTTTTACTTCCTGTGCGTTAGAAGACACCTTCTGTCCATTCTGTGTGTAGCGGTGGTCATTTTTTTTTTGTTTGTTTGTTTCTTTTCAGCTGTCATCTGTGGTTCACACCCTTACGCCCTATGGCTTATCATCTCGGGTTCTTAACCCACTTGCCTGGTCCCTGGCTGCCCTCTCCTCACCTCCTTCCTGTCAATTTAATCTTTCAGAACTGGGAGACCGTGTTTGTGGCATTCCTCAGCCGAGGCCCTGTTGCTCCTCGTTGCTCCCGGCAGGGGGCCGAAGCTGCCTCCTGATGGGCCTCAGGGAATCCGGCTCCTGGGCTCTCCCGGTTGCTCTGCCTTGAAATAATTCCCCTTGCATCTTTCCCTAAAGACCTGCAGGGCTTTGGGAGTGGATCGGGAGGGAGGGTGAGTGAGGGAATAGCTCCTGTGACAGCTGGGGAGCCCGACCCACAAGTTTGCATTTAACTGGGACTCGCATCCCTCTAGAACCGCCCTTTTAATCTGCTGCTCTGCACAGACCCTCCCTGGACCGGCGCCCTCTGGTTTACCGCTGCGGGTAGTACCAAGAGATAATCTTTCATTCTTTTCATCGTAAGTGGGGAGGCATATATCTTTACCTTGAAACAAGAACTACAAATTATTTGGAACCCTGCTTTCCTTTAAAAAGTAAAAGCTTAAACGCGTACAGAGCCACTTAAACTGTAGAGCAACACATAAACATTGCTCTGTAAGCAGTAGGTGTTGCTATTATTTTAAAATGCTCTTGAGAACAGAAGTACTTGCATATTTAGAGGTTAGACCCTGAAGCTCAGACTTTATTTAAAGTAGAATGAGTCACTCTGTACCAAAAGAATAAATATCTTAATAAACTCTTGGGAAAAGACCTTGAATCTTGTAGTGACAGAAGTGTGCCTGGGATCTTAGGAAAATCTAGTTGAAGTTGTCAGCCTGTCTGGGATAACTTCCAATTTTGCTCTAGGTTCTTCACTTGTGAATTCAGGAAGCCTTGTGATTTATGTGGAGTTTGGGGAAGATGAGTTTTCTTATGTATTTTGTTGTGTAGGAAAGATAAAACAAAACAAAACAAAAAAACTCTGAGCAGCTATTTGTAAGGTAACTCTGTTAACACTTAGAGAGCCTTTGTGTGAGAAAATGAATATTCTAGTGCCAGGAGCTGAGCACCATGTTGCAGAAGTTCTCTTCCCTATTTTAGGAAATTCAGAAGCATTTTTGTAGGCTTTCTGAAAATCCCTCAACTTTAAATGTTTAATCACAAAGGTAACATCTGTATTGGCAGCGCCGGTGGAGAAACATTAACCCAAAAGGGTCAACTGAGAATTCATTTTATTTTGGGGATTGTGAAATGAACGGTCGTTTCTTGTTTTGGAAATTTCGTGTTTGAGTTGGAAGCTTGACATTTGAATGTTAGGAAAGAATTGACTTAATTTTCCTTTTAAGATAATTTGAAGTTTTTACATGTCTCACAAGGGGAAATATTAGGAAAGTCTCATTTTATAGGAACTTCTTTGATTTGAATGCTGTCTGGAAGAATGTACAGTCAGCAGTTGGTTAAGCTGGACTTTTAGGAGAGATGGGAGCCGAGCTGTACTACAAATCTTGAGTGGGGCACAGTTCTCTTCACAGAGCAGGGACTGGCCACACAGCATTTGTCTTCTTACTCACTTGTCTTTTCTTGTGGATTTTTATATCAATATTTTTTGCCAATTAGTCTTGAAAATAGGAAACGAAATTAACTTATTAATTCAGGAGTATTTTGATTGGATGGAGTTACTTCAAGAAAATTGACAATGATTCTTTTTTTTTTTTTTTTAAGTATTTATTTGAGACAGAGAGAGACTGAGCGCTGGAGCTAGGGGAAGGGGCAGTGGGGAGAGAAGCAGATGCCCTGCCGAGCAAGGAGCCCCATGTGGGGCTCAATCCCAGGACCCTGAGATCATGACCTGAGCTGGAGGCGGCGGCTTTGCTCACCTCGACGGTGATTCTTGCGGTTTTTAGTACCGTGAGGAAGAATATCAGAGTAAGACGTTAAAGTGAGAGTAATATGTTTTAATTTCTTTAGAGAAACAGTATTTTTAATTGTGGGATTAGAGGGGATATTTGTAGAAACCCTAAACAAAACCTGGAATTTATGATGTAATTCTGCGTTTAGTGCGATAAAATGACATAGATATATAAATTTAATCAGAAGAAAGGAAAGTGTATGTTAATGGTGGTCCATAGCATAAACCACATAAATGGTAAATAGCATTTACTATACATTTATTGCTAAGCTAGCTCTTCATTAATGGCTGCTTGAAGCAGTATTTTGTTAAAAAATTTTCTTGAATCTCTCTTTTCCACAGAGATATTCTAAGGGAAGGAAAAAACACTTATAACATCATAATCTAACTTTGGGTTTATAGTACTTTCCTAGCACATTTGCAGATCTCTTATTTAACATTCTTCTGTGGTGTTAACTTACATATATTTTTTGTTTTTAAAAAATTTTTTTATTCATTTGAGAGAAGGAGAGAGAGAGGGAGAAAGCATGAGCCCTGCGCTGGGGAGGGGCAGAGGGAGAGGGAGAGTCATTCCCCACTGAGTGCAGTTCCCACTGCAGGGCCCCATCCCAGGTCCCCAAGATCATGATCTGAGCCAAAATCGATAGTCACTCGCTTAACTTTTAAATGCCACCCAGGCGCCCCAACTTACATATTTAATTTTAATTTTAATTTAATTTTAGTTTTTTTAAGATTTTATGTATTTGAGAGAGAGACATAGAAAGCAGGAGTGGGAGGAGAGGGAGAAGCAGGCTTCTCTCTGAGCTGGGAGCCTGATGCAGGGCTTGATCCCAGGACCCCATCATGACCAGAGCTGAAGGCAGATGCCTAACCAACTGAGCCACCCAGGTGCCCCAACTTACATATTTTAAACAAAAGTTTAATAAACCTCATTTTCTTGTTGGATTTCTGCGGCTCTGAAGCTGTTCTGAACAACAGACTTTCTGTTTTTCCCCTCCATTGTGTGGAAACTGTTGTCAGGATCAGGTTCTCCCACCTGGAGTAAATTCACCGGTCTGTGCTTCCTTATTTAGGATTGTGTCAGGACACCACCTTCCAAGAATTTGGAGAATCAGACCTTAGGATATTTGTTCCTGGTGTTCTGGGCCTCACTGGGGGAAACTGATGTATTGAAATAGGAAAAGTGATGGGTTTATTTACGAGCATTCTATTCGTTGTGTCTCCTCACTTACTTCGCAGATAGGGAAATTCCTCTGTGTGATATACTCTGTTCTACAATTGCCTTTTTTGCCTTGGGTAGAACTTGTTCTACACGGGGAAAGACTTGAACATCCAGTTTTGAGAAGCAAGAGTTCACACCCTCCGAATCTTTGCTGTATTCTCAGTCTCTTTCTCTTTACACACACATGCGTGCACACAAACTTTATTTTTAAGATGATAAATGCACAAGGTTTGATTTTTTTCATTTCCATTTATTTAACTTGGTAACATAATTTGCCTTTTAAAAGAGGACTTGGGGGGTGTATTTTTTAGTGCGAAATTAGATGTTCTAGATGGTTATTCTTGTGAAATTGTGTTTGTTATTTTAGAAAAAAATGAATGATTTTGTGTTTAGCAAACTCTGGGGCAGATTCTATATTTATGAGTTACATGTTTTTGCTTAATCCGAGTAAGTGCTAAGTGTTTTTATTATTCATATCTAGAGTTCATAGATTGTGTAATTTGGTGATTCCATTCTTCTGGTAGGAATTATGAATGGTAGTTTTTATTTTATTTAATTTATTTATTTTAAAAAAGATTTTATTTATTCATGAAACACACACACACACACACACACACAGAGGCAGAGACACAGGCAGAGGGAGAAGCAGGCTCCCTGTGGGGAGCCCGATGTGGGACTCGATCCCAGGACCACGGGATGCCCTGAACTGAAGGCAGATGCTCAACCGCTGAGCCACCCGGGCATCCCAAATAGTAGTTTTTAATAACAAAATATGCTAGCTGTGCTTGGGAGTTAATAAAAACTGCTCTTGAGAAGTTGGCATAGTTTAGATATTTTTACTATTTTTCTAGGAGTTTCTGGATTGCAAGAATCTTTTGGTTAGCATTGTTAAACACTGTAAATCTACTCTGCTAAACGCTTAATCATCCCTGCTGTTTGCTATAAAGATTAATTTACCATGAAAGATGTACTTTAAGCTGTGATTAGTATTAATTTACCTTGAAAGATGTACTTTAAGCTGTGATTAGTTTTAGAATATTTATCTTAGGTAGGCTATAAACTTTCTAAAACCTCTTTCACAAATTATTATTTTTTAACTTTTCTTTGCATCTAGTCCATGTTTTTTAATGCATTAATGATTTTTTTATATTTTAATATACCATACTAGGTCTCTTAATTCCAGTGACTCTGAATGTTGCAAATTTAATTATTTTTCAAATAGTTCCAAAAGAGTTAAATTGACCCAAAAGAATACTTGTAAAATAGTGACTTATAGGTGAATATACAAATCAAATCAAATAATTATCTTCCTACTTCTCTGCCTTCCTTCCAGATTTAAACTACTCCTACAGAATCTATTGCTTTTACTTTGCCTCTCAAGTAGTTTTATAGATTTTACAAGTCTACAAAGGGCAAATGTTACAGTTTAACCTGTTAAGGTGTTGCATTCCTGTTACTTCCTGTCTTTGTTTAGTTTAATCTGCCTTATTTTAGAGGATGAGTGACAGTGAGATGCCAGGGACTCCTAGGCTCTTCTGACCCAAGGACTGGAATGTCCGGTGTGTCTCTCCTTTTTCTGGTCTCTGGCTCTCCATGTCAAGAGATAGTAGCCTAACAGTTGTTAAGGTTGTTTTGACACTTTAAGGAACCAGTATTGAAATAAAGACCCCAATAATTGTTGTATTGATACTAATCATATATAATCAAATCAATTTTATTTTAATTTTTAAAAAGACTTTATTTATTCATGAGAGAGAGAGAGAGAGGCAGATACACAGGCAGAGGGAGAAGCAGGCTCCATGCAGGGAGCTCGATGTGGGACTCCGTCCTGGGACTCCAGGATCACACCCTGAGCTGAAGGCAGGTGCTAAACCGCTGAGCCACCCAGGAATCCCCCTCAAATCAATTTTATGATATTATTAAATATTTGTAAGGATGATTTGTCCTAGGATTTGGAAGCAATATCTTGAGAAGTTAAGTACATGTATATTATTAAAGCCATGGATTTGTAAAATCAGGACCACGCTCTTACTTTTCTAAGAATGTATGCTATTAGCAAAGTATAGTTGGTGATAAAAATTCACATGCTCTAAATTTGTATATCTGCCTAAGTATTTTATCTGATAGATGTCAGCAAGCTGGAATGGAAGGGATATGTAGAAATATTCAAGGTGGTTTGGTCAGGTATAGAAACTGAAAAAAGAAACTAAGGCTTTAGCTAGGGTAGGATAAGTCTTAGCTTCTGAAAATTTTAAGATTTTCAGTATTGACTGTTAGAAAACCAGAGGCACTTAACTGTTTAGCATTTTTTCCCTTTAATATGGTAGAATTATTGAGTTTCAGTGATTGGTATGGAACGATTCCTCTCTGCCCCCACACGAATAGGATTGTTAGTTCAGGTTCTCACATATGATAAAATTGATCTTAGTTAAGTGGATATGTGAAAACGGCACTGCTGAGGTCAACACTGAATATGAGAATATGTAGGATTGCCAGGCGGCTCTCACAGGGGTTTTGCACTGCTGGAGGAACCTTAAGGAAGTTACTTCAGCAGCAGCTTGTAGAGTCTATAGTTGTTTTAAAATACATTGTCATATTACAGCTAGTTACATGATTATTATAATTCAGGGTTCTCAGCTGGGAGGTTATTTGGGAAGGCCTGTAGGTATTTTTTTTTTTTTTTTTTTTTTTTTTTTTATGATAGTCACAGAGAGAGAGAGAGAGAGAGAGAGAGAGGCAGAGACACAGGCAGAGGGAGAAGCAGGCTCCATGCACTGGGAGCCCGACGTGGGATTCGATCCCGGGTCTCCAGGATCGCGCCCTGGGCCAAAGGCAGGCGCCAAACCGCTGCGCCACCCAGGGATCCCCCCTGTAGGTATTTTTGATTTTCGAGATGATCAGAAGCACTGTTGGCATTTGATGGTGCAGAGCAGAGTTAAACGGCCCCTCCTAGAAGGGACAGACAAGGAGTAGTTGCCCAGTCCAAAATGCAGTGGTCTTCTGTTGAGAGACACTGCCAGAGTCTCAGTTCTTGTGTTTAACATCCCTTGTTTTTAGTATAGTTTAGTAAAGGATTTAATTTTTAAAGTATTATTTGAGAAGTCATTTTTGGATTTGCAGTGCTTTTGACTCTGTAAAATATTTTCGATATATAATTTGACAATGTTGTGAGTCAAGGGGAGCGAAAAAAAATGAGTCTGGTTTTTGGCAATTGGGATTAGAAGTGATTGGAGAGGAGAGCCCAAGCATATGTGTTTGTAGCGAACTCTGGGGGGGAAAAGATGTTAAGACCCCTTTCTCTGGAAAGAAATGATGAGTGCATTCCTGTTAGGACAAAGAGGGAACAGACAATGCAGAAAGTCAGATTATTAATCATTTAACAACCTGAATTATATTGTAACTTTTTATTAAGAAAAAGTGAGATTGAGATAACAAATGAAAGACTAAGTGGTTCTAAGTACTTTAATATTTGAGTTCTTTGGGATTAGAGGCCAGATGCCATGGTATCTCAGTCGTTTGAATCATGCCTGTGAGCCTGTAACTACAAAAGGGGAGGAAGGAAAGGAGGAAAGTGTGAAGTGAAGGGAAAAAAGCAATGACAAGCAGATGGGAGGAAGGAGGCAGCATCTCCTTTGATGAAAGAAAATGGCAGCTCCATCCTTCTGTGTCCTTGGGATAAAAATCTTGGTGTCCTCCCTGACTTCCTCTTCTTTCATACCAGCTACTCTGGCAGCAAATCTCGGGGGCTCTGTTTTTAAAATATATCTGGGATCTGAGTACTTCTCGTACCTCTTTATATGGGCCAAGCGGCCGCTGCCATCTCTTGCGTAGATGGGGGCAGGAGCCGCCTGAGAGGTTGGCTTGCCCCCACCCTGCTCCCTTGTGGTCTCTTAAACCTAAGGCACGTCAGGTGTGCCACCTTGAGCCTCCCAGTGACTTCCCACCCCTTGATGGAAAAGCTCTAGCCGTTCTGGTGGACAGTGCTTACCTCGCAAAACTTGTACTTTATCTGCCTCCCCACCCACCCCCATTCCCACCTTACACCCCACACCTTTCTGAATCACTTCCTACACTTTCCCTTTCATTCACTGTGCCCTTGTCACCGTCCTTGCCCTTCCTCAAACACCCAGGCACACTGCCGAAGGGAGTTTCTTACTTCCTTATGATGCTCCTTCCTCATACCTTCCTGGCCCACAGGTCTTCTAGTTTTTATGCAGTTGGCCTTTTCTCATGGAGGCCTTCTCTGACCAGACTGTTGGAGTCACAGGCAGAGAGATAGAGACTGTAATTCCTATCTCCCTCTCCTTACCACCTCTTTATTTTTCCCGAAAGCACTTTTGTTATCTGACCTGCACATTTTACTAATTTATTGCCATCTGTTCCCCTAGAGGGCAGAGATTGTTCTGCTTACTGTTGAAAACAGTGGTTGACACATAGTAGGTGTTAAGGGGAGGCAGGAGTAAACAGTTGGTGAAATATGGTTAAGAAGCAATGGCAGAAACCCATTATGAGAGTGGTGGAGTTATCCTGACCTCCTTGAACTTAACTTCTTACTTACCTCTGTAAAAATCAACTGGGCTAACTTAAGTGAATGTAGCACAGTGTCTGCTGGTCTTAGAAGCAGCTTCATAGGTGATAGTTGCAATGATGGTACCAGTGATTCTCATGGGAAGGAGAAGACGACAAACCGATGGAAATGGTAAAGCATCATAGCTCTTGCCAAAGATCTTTCATGACAGCATTTGCGTTTTCCTGCAGAATTTTTGTTCTGTTCCTTAAAGAGAACTCCCGGTGGCCAATATTAGTAAATCCATCCGTAAAAGCTTAGTAAGAGGGCAAGTGAAACCACTGACATTTTATTCACTTCTGAGTTGCAAATTGTCCATCCCGACGGTCCTCCTAGTGGACTGTATGGCATTCAGTAGGCATTGATGATAGAGGGAGCAGAGGGGCACACCCCTCAGGCCACTAACCTCATCACTGTGTGACAGCCAAATCCACAGTTGAACCTCATAATGATTTCAAATCTAGAAAAGCATGGATTCTGCTCAATAGGAGATGTATACTAAGGAAAGACATATTAAATATATATGAGAAAGATGTTCAATATTAAAATTTAAAGGAATGGACTTAATGGGCTAACCTCCAGTTGTCTGAAATCATATTCACCGAGTATTTCCTTACTGAGAGTTTATATTGGTTTCACTAGCCCTGAGCTCTCTAACTAAAGATGCAAGTTTCAGAATACATTTCCTTGTGCCGAGTGTGAATAAAAACTAGTTCAGGTGCCCAGGTCCTGACTTAAATATAGTGCCTCTGATTGTTAAAGGTGATCAGGTGAGTGTGTGGGGAAAACCCCAACCATCCTTGTTAATGAAGTGGGGCAAAATGTTAAAGCACTATGTTTATGATAGCCGGCAGGTAGTATATTCTAGGATGAAGGGTGTCATGAAGCCACACGTTCCTTGGTTTATTAGCAGCTAGAACGTAAAGTTCTACAATGTGAGTAGAGTCTTGTGGATCTAGGAAAGAAGGATAATTTATTAAAGCAAGTTCATGAAGAAATAGGAGACCTGTTCCTGACGGTATGTGTGTGTGTATGTCTACCTGCTGGAAGCAGTTAGCATGTCGCCGGGGAAGTGCTACTTAAAGTGGTGCGGCTTCCATTTATTGTGAATGACTTCCAGTGACTCCTAGGTTGTGCACGACAGCAAGGACCATCTTCACACATTGTCATTTAGAAATAAATGTCATATGCATTGACAAGAAATGATTTTGTCATATCATTTCAGTGTACTATGAATATACTGAATACAAATTTTAAGGGAATCACTGCAGTTCTTTTCAAACAGCTTTTATTAAAACATTTTGCCTTTTACTACAAGGGTTTTGTTTTGTTCCTCAAAGAGAACTCCCCGTGGAAATGTTAGCAAATCTACCTTCCTACTTCAGGAACTTGAAAAACTAAATAATGTAAAGGGTCTAATTGTGTTTGCATTCAACACAGTATTGATATAAGTGAAAGAAGGACATTTATTTACATTGCATAATAAATTACTCAGCAGTGCTTTGTGTTTCTATTAACAGAGCTAATCTGTTTCTTCTTATAAATGATGTAATTTCACAGCAAAAATTTGATGTCATTCTAATGAGTATGCTTTCAATTGTAGAGTACAATGAAGGCCTAGTAAAGATTAGTAAGAAATCTATTTTATTGTAGATAATAAATCTGCGAAGTAAGCTCTCAGCATAGATTGAAGTTGATCTGGCATGGAGTTGCTTTATGAATAGCCCTTTGAGCAAACTCTACAGTTCTGTGTGTGGTTTTAAATCACTGTAAATTTGTAGGCAGGTACATATTACAATTGTCTGTTTTTCTTTTTAGGGCTCATGTAATCAAAGAAGTTTCTTTGTTGTGTGTATCTTTTCAGAACACAACAGGAATTGAAAATGAATCAGGTGAGTTTAAAAATAAGAATTTATACAAATACATTACCTAGATGCTAGACCAGTTCTTGATTTTTAAAAGATCAAAACACACACATTCATTTCTCCCAGATTTTCTTTCCATTTCTTAGTACCATTAACTGGTTCATTGCTTTCATAGTGTGCATTTGTTTGTGGAGTGGCGTGTGCTCTGTTGTGCTGTGGGTTGACATTTCCGTGGAACCCTGCACTAGGGACTGGTTCTTTGAGACCGTAGTTCAGACTTTCTGTTTCTACCTTTCCCCTGCCACACTGTAGTGTTAATTTTTTTGTTTTTGTTTTGAAGCTTATTAAGCTTTCATTTTTAATAGTTTTTTAAAAATAATTTTTATTTAGTAAATTATCCATTGGTTGTAAAGGGAAGATTGAAATTTATTTTTAGAGACTAAAATTTCCTTGAAAAAACAAGATAGAATGGATAGAATAAAAACAAGAAGGCAGACATTAAAATATAAGATGTATTTCTCCCTATAGGAGGGTGTGGGACTACCTAGGAATTAAACAATTCTGCTATGGAGATTTCTGTAGCCTCAGCGGTGTTCTGATAAGTAAAACCAGTTATATGGCCTAAATGTATTCTAAACTAGGATTCTTATTTTCTAGTCTTAGTATCATTTCACTTGTAGTTACAGAAAATCATGGGTGTTAGAAACACTCTTTTGAGGTCGTCATAAACACATTTAAAAAATACAAAAGAAAAAACTTAGAAATGTGAAGTCTAATTTGTAGTGCTTAGCTTAAAACTATTGGACTTGAAAACATTTGGTATCCCTCATTATCTGAAATTGGGGACACCTTTTTATCACTTATAGGTGCTTCTAACTGTAGTCCCAGTTTTCTTAGGGTGGCTATTTAATAAGTTCAGTTCCGTGTTGCACAGAGAGATGTGAAATTTTTGGAATGGATTCTTTTGATTTCTTTTCATTATTTTGCTGTATCAAAAATACGTTTATTTTAATGCGGGGGACCATACATCATAAAAAATGAATCTGGCGAACACATGGGGCACATGGTTTCTATTATTTTACAACTTGCAGATTTACTGACATGCTTTTGAAGCCAAATTATTTTTGAAATAGTGAGATGGAGGAGGGGAAAAGAGAATAGAGTGGATTTTTGTAGTCCTTGTTCATCAACGTTATGTGCATATATATGTGATACATTTCACTTATTTTTTTGTCTTAAGACTGATTCCATATAAATGTGAACCTGGCCATCCAAAGGAACTTGATTTTCTCTAGAAATCTGTTGTTAGAAGAGCCTCAATTCTGGATTAGAATGATTGTGAATGCTTCCAGAGTGGAATCCAAATATTGACGTTACTTTTGGGGGCATCACTGTTCAGCAGTCAGTTATTTCAGGTGGCTACAGCTGTACCCTTAGGCTTAAATTAGGCTTTAATTCTTACGCTGTATTCAGCTACTAATATTTTATTTCTAACGTCTTTTGACCTGTTTGACACCTCACACTTTCACTTTATGGTCCCTTTTATATCAAGTGACCTTGTGTTTAGAGAAAGTCCATATGCCATTCAAAAGAGTTGTGGCAATAACCTTTTCTTTTTTTGGCTCTTTTACAATTTCATTTTGTTTTTGACAAGTTTTAATATCAGATCTGCAGAGGACTGCCTTTGATGCCAAATGCCAAATATCAGTGGAAAAGTGTCCTCTTATGTTTCTAATGGTTAGCACATTTCTGATTTGGATGTAATTTAAGTGGTCTGGTAGTAATGAAACTTTTATTTGGATTATAAAAATTGTCCACTTTTTATGAGTAAAATTTTCAGCATCTTTAGTTATATTTTCCTTATCTGAGGGATTTTAGTTGCATGATGTTTAGACCTGATTATTATGTCATGGCATAAAATCTATGAGTGTTTTTCAACAACTGTCTCAGTAATTCTTTAAAGTTAAGAATTGTTTCAGGACATTTTATGTTTTTCCTTCTTATATTCATTCTTCCCATTTTTAGCCAGTGAAAATGAGCAATCAGTGCTTGAGAAACATGAAAGTAACTACGCAAAAATTTAGATATTGAAAAAGTTTTAACTTGAACGAGATTGATTTTTTTTTTTTAAGTTTATTTAAGCAATCGCTATACCCAGTGTGGGGCTTGAACTCATGACTCTGAGATCATGACCTGAGCTGAGCCCAAGAGTCAGACGCATATCTGACTGAGCCACCCAGACCACCCCTGAACCAGATTGATTTTTAATTAAAATCTTAATGGGGATTGTAGGGTCAGATAAATTCTCTCTAGGGACTGAGCAGCCTTGGTTAGATGAATTTTAGCAGTCAGATCTATCCCTTACAGCATGGTCTGGACAGCACAATACCATTCATTCATATGTGTCTGCTGCTTGAGGTTTAGGGACCAAAGGATCCCCAGAGTGAGCAGACCATATTATTTGCAGATGGGTTCTTTAGAGGAAACAGTGGACTTGGAAGACTCACGGTATTTTAGGAGCTGACTATTGAAGCAGGGTTCTGGACTGTTCAGTCTTACCGTGGTGTGTGCTCTTGGAGTGGTAGCTCCCCAGGCTTTCTTTCTCACTCTAGCTCTGGGCTGCACAGAGCCTCTGGATCCACATGTTCTTTGTCCTTCTTTTCCTTCCCGTTCTCTGCTCAACACTTATCCCTTTTCTTACCTTCCCAGCTTGGAAGCCTTGGAATTCTGCTTGCTTTGCCTCTGAGCCTTTGTTCCTTCCAGCCTAGTCCTGGCCTGGTTGGCAGGCAAGTAGAGAGCCACTCTGCTCCCCCACTTCATTCTCTCATTTTCTTTTCTCTTCATTGTAAATCATGCATACACTTTACTTGCTTCATATCCCAATATTTAACTTTGAAGATGTTCTAGTATTTTCCTCCTTTTCCGCCCTAGATTTACTTAGGAGAATCTACAACTTTGCAAATGACTTTCCCATTGAATAAAGAGTTTAGAGTGCTTTACTTTATAGAATATCAATGGTGAGGAAAGTTCCACAATTTGAATATGCTCATAGTAGTTTAAGATAGATACGCTGGAGTTTACTACCACTTCCTCTCTACTGAGTGCTTAAGCAACATGCCAGGCACCCATTATTTTCTCACTCATTTAGTCTTTGCAACCATTCTATCAAGTGTAGGTATTATATCCGTTTTATGGATGAAGGCATGAAGGCCCAGAGAGGTGGCCATGGCTTGCCGGTGGCCACTCAAACAGTAAGTGATACTGTCACACTGTCACTCGTCAGATTCCAAAGCTCAGGTCCTTGGTCACCGTGCTATACTGATGTATCAGTCAGGATAAGCTGTGTTATACTGTGCTAACAAACAAGCAGCTCCAAAGTGTCGGGGGCTTAACGTGGTGTCCTTTCATTTCTTGTTCTTGCTACGCGTCCTGTGTGGATCTGCTGTTGTGGTTGCTCAAGAACCAGAGATGATGGAGGCTTTGTTTCAATATACATCACTTCTATTCACATTTAATTAGCCAGAGTTAGTCATGTGGCCACATCTGACTAGGGGCTGGATGGGATGGAGGTGGGGGCCAGTGCCATCCTGTCAGGTACCTGGGAGGAGAGGAGAACTGTAATATTTTGGGTAAAGCTTCAGTGATTTCCCCCCAGCTTTATTGAGGTATAATTGACATGGTACATTGTGTAAATTTTAGCCCTAATGAGGTAATACAACTGCTTTGATTTCTGATTTATTGAATCCTAGTTTTTTTTTTTTTTTAAGGATCTTCGCGTAACTTAAGTTGTTCCTGATTCTATCAACATAGTAGCTTATGATTGCAGCATATCTATATCCTGATCAATGATCTTTAGTATTGCCAGTAGCCTGTAGCAAAATAGTTTAGCAACTCAGCCTTCCAGACTTTTAAAAAGTTTTATGTAGTGAAATAATAAAAGAAGCTTTTTTTAAAATTTTTATTTATTTATGATAGTTGCACACATAGAGAGAGAGAGAGAGAGAGAGAGGGAGAGGCAGAGACACAGGCAGAGGGAGAAGCAGGCTCCACGCACCGGGAGCCCGACGTGGGATTCGATCCTGGGTCTCCAGGATCGCGCCCTGGGCCAAAGGCAGGCGCCAAACTGCTGCGCCACCCAGGGATCCCTAAAAGAAGCTTTTAATCACTGGATGCTGCAGATCCAACTCTGATAATTGGGAGAAGCCACCCATAGTTGCAGTATCTTGCTGCTATAAATTTAAATGAAATACCAGTAAAACTTGCTTATTTTTGTATGTTTAAAAATAAAACCATTGGTATATATTGCCTATCTCAGATGGTACGTTTTGGATGTACATTCGTTCACTCATTCATCTTGCGTAGACTGTACCCCAGCATGTTGTGGATTCTGCAGTGAGCTAGACAGGCACGGGCGCTGCTCTGCAGCTTACCTAGTCAGAGAGAGATCATTGAAAAGTGGAAGATGAGACAATTTCAGGTAGTGAAAAATGCCGTGCAGACCGTGAAACCCAGTAGTGTAGTAAAGGATGATGAACGAAGGCAGGAGGAGGTTCTTTGGGTTCCACGGTCAGGGAAGGCTGTTCTGAAGAGATGTCTAACAACTAAAACGGACACTCAAGTGATCGCCAAGAACCAGATACACAAAGATCCAGGGAAAGAAAATTCTTGATAGAGTTAGCCAATAGTGAGTGCAAAGGCAGGAGGTGGGCAATGAGCTTGCTGGTTCAAGGACACAAAACAGGTGGGGGTGGTGGTGGTGGTACTGGAGCTTGGCAAGCATCATGGGCTTTGGGACAAGGTGAAGTTGGGGAGAGGCAGGGGTCAGATTCATAAAGCCTTAATGGCCATAGAAAGAAGTTTTTATTTTATTCTAAGTGTAGTGGAAAGGCACTAGACAGTGATATGATCTGTTTTCTATTTTTTTAGAGTATCACCTTTATCTTTATTGGGCAAGAGGATAGTAATATGTTTGTTCATTATTGAGATTAACACCATATTTGAGGATAGTTTCTTCAGTTGGACAATTTAATGGGCCTGCCGCTTTTTGAAGGAGGGCACTTTTTAATGTATTTCAGAACTATTGACTACTATTGTTTTCAGAGATGGTGTGAAGGTTTTCTTGTTCTGTGTCCCCATCTCTTTATTGTTATTGCAGTCATACTGATTCCTTAAACAAACACAATTTAATGCTGTTTCAATAAACTGTAGCTTGTTTCATCCCCTCCCTCTATTGTTTGCTCCCAGAATAGTAGCTAAGAGTCTTGTTTGCAAGTTTAAACAAAGAAGAGTTGTTCATAGAATTTAAAGTATTAGCACTCTGCTTCTCAGATGTCTTTTGCTGGTGACAACAATTAACTGTGGTGATTATCATTAGTCTGTGGCAGAATAATATGTATCTTAGCGTGAATATGCTGTGACATATGCTCAGTGCAAAGCGATGTACAGCCACTGCTGGTGCTCTCCAGTGTTTTGATTAAATTGAATATTTAAGAAACTAGGTGCTTTAATTAAATTGACTAAAACAGATACATTTATGGTTGTTTTCTGTGTGGAGTATGTAAAAAGAGTTGCTGCTATAAATTTAAATGAAATACCAGTAAGACTTGCTTATTTTTGTATGTTTAAAAATAAAACCATTGGTATATATTGCCTATCTCAGATGGTACGTTCAGCCTCATGTAACAAACAGCAGCCAATGCCAGTGTCCTGCTACATGACTCTCTGTAGTGGAGTTACCTTCCCCATTCCGGTGGTATCTGTCTTGGGAGGGGGGGGAGGTAGGGAATGGGGCAGGCTGGTTCTAAGGCTACCGTGTGTCTGGAGCAGAGCACATGAGGGAGGAAGGAATGGTCAGAGAGGTGTGGGCTCAGCTCTGTGGTCATTGTAAAGATCAGGGTAGACTTTACTTGGGGAGATGGGAAGCCTTTGGAGGATTTTGAGCAGAGGAATGCTTGAGTTGGGTCAGAAAAAAGCCTCAAAAGAAAAAAAAATTTTTTTCTCAGCATCAATGTTTTTATCCTTTGTTTTCTGGGACCATTAAAGTTTCATTTGGACATGATTTAAAGAGGAGAGTGTAGAAGTCATTTACTTATTTTATTTTAAAGATTTTATTATTTATTTTATTATTTATTTGTTTATTTAACAATAAATAATATTTATTTATTTATTATTATTTTATTATTTATTTATTTATTTATTTGAGAGAGGAGAGAGTGAGCGGAAGAGAGAGGGAGAGAGAATCTGAAGCAAACTCCACACTAAGTATAGAGCCTGATGTGGGGCTTGATCGCATGACTGCAAGATCATGATTTGAGTTGAAACTAAGAGTTGGACTGGTTGGCTAACCAAATGAGCTACCCAGGTGCCCCTATTTTACTTTAGAAACTTCTTTGAGGTATAATATTTGTGCATTAAAATGTACTCATTTGAAGTGTATCAGTCTTCAGGTTGATAAATACCTACATCCAGTGCTCTCAAGATGTAGGATACTCCTTCCACTGCCCCGAAAGTTCTTTCTAGCTGCTCTGCAGTTAGTATCCCCCCGCCCCCTCAGCCCCTGCCCAGGCAAGCACTGATTGACTTTCTGTCCCTGTAGGTTGTGTTTTCCTGTTCTGGAATTTCACACGAGTGGAATCATTAGCACTTGTCTTTTGTGTTTGTCTCCTTTTTGAGCAGCATCGTGTTTTTGAAATTCATCCATGTTGTTGTAGGTATCAATAATTTATTCCTTTCACAGAGGACATTTTATGAGGGACAGATTTGGCGAAACCGTGAATGACTCTCTTTCATTTTAGGTTATCTTCCCCACTTTTTTCCTAATCCTAGATATTGCCAAATATGGTATAAAAATTGAAAGTACTTTTAATTGAAATACGAAACCATGTTTTAGCATATTATTAATATGGCATTACAGTTTTAAAGGATTTTGTTTATTTTACAGAGAAGAAGGAGGGAGCACAAGCAGGTTCAGGTTGATAAATACCTACATCCAGTGCCAGGTTGATAAACACCACATCCCAGTGGGGAGTGGCAGGCAGAGGGAGAGGGAGAAATAGACTCCCTGCTAAGCAAGGAGCCTGATGTGGAGCTCGATCCCAGGACCCTGAGATCGTGACCTGAGCCAAAGGCAGACTCTTAACTGACTGAATCACCCAGGCACCCCTAGAATTACATTTTTATAAGTAATTATAAATGCAAATTTGATTTTTCAGACTTTTTAGAAAGAGACTTCCAAGTAAGGTGATTCCTATGTGTTAGGACTTAAACCTCAATTAGTGAATGTATAGTTTAGAAAATTAACATGTTTGATAATGGTGGCACTTAAGTTTCATTCTGAATCATGTATTCTACGAGATAAATTAGCAATTTTTTATGAGATCTGGGGCCTTGTCTTTCTGAATGAAAATATATTATTTCTGAAGTTTGAAAAAGAATTAGTAATGTGGATAACATTTCCTCGTATAACTGTGGCAAGAAGGCTTATAGTTTTTGTTATTAATGCTTTGGTAGAGAAAAAGGTTGTAGGATTGTTTAGCTCTTCCTCCCCTTTGCTGTCTGGTGACTCACATTCCACCTCAGTCCTGGCTTGCCCCTCCAGCTGTGTGACCTTGGGCAAGTCACTTGACGCTTTAGTATTTGCTCTTTTACCTGTTAAATAGAGATAGTAGTGGTGGCCACTACATATGGTTGTGGTCAAGAGTAAATGAGTTAATAAACATAAAGGCCAGTGCCTGGCAAATAAGAAACACTGTGCAAGTGTTGTCGTTATCATCGTTATTTTTAGCTGGTAACCAAGTGTGGATTCTGCTCTATAACATACTTTCTAAGCACTGTCAGTGCTTTAGTTTAGACCAAGGCATTGCTTGTTTGGATTATCACGGAAACCCCCTCATTATCTGCTTTGCTGACCATCTCTTTCCCCATGGGACCATTCTCTGCAGGCCTTGAGTTCTGTATTTATACTACATAATCCTGACCATATAGGAAGTCAGGAAGGTGGGCAGTTAACCAGGAGTCGTTTGGAATGTCTTCATGGATGAACTGGGATTTGAACATGACCTGGGAAGGATGTAGAAGATATTGACTGGTCAGAAGAATTGAGGGCAAGAAGGATCAGTGTGGTCTGGGAGCCCTGTCAGCTAAAAGCCTGACTTGTTGAAAGACCCTAAGGAGAAGGAGGACCTCCAAAGCGTAGGGCCTGTAGGGATCAGGGAGGAACTTTAAGAGTAAAATTGGGATTTTTCTGTGATTTCTTCCAGTAGAATTCTAGTTTTTTTTAAAGCTGTGGATAGACCAGACAAACTCCATGTGACCTGAAAACCTGTGGCTCCAAAGTTTGCCACCTTGGTGAAAGTAAAGTGGTTTGAGGTTTGGCAGCCGAGTCTCAACGGTGGCAGACTCACTAGGAGGCAGCATAACCTTCCTTCTGGACCAGGGGAAGGGGTATGGCCAGTTAGAAGAGCTCTCAGGACCTAATTTACTTTGCTTCTCTTGAACCTTGAAAGACTCTAAAACCAGTAGAGTAACTACTGGGTTTTATTTAGAATGTTTTTAAAAAGAGTTCTGAGGCAGTTGCTTTATAGGATGATTGATCAAGAAGGCAGAGGGTTTAGGGAAGTTGAATATAGAAGAGGCTGGAAACCAGAAAACCTTCCCATCACATCATGTCAGTCCCCTGCCCAAGACCCTCTAGCAGTGTCCCACCACTCCCCAGATGCACTCCAGTCTCTCCCCAGGCCTTCACGGTTCTGTAGGTTCTGGTGGCAGCCGCCTTGACTTTCTCCCACTCTGACGCGGCCACAGTGTGTCATTTTGTTCCTAAACATGCCAAGCCTTTGTTTCCTTGGGGTATTCCCCCGAAATGCTCAGTCCTTAGCACATAGCCATTGCCATCTTTCAAGTCCAAGTGTCTGTGTGTGTGATCTTCTCTAAGATGTCCCCGCAGCTACCCCCCTTTTTAAATTATTTTATTATTTTTATTTTATTTTTTAAAGATTTTATTTATTCATTCATGAGAGAGAGAGAGAGAGAGAGAGAGAGGCAGAGACACAGGCAGAGGGAGAAGCAGGCTCCATGCAGGGAGCCCGATGTGGGACTCGATCCCAGGACTCCAGGATCACGCCCCGGGCCAAAGGCAGGTGCTGAACCGCTGAGCCACCCAGGGATCCCCAGATAGCTTTATTTTTAACTCTTTGAGGAACCTCCACACAGTTTGCCAGAGTGGCTGCACCAGTTCATATTCCCACCAACAGTGCAAAAGGGTTCCCCTTTCTCCACATCCTCTCCAACATTTGTTGTTTCCAGTCTCGTTCATTTTCCCCATTCTCAAGGGGGTGAGGTGAGATCTCATTGTGGTTTTGATGTGTATTTTCCTGATGGCAAGTGATGTGGAGCATTTTCTCATGTGCATGTTGGCCACGTCTATGTCTTCCTCTGTGAAATATCTGTTCATGTCTTTTGCCCATTTCATGATTGGATTGTTTGTTTCTTTGCTGTTGAGTTGAATAAATTCTTTATAGATCTTGGATACTAGCCCTTTATCTGATAGGTCATTTGCAAATCTCTTCTCCCATTCTGTAGGTTGTCTTTTAGTTTTGTTGACTGTTTCTTTTGCTGTGCAGAAGCTTTTTATATTGATCAAGTCCCAATAATTCATTTTTGCTTTTGTTTCTCTTGCCTTCATGGATGTATCTTGCAAGAAGTTACTGTGGCTGAGTTCAATCAAAAAGGGTGTTGCCTGTGTTCTCCTCTAGGATTTTGATGGATTCTTGTCTCACATTTAGATCTTTCATCCATTTTGAGTTTATCTTTGTGTCTGGGGTAAGAGAATGGTCTAGTTTCATTCTTCTGCATGTGGATGTCCAATTTTCCCAGCACCATTTATTGAAGAGACTTTTTTTTTTTTTTTTTAATTTATGATAGGTCACAGAGAGAGAGAGAGAGAGAGAGAGGCAGAGACACAGGCAAAGGAAGAAGCAGGCTCCATGCACCGGGAACCTGATGTGGGATTCAATCTCGGGTCTCCAGGATCACGCCCTGGGCCAAAGGCAGGCGCCAAACTGCTGCGCCACCCAGGGATCCCCTGAAGAGACTTTTTTCCACTGGATAGTCGAATATTAGTTGACTATAGGATTGAGGGTCCACTTCTGGATTCTCTATTCTGTTCCATTGATCTATGTGTCTGTTTTTGTGCCAGTACCACACTGTCTTCATGACCACAGCTTTGTAGCACACCTGAAATCTGACATTGTGATGCCCCCAGCTCTGGTTTTCCTTTTCAATATTCCCCTGGCTATTCGGGGTCTTTTCTGATTCCACACAAATCTTAAGATAATTTGTTCCAACTCTCTGAAGAAAGTCCATGGTATTGTGATAGGGATTGCATTAAATGTGTAAATTGCCCTGGGTAGCATTGACATTTTCACAATATTAATTCTTCCAATCCATGAGCATGGAATATTTTTCCATCTCTTTGTGTCTTCCTCAATTTCTTTCAGAAGTGTTCTGTGGTTTTTAGGGTATAGATCCTTTACCTCTTTGGTTAGGTTTATCCCTAGGTATCTTATGCTTTTGGGTGCAATTGTAAATGGGATTGACTCCTTAATTTCTCTTTCTTCAGTCTCATTGTTAGCGTATAGAAATGCCACTGACTTCTGGGCATTGATTTTGTATCCTGCCACACTGCCGAATTGCTTTATGAGTTCTAGCAATCTTGGGGTGGAGGCTTTTGGGTTTTCTATGTACAGTATCATGTCATCTGCAAGAGGGAGAGTTTGACTTTGCCAATTGGAATGCCTTTTATTTCTTTTTGTCGCCTGATGGCTGAGGCGAGCACTTCGAGTACTATGTTGAATAGCATTGGTGAGAATGGACATCCCTGTTGTGTTCCTGATCTTAGGGGAAAGGTTCCCAGTGTTTCCCCATCCCTCAGCTACCCCTTACTAGGACCTTGTCTTACTCCTTATCTGTCCCACTCTTGATTTCATCGGATTCCAAGGGGACACCCTGTCAGATGGGCAGAACCTGCCTTGTCTTCAGGGCTGCGCTCTCAGGTAGCACAGAGCTAGCCCATGGGGCACTCACTGGACATTTGTGGGATGAGAGGAGATAGCTGTGGTATTTCAGGTTGGAAGGATGATGGTGGTGGCGGGAATTAAAGAAAGGGATCCGAGACAACCTACTGCAGGTTTAGCAGGTGCGTTTGACTGTTGACCTCTACCCCTCCCTTGAACCTTTTCCCTAGCTTTTCTGACACCATGTTCTTGGAACCCCTTCTGCCTCTGTGACATTGCTTCTGGCCTTATCTTCCTTCCACTCTTGGTGGCATCCTGAGGGCTCTGTCCTCGCTTGTGCCTCTTTCTCTGATCTCATCCACTCTGCTGGACTCCATTGCCAGTTGAGTCTATACCCTCTTATAACTGTCTCTGCACCCAGACTTCATGGCACTTGACTGCCGGATACATGTGTGTTTGTTTGCAGCAACCACTGCTCCGAGTGAGGCATCCTGTCAGGCACCGGGTTCGGTGACGAGTGAAATAGAACCTGCCCCCTGTGTCTGCAGCCTAAACTTGCCTCTGGTGGGGAGACCCTTAAACAGGCCGACCAAGTAAGTGCTCACAAAGTGCGAAGTGCCCCAAGAAGTGGCCTATGTGCTCTTATGGAGTCTTGAGGGAAATCCTGCTTGGTAGGACAGTGGAGACAGGCTTCCTTAGGGCAGGGCGGGAGGCCTAGGGCATGAATGCAAAGTGGTACCCTTATGGCTCTTGCCTTGTGTGTGTGTGTGTTGGGGGGGGGGGGGGTCCCTGCCCCACCTTAGTGGTGCTTTGAGTCGAGGGTGGGATCTGTCTTCTGCTTTTCTCTTCCACCTGTGCAGGAGCTCTGAACAGTAAGTTGTTGCCTTTTATTGTCTTTGAAGCTGCTTATCCCAGTTTGTTCTCATCTATTTCGCTTATTCTCCTTTAGTGATTCACAGTGAAACCCTTAACATGAACCCCCCCACCCCATATGCCTGTAGGGAGCAGCCCCTCCAGTTGTAGTTAAGAAGTAAGGGAGGTAGGACTCAAATGTGCAGTCCAGGCCCTCCATCCTCACTCTCCTCTTTGGTTCCTATACTCTCTCCAGTTGGTCTCTCAGATCTCTCTTGTTCTCTGCTTCTCAGGCCTGAGGTGGGAGGTGCAGGAGGAGCAGAGGTGGTCTGTTTAGTGCAGTAGTCCTCAAGCTTTTTGCCTATGTGGATTAGATCTCTGGGTATTTACCATGTTAGAAATTGAAACACTTTTTTTTTTTTTTTTAAGCTTAATTTGGGGCTTGAACTCAAAGACCTGGAGATTAAGAGTCTCATGCTCTACTGAGTGAGCCAGCCAGGCCTCCTTGAAACAAAAATTTTTTTTTTTTTTTTTTTTTTTTTTTTTTTTTTTTTTTTTTTTTTTTGAAACAAAAATTTTAATTGGAAGTATAGGGTCACAGGAAGTTGCAAAAGTAGTACAGAGAGTCCTTGTTACCCAGTGGTAACATCTTACTTTATTACAGTATCAGAACCAGGAAATAGACCTAGTTCAGGAGTAAGACTACAAGCTTTATTCATAGATCAGAAAATTTTAAAATACAAATTAGAAAATTTTAAAACTTGAGATCAGAAGCTACTTATCCCAGCCATCACACATCCATTAGCCAGTGGAATTGATGACCTCATCACTTGCCATAACCCCTGGAAAACTCCCCTCTACTCACCTGAGAGTGAAAAAGGCAAGTAACATCTTAGTATGATTGTAAAAGTAGCCCTGACCTGTGGGCCCCCGACAGGTGGGCCCTGGATGATCGTGAGAGACCCCACTGGCTTTGTGGTTGGAATATGTACTCTGGAGTCCATCTGGATTTTTTTATCTTGGCTCTACTGCTTTAAAACCACATGGCTTGGGATAGGTACTTGACAGGAAAGCTCTGTGGCAACATATTTGAGAATCCAGACCCTGAAGCCTGACTGTCTGAGTTTGAATCCTAGCTCTGCCACTCGCTAGCTGCGACTGTGGGCAAGTTTCAGTTTCATCTGGAAAGTGAAAGCACCGCCACTAGAATGGTGGTGCAAAGATTAAATGAGATGAGGTGTAAAAAGAGCTGGGAAGAGTGTCTGAGTTGTGTCCTGAGTATCCATCAACGTTAGCTGTGATTGTTGTGAAGTAATAGAGGAAAAATGGTCAGCCCAGAGCTTGGCGCAGAGGAAGCAGTAAAGGTCCTACTCCCGAAGCTCCCCTGCCATCCAGCATGAGGAGGTCATCATGGGCCAAAGGGAAGGTTTTTGGTAGTAGGGAAAGGAAAGAACAGTTCCTCTAAAAGAGCTTTGTGATGAGGGGGCCTGGATCAGCTCTATTAACCATCATATCTTCACCGTGCAGTGCAGTGCCATCCTGGAACAGGTTCTCAGGAAGTGTTAGTGATCAAATGGTAGACTGAAAGAATGAAGGAGAACTGCTCCTGGCCATGAGTTGAGGAGGGGAGAGGATGCTGACTTTCTCTGAGTTTGAGTTAGGAAGTTGGAGACCTTGATTTAATGAGATCAATTGATAGTTAATAACTGAGTAACTTATTAAATTAGCTTAAGTTTAATGCATTGAATTTAACATGTACTGCTCCAGCTCAGCTCACTGATACATGTTTGGAGGCTGTACTACACTAAGGAGTGAAATAACCAGTTCTTAGGTTTCCTGTTACATAATAGGAAAGTAGAGAAGTCCTTGTAACGTCCTCTGTGCTCATCATGTGATTCAAGTCAGAAACCCTTGAAACGGGAACGTGCCTTTATTCTGGGGCATCCAGGATAGGGTGGTGGGGGTTCTGCAGGCCACTCCAGAGAAAGGAGCAGCCAAGGTTCCTTCCTGGAGCTTGTAGTTTGGCCTCTACTCCTGATAGTCTCTGCAGTTCAGTGGGTGATCATTTCTCCTAAGGCACCACCCCTGCCTGCCTCTGCCGCTTCAGCTCTAGCTGCTTTTCCCTCACCTTCTCTGCTCCTGACACATTGGTCTTTTTGCCTGTCTGTTCTCTGAGCATACCAAGCTTGCTGGATTACCAGCATCCTTGCTGATTACCTTTCTGGGCATGTTTGCCCCCTGTATGGTCACACGGTGCCCTTCCCACTTCTGGGGAGGTCTTCTTGAAGTGCTTCTGTCCAAAAAGCACGCTACCCATCTCTGTCACCGTGTCCTTTCTTGTGCTTGTTTTTTCCTCAAGCATCAGTAAGTACTAGGCGGTGTATATCCTTGCTTGATTTTACCTGTTCCTCGCTAGAGTGACACATTGTTAAGGCAAATGAGATGCTTAACATGTTGCCTGGCTCAGTAGAAGGGATTCAGGAACTGAGTAGATGCCGCACCTTCTTTTAGAAAATTAATCTGGGAAATACTCTGAGGATCAAATTGTGATCTTTAGTGTAAGAACCAGGATGACCTTGTTTAGAGTATTATATTGTATCTAATGCCTTAAGGATATCACACACACTGGTGTGTGTGCCTCTGGTGGGGAGACCCTTAAACAGGCCGACCAAGTAAGTGCTCACAAAGTGCGAAGTGCCCCAAGAAGTGGCCTATGTGCTCTTATGGAGTCTTGAGGGAAATCCATATTTACCACACACACACACATATGTATATAAAAATGAGATCCCAGTTTATAAGTATGTAGGGGAGAGAAATTATTTTTAAATATTCTTTTGTTCCAAAGGTTTACTTGTAAATTGGCTACTTAGAATTGAGAACATATATCACATTTTCTAAAAAAGAATTCTTCTCTTGACTCAGAAATATACCTACCTCAAATTCAAGAAGTTCAGGCACACAGAGAAAATGCTTTCTGATTGGTGACTCTGTTATTTTATTTATTTCTAGCCCTCTTTTTCCCCCCAAAAAAGGTTCAGTTCTGTTTTTAAGAATTATTTACTCATTCAAGTATTCAAGTGACAACAAACATGTCACGTCTACTGCTAAGCATTGGGAATGCAACACTGAGTAAGATAGACACCATCTGTCTTCATTATCGTTTATCAGGGGAGCTACATTAAACCCATAATTATACAAATAATTACTTAAAATTGTGGCAAGGGCTATGAAGGAAAAATAAGGAAAGGGAGAGGCAATTTCCAGCCAGAGCCTTGCAGCTGGGAAGGGGAGAGGAAGTTCCTAGAGTTGGCCAGGGTTGGCTTGCTGTGTTTGGGGTCCTTGAATTTAGTTGAGTCTTGTTGTGTGAAGGATACTAAAATAAACAAAAAAGGGTTTCCTCCCCTAGTTAAATGAGCCCAAATTTAAAAACATGGACTCACTGAAAGGCAGGTAAATAAATGCATAGGAATTTGTCTTATCTTTTTTCCTGTGGGAGCTCTATTGAAGTGTTTTATATTTACATGTGTAGCAAAATGTTAACATACATGATCTTTGTATTACACTAAGTTAGAAATTTCCTATGGGAATGACCATTCCTGCCTTAGGAGCCATTTCCTGCTGACCCTTCCATGGAAGTTTGAAAGTTTTAGGGCACAGGTTCTCAAATTATATTCCAGCAGAATCTTCTTTTCTTTTTTTTTCCTACTTTATTGAGGTATAATTGACAAATTGTAAGATATTTAAAGTATACATTGTGGTATTTTGAGATCTGTTAACCATCTAGTTAATTAACACATCCATCTCTCTCATATTTACCTTTTTCCTTTTTTTTTTTTTTTTTGGTGAGAACATTGAACATTTTTTTGGTGAGAATTTGAACATTTGCAAATTTCAGTTCTGTAATACAGTGCTATCAACTAGAGTTAGCCATGTTTTACATTAGGTCCTCCAACCGTATCCAGGAGAATCTTAACTGGAAATAGCACAGTGGTTATGAACTTGGGCTCAGGATCAGACAGAGGTTCAAATCCTGGCCTTAGGCAACTTAGACGACTTTCCTAAGCCTCAGTTTCTTCCACTCTGTGTATTTTGGGGATGAGAGTTGGGGGAGAAAGTGGAGGCGGGGATGGAAGAAGCAGTGTCGGTCCTTGTCCCTTGAGCTGTTTGGAGTAAATGCCGTCATGCATAGAAGACTGTTAGTGCAGCACTTTGCACTGAGGTCCCCAGGAGTTTCTCAGGAAATATTAGCTTGTTAGTATTACTGTCATAGTGCCTGGAAGTATCAGTTAGAGTAGCTGGCACACTGTCTTTTCCAAGTTCTTGGGGAGGTTAAATTGTGTCAAATCCTTTTAAATTTTAGGTCAGGGTCCCACCTGAGAAGAAGAGGAAAACTCTCACTCTGCTAAATAGGCATGTGCTGATAGGACTTGGAGCTTTGGCTGAGACTCTTCTTAATTTTGCTTAATTTATCAGTATTAAAAATAATTATTATGTAGCCTAGGATACTGACGACCAATTTCACACCTTTTCCTCCATTGGAAAAAAAAATTATGCTTCCAAAATAACTGTTAATCAATTAAACATTTAAAAATGGTGGTACTACATTTAAAAGTGAGAAGTTTGTGTCCTAAATTTATTCACATTTTAGCTAATTAAAAATACCATAAGGGGCAGCCCGGGTGGCTCAGCGGTTTAGCGCCGCCTTTCGCCTAGGGTGTGATCCTGAAGACCGGGGATCAAGTCCCACGTCGGACTCCCTGCATGGAGCCTGCTTCTCCCTCTGCCTGTGTCTCTGCCTCTCTCTCTCTCTCTGTCTCTCATGAATAAATAAATAAAATCTTTAAAAAAAATACCATAAGGCCCATTTTCTGGAGCAGTTTTGATATTCCCATGTTTTGCAAGGCATTTTAACTTGTGTTTGGTGATATTGTCAGGACCAAGCTGTAGATCCAGATCCAGCAGGATCAAAGCATTTGTGCTTCTGAAGTGTCCACACTGTCAGCTTTGCCTTGTTGGAGAAATGACTCTCAGGTTGTAGATGCCCACTTGTGTGCATTCCAACTCAGAGCAGACCAGAGTACACCTTCATAATGAATTGCTCATTGCTGTGGGATTTATTTCTCTTGAAGCAGCCTATTGATACTTAAAAAAAAAAAAAAAAACAAAACGACATGTTGGGAGCACACAAATTTGGATGATATTCTCATCTTTGCACAAAACATTCTTAAAAGCTGTAAGAGCTTCATTGTGGAAAAATTAAGTTCTTTAGGTTGGAGCTTGCTTTTTGCCCACTTTGGCTTCTTTGAAAGTCCTTGAGAAATGTTTCCCTTGGAGTGAAAAAAAACAAACAAACAAAAACAAACCTAGACTATAGAACCCATCATTCTTACTGGTGGTGTGATATGCACTGGTTCTTTGGGGCCCATGGGGTAGCAGTTAAAAGACATTTGGTTTTCCTTGATTGAATGTTATGCATTGAATGTTATTTGTTTGAATGTTGTTTTTAAAATAACAGTTTTGTTTTACCAGTTGGCTCAGATTTCCCCTTTCTGTTCCCTTATATTCATACTTAATAGTAATCTTATTTCTTAAGATTAAAGTGAATTTTGGTTGGTAATTGTATAATATTCTCTATCTCTTAAGACTGTGATATTCTGGTGACTTTGTTAATTTAGTGACTTGATATAAGTGGGAAATTACTGTTTCCTGGAAAGGTCACATTTCCATTGAGGGCCCAGAAAAAGTTGTAGTGTTCCTGTTGGAATATTCAAGGGGGTATTGTTGCTGGAGGGATGAAAGCATAGATGAAGTGGGGTCTGGCTGGCTGGCAGGTCCTTTATAGTGTGTGCCGAAAGTATTCCTTAAAGTAGAGAGTGTTGATTTTTATTTTTTAAATGTTCTAAAATGCTGATGGTAGCCTTTGATTTAAAAGTAAGGTGTTTACTTCCAGATTCTGTGGGAGTAAAAACATTATGGTGCCAGATATTTACATATTTTGAAAATGACTACAGGTGGCTGGAACAAAATAGATTAACACAGACATGCTTGAAGGTTGCAGTAGTTTCCTTTAGAGACTCACGAACAGCCATCAGAGAGAGCAGCTCCTGAAATGCTCCGCAGCATGGTCCCCTTGCTCTGGCTTGCCAGCTTCAGATTTCAGTTACATTTTTGCATATTTGCTTATTGGACCAGAAAAGAAAAAAACTGACTGGGTTTGCTTCCCTCTGCTCTGATCCTTCTGTTTCTTGACTTGCAGGACACTGAGCCTGTTGCAGCTGCTGAGAGCCTGGCTGAGGTACCTGAACATGTGCTCCGAGGACTTCCGGAGGAAGTGAGGCTTTTCCCATCTGCTGTTGACAAGACTCGGATTGGTGAGGACCAGGGTCACAGAGGATGGTGGGGGCTGTGGGGAGAACCACCTGTATCCAGGCATCCTTTGAGAGCATTTAAGGTAGGGAGCTCATCATAAAAGAAACAGATTTGCATTTAGATTTAGAGGATTATGTGGTGTCACTGCCTTCTCCAGTCAAGAATCCAGGGTGGACATAGATTATAAAACTAAACCAGAAATATCCACACACCCATCCACCATCCTTTGTGACTTAGCCAAGTGTTCCCTCCCACTGTTCCTTGGGCCTTTTCTTTCTACTGAGTATATTTGTTCCCTCCTCTCTGATTCCAGTGGAACTTGAATGTGAGTATGTTATTATATTTGATTTCATTATTTTGTATTTGTTTTCACATCTGCCCTTTTCATTGATTTTGAGTGCCATCGTTTCTTGCCTGTCTTTATGTCTGCAGTACCTGACACATGATGGACTTCAGTAGGTACTTATATTGTATCATTCACACGAAAGTGGTAGGTTGTATAGCTCCACTAACTGATTGTTAGCTCTGTTATCAAATTGGATTTGTAGACCTACAGAAGAGTGAAATTTGAGCCTCCTATCTGGGCAAGACTGGCTAGGCCTCTACCTTCCTTCTGTGCATTCTCTGAGAGCAGATGAGGGAACCTGTCCAGAGGGCTGTCGTCAGTGAGTGTCACCTCTTCCGTGCTGGTTGCTTTGACTCCAGGGCTGTCTTCTGCCATTTTGCCTGAAGCTTCTTCAGCCTGTCTGCCTGCCTTCTGGTCCATGCACAGAACACACCAGGAATATGACGGAGTAGCGGCAGGTGTAGCTCTGGGCTGTTTGAAGCTCGGCAAAGTGAGTTGTTACAGCAGCTAAGTTTTCAGGAGACTTAGCTGGAGATGGCAGAGGAAAGTGTGTTCCATTTTGAGCAAACAAACTTCAAAAATATTTATCCATAAAACAGCATTCCAAGCCTTTCTAAAAGCAATTCATGTGCAGTAGAGACTGTATGAAATCTACAGAAGAGTAGAAAGGAGTCTAAATAATTATTTCTAGTTTCATTCCTTTCTCATGTTTTGTTTCCCCTTAGTTGTTGTGATTGTGGTGTTCTGTTCTCCAGGTATTTGTGATTGGACCATCTGAGTAATTTTACCTGTTAAAAATAGAAACAAATATAAAACATTCTTTCCTACTTCTCAAACAATGTAGGTTCTCTACAGGCTATTTGGGAAATACAGAAGAATATAAGGAAGAAAAATCTTTGTGGAAGACAATTTCATTTGACTTCACTTGCTCTCCATTGATTTAACATTATCTTGTTAGCCTTCTAACTATTTTGTGAAACAGAATTGACTGTAATATTTCAGTTTTTAAAATAACCACAATAACATGATAAAAATATTTGTTTCATTTTCTAGGTGTCTGGGCCACTAAACCAATTTTAAAAGGCAAAAAGTTTGGGCCATTTGTTGGTGATAAGAAAAAAAGATCTCAGGTTAAGAATAATGTGTACATGTGGGAGGTAAGAAAGAATTCTGGTTCTTTACCAGTGTTCTTCTGTACGTCTTCTCGGAAATCATTCTATTCTCTCAGGATTTGACATTTTGAAGTTAAAAAGTCATCTTAATGTTCTTTAAAATCAAGAATATATATTTTTTAAAGACCTCTATTTTCGGGAGAGAGTGCATGAGTGGGGGAAGGACAGAGGGAGTGGGGAGGGGAAGAAGGAGAGGGAGAAGGGAAGCAGATTCCCCACTGAGCTGGGGGCTGACTGGGGCTCTGTCCCACCACCCTGAGATCATGACCTGAGCTAAAACCAAGAATTGGATGCTCAACCACTGAGCCACCTAGGCATCCCTCAAGAATATTTTTATTAAAGAGAAAATGTGTTTCTTTGGTCACAGAGTGCTGTTCACATTTGTATTTTGAAGATGCTTGTCTGTCTTCAACAATAAATGTCAAATCCACATTTTCTATTATTACCTGTTCAGGGTGTTTTACATTACAGTGGAGACTTTGGTCTGTCACATTGCAGGCTTCCAGATAGATAACATAAAAGACACTCTGAGGTGGCCACAGATAAAACAGTGTTAGGGTCTTCTCTGTGTTTTAGAAAATAATCTCTGGCTGCTGGAATATTCAGAGTTGGATATATTTAGCACATGGCACATTTATATAGCTCTTTGGACTTCTCACAAGGCTTTAATTTTATTTCATGTTCTCACAATGGTCCTGGAGGACCATGCAGAGCATTAGCATATTGCTTACAGAGGTGAAGCTGTCAAGAATGGAGGTAAAGTGTTCCTCTTATGTTGAGAGTGGTATTGATGCAGAACCAGAACCCATGTCAGCTGCCTGACAGGCATTTAAGAATGTTTCATTGGATTGCTGGCCTCAAATCAAGCCTTTAGCTTTGTGACTCTCTGGGTTCTTAACCTGTGGGCCCCAAAGCTCTCAATTTAAAAATGGGGTTAATAAAAAAATACCTTATTAAGATAACCATGAGGGTAAAGTAGATTGTTACTGTTTCCTGGAAAGTTGCATGCAAATTCAGCATTTATGTGGAATTTAGTTCAGATCAGGTGCTCTGGGGAAGCTCTTCACATTCTGATAGGATCTCAGTTGGTGTGACTCTTTATCAAAACAAGTGAAGTTTTTCAGTGGTTAGAAAAGCATTTCTATCAGATGGTCTTATATTGACTCACAGCTGTTTTACACGTAAACATCCAGAGGCCTAAAAATAAAATATGCCTAGGAAATGTCTGGATACTTTGCATCAAGGAGTTCTGTGACATTTGTACATCTGAGGTATTTTGCTGTTGTTTTCAGTGAGACAAGCAATGTTTCTTAACTTGAAGATTCCTACAGTTCCTTCCAGTAATTTTGAGTTTCTTTGTTGTGAATCCCTTATAATAAATCTGATGCCGGTTAATCCAGGGGGCCTTAGGAAATGAGGATTTAACATGAGAATAATCACATTATGCTGTTTCACTGCTTCTGAAGTAAAAGAGTGCTATATTTGTAGAACTGCCCAGCCAAAAAATGATACTAATTATTCAAGCTAATGCCTGAATGATTAAAAATGTCTTGACCACAAAACTATGCCCGAAAATAAATGGCACTTTTAATTTTAGAAATTTCTCAAGGGAAACTAACAAATATGTTCTATCAAGTTAATGCTAATCTCAGTGAGGCTAATGTCTGGAAACCAGGAAATGCATTGTCTAGTTCTGTGTGTATAATGCTAAACTTGACCAAATGTCATTAATATTACACCTAAGTTTATCATACCTGTTTTACCCAGTGTAACAATTGGATATTTTTGGGCATAGAATGTAAATTATTAATAGTGTCTTTTGTAAATTAAGCTTCATTTGTGTTGAAATTCATATGTAGTATGAGTTCATAGTCAGCTTGGTGAAAATTGTAATTTGGAGCCATGACCTATTAGGGATTTGACTTCTACTTATAAATGAGTTAATATTGCATTGTTAACTTAAGGTACTTCTACTTATGTACTACCACAGTTTGTGAATCTTATGACATGGCCATTTCTTATTACATTTAAAGATTGAGTTCTTGTCAAGGCTAGCCTTTCCTTCTTGTCATTAAAAAACCAACTGGATGCCATTCAGATAGTTGCGATTACAAGGTATGTATACTTTAGAGAAACCTGTAAGCTTTTTGCTTTGTTAAAATAAAAGTAGATATATCTGACATATATGTAGAAGTATACATGAGGCAAAGTATAGGAAGCATCAATTGTAATGTATATATTTCTTAAAAAGAAAAAGAAACTTAGTATAAATAAATAAAACTTAGTATATCCCCATTAATTTATTCCAACCTTAGTCTTACCCTCAGACTTGCATCAGAATGCCTCTTATTAACATAACAGAAACTGCTTATCATTAAAATCTCATCTTGGCATTTGTTCTTCCATTAAAGCCCCTTAAGACCAGCTTATCTTTTAGCAGCCTGGTCTCTTGCCCCAGCTAGAACTCCATTTTAAAGCTAATCTAAGACAAAGTGTTAAATTGCTTTTCTTGAGCCCTTGATTATCTAACACAGTCTTAAGTCCCCTAAGCTTTCACTGAAAACATTCTATTAAATCAGAAACAACAGGAGAGAAACAGTCAAGTATCCTCAGGGTGAATGCACAGAACTGTCAGGTTCTCCTAAGAGGAGAGCATTCTTTGAGCTGCTTCTGGGGAGGAATTGCTTGCTAGCCAGCTAAACTGCTGAACTTGGTGTGATACTTGCTGTGACTAGCCCCCCCACCCCCCCCACACTGAGCCATCTGCAGTATTCTAATACTGCTTCTGACAAAAGCCTTTCAGATTCACTTCATGGGTCTCAGATCGCTTCCCATGAGATGAACTTCTGAGTTGTTTGCCTGTGAATTGTTCTAATAAACTTTTTTAAATAGACTTTATTTTTTAGAGCAGTTTTAGGTTCACAGCAAAATCGAGCAGAAAGTACAGAGAGTTCTGTACACTGCCGTCTCCCCCCACTATCGCAGCAAGCGGTACATTTGTTAGATACTCGATGAACCTGCACTCATGCGTCGTTATCACTTAAAGTTCATAGTTTTCATTAGGGCTTGGTATAAATTCTAATAAGTTTTTTTTTCAAAGATTTTTTTATTTATTCATGAGAGACAGAGCAAGGCAGAGACACAGGAGAGCCTGCTTCTCCCGCTCTGGGAGCCTGATGTGGGACTCCATCCCAGGACCCCGGGATCACGCCCCCAGCCAAAGGCAGACACGCAACTAGATGAGCCACCCAGGCATTCCTAATAAGCCTTTTTTAAATTATAAAAGTAATACATGCTCATTGTAATGTAATGTATATAATACCAAAAACTATAAACAACAAAGTAAAAATCATTTGTGAATATTTTGGTGAACATTCCTCTAAGTGTCTGCTTCTCTGTCTCTGTTTTTCTTCTGTCTCTCATGTACACTGGTGCATATACAAACACCATATATAGACATTTCATGCAATTGAGATCAAACAGCACGTGCGGGTTTTGTGACGTGTTTTTCTCTTTCAATATGCTGTGGACATATCCATGTCAAATAGTTTCATCTGCATCATTATTTCTTATGGCCACCTAGAATTCATCCCATCCTTCCATTGTTTAGCAGGTTGGATATTTAAATAGTTTTAATCTTTTCATGATATTAACAGTTCTTCCAAGTATGAAACTTGCTGTATATATATGTATGCTCACTTGTCTGTTATCTTAAGATAAGTTTCTGGAAGTATAATTGTTAAGTCAAAAGTTATATACATTTTAATCTCTGGTGAATTTTGCTAACAGACCTCCAGAAGGATTGCACTAATTTACATAGCCACCAAAAGTACATATTTTTTCTCCACTTTTTAAAACCCAGTACTATTGGGATGTCAGAGTGGCTCAGTGGTTGAGCATCTGCCTTCGGCTCAGGGTGTGAACCCTGGGTCTGGGATCAAGTCCCACATCGGGCTCCTTGGAGGGAGCCTGCTTCTCCCTCTGCCTGTGTCTCTGCTTCTCTGTGTCTCTCATGAATAAATAAGTAAAATCTTTAAAATCAATCAATCAATCAATCAATCAATCCAGTATTGTTAATCTTTTTTGTAGCCCCTCCCCTGTCCCATTCTTATAAATAGAAACCAATACTTGACTGCTTCTATTGCGTGGTATTCTTTTAGGCAACAACTTTTGAGTCAGGGATGGCGGGAAGATGTAGAACTGTATTTCAACTAAAATTGTTAAGTCATTTCTCTATAATGAGAGGACTTTAATTATTTAAGGAAGTGAATAACTTTTTATCAGTCTGCACTGTTAGCATTAGATGTTAGCAAGTGCATTCCCTGATCTTTGCTAGCTCAGCACTTCTAATTTCAGGCTTTGTTTTTGTTTTTAAGATTTCATTTATTTAACATAGAGCACACAAACGGGGTGACGCAGGCAGAGGGAGAAGGAGGGAGTCCTCTGTGGGGCTCGATCCCAGGACCTGGGGTCATGACTTGAGCTGAAGGCAGACCATAACTGACTAAGCCACCCAGGGGCCCCTAATTTCAGATTATTTCTTTTTTTTTTTTTTTTTTTTTAAATTTTTTTTCATTTATTTATGATAGTCACACAGAGAGAGAGAGGGGCAGAGACACAGACAGAGGGAGAAGCAGGCTCCATGCACCGGGAGCCTGATGTGGGATTCGATCCTGGGTCTCCAGGATCGCGCCCTGGGCCAAAGGCAGGCGCTAAACCGCTGCGCCACCCAGGGATCCCTTCAGATTATTTCTAAGTTAAAAATGGAGGCAAGAAAAGAGAGCAGTCAGCTAGTTGATCCTGTAGAACCTTTTTCCAGTAAGTACTATTCAGCTCTTCATTCCAACTTCTAGAGTAAGTAGCAGAGGAAAAGACTAGGGTCACATGGAAATGCAACCTGTCACCTGTTCCTTATAGTCCTGCAGGTACGAGTGGTTTCTACATTCTTAAGTGATATAAACAAAAATAAAATGTTTTGTGACACATGAAAATAATATGAAATTCACATGTAAGCTCATGATTCAAGTTGTATTGGGACATAGCTACACTCATTCGTTTGCATGTTATTGGTGGCTGCTGTGGCCCTATGGTGGCAGAGTTGAGTAGTTCTGACAGGGACTGAATAGCCTGCAAAGCTGAAAATATTCATTGCTGGGTCTTTACAGAAAAAGTTTTCTGAGCTCTGGTCTCAGTGTCTAGAAAGGAGAAGTGTGGGAGTAAGCATGGTGATGTCTGGTGTCTTCGGTTTACTGTGAAGCTATGTGGTTAATAGTGGGAAGATTTTGAACTAGGCACTTAAAAGTGGAGTAGCTGTAGAGTTAGCCATAGAAACTCCTAGGCCGATCATATTCTTTTCTGAGGAACTTCAGGACAGACGAGGGCATTGAAATATGGAGAATGAAGTGATCTTCCCAAATAATCTTCCCAAGATTGGTGGCTTGGTCTGAGGCAAAAACAAAAACAAAAACAAACCAAAAACAACCCCAGAAAACCCAGAACTCTTTGGGAGTGTATTATGCCTTCTTTTAACCCTGTTTGTGAAGCTCTGAAGTTCTGGAGCACTAAATTTGGCATATAACATGCGTGCTATTGTGTAGATTACTGGTGATATACCCTTTGGAAAGTTTTGTTTGTGGAATAAGAGTACTGGAACTGCCCTAAATCTTTGCACGGGTGAGAAATCTGAGTGTGAAGGGGCTTGCTTGATGTCTTAAAGCTGTCAGTCCTGGAGTCCTGCTGAGAGTCCAAGCTTCTTGGTTGCCTATTCTGTGCTCTTCCTGCTAGCAGAGCCCAGAGGTTCCTTATTCTTCTTTGTGTTGTGGGCCCTTTTGAAAATCTCCCAAGAAAATATACAAATGCTCTATATCCATATTTATATATGATATATATTTTGCATATGATATATGGGGTTACATGGCATGCTTAAACATCCATAGTCCAGTGTTAGAATAATTTACTTTGTTGATCCATTGAGTATTGATCAGGGCACCTACCTCAAACCTGTGAATATTTATTGAACACCCATTGTTGGGAGATTTTCCAAATACATCTGTGTAGTTGTAGGTATGAAACTTAAAGTAATTCCAAAAAAGAGTGTCAAGGGTTAGTCAGTCAGTGCTGTGCTTTGGTAACAATGGCTGTGGTATGGGACTTTGCAGGCTTGAGAAGCCCACTTGTTTAGTTTTTCAATTTGTATTTTAGGATTGCCTACAAGTTTGCTTATTGAAGTATAATGTGCCACCACCTATTAGATTCCCTTTATTTCTCTTACTCTAGAATCTTCAGAATATTTCAGATGCACTGATGTGTTTAAATAGTTCTAAAAAGAAACCTTTGGTTTTCTAAAGCAATCTGAGGAGTGAAGTAGTTGGTACCAAAGATACAGTCTCTAGCCTCCAGAAAGTTATTTCTGCAGTTTTATGGTCCTTAACAAGCCCTCCAAGTGTCTAATTCTGTAACTCAAGAATGACTGGAATGTGAACATACCAAGAAGAAGGTGTGGTATTTTCCAGGTAGCAGTGTTAATAACTTACGGAGATATAACTTTCATTAAATGTTTTCATTGAAATGCTCCCATACCAAGCAAGGCTGTTCTTTTCTTCTTTTTCCTCACTCTTAAATGAGGACAACAAGCTCCTCATTAGTTTGGCTACAAATGAGATGACGTTTATGAAATTACTTGATATAGATGAATTTGGCCCGGTAAATATTAGTTGAATTTGAACATAAAAGAAAAGTACTTGAGTGATCTTATGGAGGACTAAAACACATTTATATATGTATTCGTAGTTGAGTACTTTTTAAACGATTACTGGTCTTCATTTTTGCTTAGAATTTCCTTCTCTTCTAATATTTGAGAGCATGGGCTGCATTTTGAACTGAAAGACCAGAATAACCGTGTGGGCTGGAAATCCTGAAACTGACTTCTGCAAGCTGATTTACTGCGAGGTGGGCTTGTCGAGATGCTAGCCTCTTGTCTCCCCGTTCCCCCTTTGTCAGTCTCCACAAATGGTGAAGGGATTGTCTGTCTTCCAGGAACAGGCAGGGAAAGTGAGATGTTTCTGTTGTGTATAGGTCAAAGTGTTGGAAATTCCAACAAGCTAGATTCCCAGAGAAATAAAGACAGAAAGGAGCCTCAGGAGCCCGGACCTCCAGGACAGGTTTTGTCCCACCTAATAACATGTTTTTTTGTTTTTTTTAAGATTTTATTTATTCATGAGACACACACACACACACAGAGAGAGAGAGAGAGAGAGAGAGAGAGAGAGGCAGAGACACAGGCAGAGAGAGAAGCAGGCTCCATGCAGGGAGCCCAACATGGGACTCCATCCCAGGTCTCCAGGATCACGCCCTGGGCCGAAGGCGGCGCTAAACCGCTGTGCCACCCGGGCTGCCCCCACCTAATAGCATGTTAAAGCTTCTTGGAGGGCAAGTTGGAGAACAGCCAACAGAATGGCTTTATCACTGTAGACTCTTCGTTTTCGGGGGGCTGTCTGGATGCACAAAAGACGTATCTCAGCACCAGAGCTGATTCAGCATGAGGGGGCATCGTCAGTGCTCTGTCTGGGAGTGGTTTCTGTCACAGTCAGCTGGTTACTGTAAGTTGAGAGTGGGTAGGAACCTCAGACCTCAACCAAGCAGTTGAGGATTCGAATGATGCACATTTGCACTAACTGAATGAGAATTTTTTTCAATTTATGAATTTGAACACGTTTAGAAAAGAACAAGTAAATGATAAGGAAGGATCTATGTGAAAACTCTTACCCCTAACTCATGAGGTAAGTATGTTGAATAGTTTGGCTTGTTCTTTGCAGAACATCCTCTGTGCATCAGGAGGATTTAATTTTGATTTGTTTTTAAATTGGAGTGTGTACTGAATTTTGAATTTAGATTATTTTATAACTATTTCAAAAGGACTGGATTAAACTGAATGGAAATTGAGTGGTATAAAGATTATGTTTTGTTTGACAAAAAATTAATACCCAGTCTTTGTTCAGTGGTGAGGACAGAAAGGAGGTCAGGCCTGGATAATGGAGGGAAGGTGAAGCGTGGGAGGAGGGGTTTGGAAAGAGGAAAATTGAAATGGATGCATACATGAGGGAACCAGGTTTGAATCCTGGCTCAGACTTTAGTGACTTTAGTATTCTAGTAAAATGATCAACCCTCTCTAGTGTCCTGATTTTATAAAGGGGCTCAGTATATTTCATGGGGTTCTTGTGAAGGTTAAATAAAATAACACGTTAAACATCTCGCCCAGCGCTTGGGGTGGCGGTGCTCTTCCCCTTTGAGTTCTTTTCTCCAAGTAGGGAATTCCATTTGAAAGTTAATTTGTAAAAAATTGTTTATATATACATAGTCAAGTACCCTTGCTTTTGTTAAAAGGGACTGTGTTATAGACTGGCTCAGGAAAAATGATTAATTATATGAAAATATTTTTTGGTCATTATAAAGATTTGGAAATAGATTTGTTGCATGTCTTTTGTTGAGTTTGAGCTAGAGTGGGAGTTTTAGCTGCTTTTGCATTATCTTCATGTGAAAGGAAGGGATTCTGGTTGGTTCTCCACTACCCTAGCCTAATGGTGCTGCAGCACTTCTGCTGTGTAGTATAGCATTGGGAGTTAACATTAATCTTAATATTTGGGTTCTGTGTGTGAGTCACTGAAGTGAATTACAATTTGAAACCAAGGTTTGACCAACTAAGGTAGAAATGATATAAAAACATATTTTTATCCCCATTTCTAATTATAAGGTTAGACTCTCAATAAAAAAAAGGAAAAGCTATATACTTAAAAAAATGATGTGTGTGTGATGATGATGTTGGTGGTGGCAGGAGGAGGAGTGTCAGCAGGCCTTGGCTTACGTCAGGCACACTTGGGCTTTCATACTGGAGACTAACTTGCTCTCCCCACCCACAACCTTTTTTTAATTTAGAGATTATACTAAGTCAGTGGAGGAAAGGCAGAAAATTCAGATGAGCAGAAGAAAGAAAAATGATGGAAAATCTCACTTCTCAGAGAAAATCATTAGTAAGATTTTCATGTATTTAGTGTCAGGTTATTTTTCTCTTCATATATTCCTGAGTTTAAGACAAAAATGTCTTTTGTTTAAGACAAAAAAAAGTTTAAGACTGTGCCTGAGTGGCACAGTCAGTTGAGCATCTATCTGCCTTTGGCTCAGGTCATGATCCAGGGTCCACCCATGTCCGGCTCCCTGCTCAGCAAGGAGTCTGCTTCTCCCTTTCCCTTTGCCCCTCCTCCAGCTCATGCTCTCTCTCTCTCTCTCTCTCTCTCTATTTATATAAATAAGTAAAATCTTAAAAAAAAAAACCAAAAAGAAAAAAAATGACATCATCCTAAGCCATACTTTCTGTAAGTGGCTTTATTCAGTTGTCAATAGTATTCTTTTATACCTATAAAAATATTCCTCCAGCTTGTCTTTGCCTATGTTTTCTTCCAATTGTAGAAATAATACAAGTTCATTGGAAAAATTCTTAAGGGATACAGAAATAGCTAACAAAATAAAAGATTCCACATAAACCAACTGTTTACACAAAAGTACTTTTTAATGTCTACTTAGTATTCTGCTGTGTGCACTGGATTATCATACTGAGCTGATCCATTGTGTTTTCCACTTAGCAATTAATGGAAAACAGTCTGTAATAAACCGCACTGTTAGGAATGTTCTTGTACATACATCTTGGTATAATTGCCAATTATCTCATGAGAATAAATTCCTATAAGTGGGTATGCTGGCTAAAGTGTGTATACGTTTTAAAGCTTTTTTGTCATGGACTGCTAAATCCCATCCAAAAAAAAAATGATACCAATTAATTCTCTGATCACTGTTTGGAGGATGTTTGCTTTCTAATCCTGTTTTTGTTTCTCTTAAAAATTTCTTTTTACCAAGTTGATAGGTAAAAATTATTGAATTTGAAGTTATTTTTTGATTATTAGATAAGTTTAATTTCTTTCATGAGGTTTTGGCCATGTGTATTCCTTTGTGAATTATTTTTCCACATTTAAAAAAATTGAGGTATTCATCTTTTTATATGAATTTAGTATTCTAGTTTTTTTTTTAATTTTTTTTATTTATTTATGATAGAGAGAGAGAGAGAGAGAAGCAGAGCAGAGACACAGGCAGAGGGAGAAGCAGGCTCCATGCACCGGGAGCCCGACGTGGGACTCGATCCTGGGTCTCCAGGATCGCACCCTGGGCCAAAGGCAGGTGCTAAACCGCTGTGCCACCCAGGGATCCCAGTATTCTAGTTTAAATATGACATAGCAGATGCTATGAAATAAAATAAGCCATTCATAAATAAAGAATTCACCCAAGTGGGCCACAGAGGTCTGTGTTGACCTGGGAGCCAGAAATTCTGGCACAGCTTGTATGGTTATCCTGGTTGGTGGGCAGACTTGGTGTCTCTCCCCAGCTGCCTTCTTTGACTATGTGGGGTTTTCCAGCACCATCTCTGTTTGTCCTGGTGATTTCTGGATCTACATCAGTATGTCGATGGGGAGTGAGTAGGACTCTGCCATCCGCTGTGATAAGTCTAAACAACACTTTGGATGGACTGCCGGTGTTAGCGTACAGTTGCTCCCTTACCCTTATGCCATCATGCTGGCAAACATGACAGATGTCTGTTAAACATTTTAAAATAAAGCCCCTTCTATTATTTTGGTGTGTGAAGTTTCACTTTAAATTTTGCATTGTGGGGGATCCCTGGGTGGCTCAGCGGTTTAGCGCCTGCCTTTGGTCCAGGGCACGATCCTGGAGTCCTGGGATCGAGTCCCACGTTGGGCTCCCAGCATGGAGCCTGCTTCTCCCTCCTCCTGTGTCTCTGCCTCTCTCTCTCTCTCTCTCTCTCTCATAAATAAATAAATAAATCTTAAAAAAATTTTTTTTGCATTGTGATGCTGTCTCTTCATAACATACCACTTGAGGACTTCCCTTTCTCTGTTTGCAGGGACAAGAGTGTGTATGTGTGTGTGTGTGCGTGCGCGTGTGCGCTGAGGGTGAATGATAGCTTGAAAAGGGGTCTAATGGGACACAGATAACTTTTCTTTAGAGTGGTGTAGGTAGATGTTCAGTAGACATCCAATTTCTAAATAAACTCAGAGGAGACACTTACAGGACAGTGAAAACACTCCTTGGCATGCTACCTGTCACATAGTCGGTGCTCATTAACTGATGGTGGTGGCACCTTGGTGTGTGACAACATCCTTTAGGTCATTCCATAGTTATTCATTGAGAGCCTCCTCAGTGGCAGGCTCTGGTCAAGCCTTGGGAGTGCTGCAGTGAGTGCAAAGGCTGACGTGTCTTTTCTTCATGGAGCTAATGCTCTGGTGTGGGGTTGCAGTCACTAAATAAAATAAGTAAGGAGATGATCTCATACTTTAAAAGAGCATAAATGCTTTGAAGAAAAATCAGGTAGGATGGCTGGGGGGTGATGGGAAGAGAAGGATTTGCAGTTTTAACTAGGATGGTCAAGGAAGGTGCTGATAAGTATGGTTGGGTCAGGCAGATTTGGATTTAAGTGAGTGACTTTGGGAAAGTCCAGTTGAACTCTTGATCTTCAATTTACACATGTTAAAAAGTGATAATAGTGAACCTGCTGCCTAGGGTTAAATGAGATGACATGGAAAGCATATAGCATTATGCCTGACATCTGACTCCTCACAGGAAAGAAGTATGGTTAGCACCGGTTGAGGTGGGTGCTGCTCAGACACAGATACAGGCTGGGAGACACAGACATGCTCAAGAAAGCGGGGAGTGAGGCATGAGAGCTTTGTTCCAGAGGGACAGAGGCGGTAAAGAAGAGTGTGTAATGTGGGTAGGAGAGAAAAGAAGAAATGAGTGGGGGAGTCTTGGCTATGTATGTGTAGGGAACAGATGAAGCAACAAGAGTCTTTCCCTTCTTCCTAAATAGAAGGTAAAAGACACATTCCTTTTTTATTTTTTGACAGGTCTATCACCAGTTGACCCTTTGGTTCTATTTCAGTGCATAATCAAGTGTTTTACAGTCTAGTTTGGGGGGAAGTAAAAAAAAACCCCACATATATGATCTATATATGTATGTATGCATATTTGTATATGTGTATACATGTATGTGTGTATATACAAAGATAAAAGTTAAATATTGTTGCTAAATAGACTTTCAAATAAAAGAATGAGAAATGCTGGAAGTTTGGCAGAGGTGGGTAGGATGGGGACATTGACCCAGAGTGGATGAGTAGGTTTGATGGGAGTCCTGAGAGGGAAGTCGGGTTTCAGGTCTTTACTTTGGAAGGACACTGGTACTTCCCGGAGTGTGTTCCATAGCACCTTAGTCCTAACAGATGATTAGGTAGAGAAGGTTTGGAGGGTCAGCTGAGTTTGTAAGAGCACCCGAGCGCCATCACACACAGGGGGGTTCACACTGCACGTTCACTTCCTGAAGCCCAGGGACCTCTAAACTGTGTAGTCCAGCAGAACTGGGCCCCCACATTCCCAGAACACTCAGGGAACTTGGTGTGGTGTGGTGCTGCCGGCAGCTCACTCTTCTTTTCCAATTACATTTAGGGACTGGAGTTGTTATTTGTCTTTGTGTGCAGACAGTATTTGCAGAGCATTTAGAGATCATTACACATACTTGCTATCGTTCTTGAAGTTTAGGAGAAAAAAATGACTCCAGCCCAGATAGAGAAATGATTAATGAGGATTATCAGTCTTGGCTCTCCGTTTTTCATCTTTTAGTTTTTTCTCTGTTGCTTATTTTTTTAAAAGATTTTATTCATTTATTTATGACAGAGAGAGAGAGAGAGAGAGAGAGAGAGAGAGAGGCAGGGGCACAGGCAGAATCAGGCTCCATGCAAGGAGCCGGATGTGGGACTTGATCCCAGGACTCCAGGATCACGCCCTGGGCCAAAGGCAGGTGCCAAACCGCTGAGCCACCCAGGGATCCCCATGTATTTTGTTTCTGTGAAATGTTTTGTTGAGTACTGCATATGATAAAAAGGAATTATCTCAAAAGTTAAAAATGGAAACATTTTGAAGACACTCCTGTTTTAACAATGGTGTGTCCTCCCTTTCTCCTCCAAGGTATATTACCCAAATTTGGGATGGATGTGCATTGATGCCACCGATCCAGAGAAGGGGAACTGGCTGCGATATGTGAATTGGGCTTGCTCAGGAGAAGAGCAAAATTTATTTCCACTGGAAATCAACAGGGCCATTTACTATAAAACTTTAAAGGTAAGAATGTTAAGAGCTGGGCTGCTGTGAGTTACTATGCATGCATTTATTTTTGTGACTGACAGTAATGACTTTGCCTACCTTAAAAGGATTATGTTTGAAAGTGGTTCATCAACACATCGCAAGGTCTTTGTTTTAAATATACAGTTGCCACTGCTTTCTGTGCACCAAGGCATGAAGATTGTGTTAAGTAATTACATACTGCATCCTTAGAGATACCGGTGAGTTAAGCGTGTGGCAGCTCAGTCCCTCCTCCTAAGATACAAATGCACCACGAACTGTCCCAGGGCAGATTTGTCCAAGTATAGGACACTGTCAGTAGCAGTGGTCCTTCTGTGTTAACTGAAAACACATTCTTGGTCTTCAGTGTCATGTAGATGTGGATTAGCTTTTTTTCTTCCTAGATTTTATTCAGAATGGAAGTTAAGTGGAATGGGTTTCTTCTTTTTGCCAATTTTTTTATTTGGAGGCATTAATCATTGAGATGAAAAGAAGAGGAAAATCGTCTTCTGGAGTTTGTCGTGAGGCCAGAGGTCACTGAGTACATGCAGGGCAGTTAGCATTCGGAAGCCTAGAGTGCTGCTGTATTTCTGCAACAGTCAAGTCCATATCTCTGTCCCTGTTTTCGTGTTGTCTGGGAAGGCAAATCTGCAGTGATCCTGCATGGAAGTGTTCTCTAAAGAGGAGGTTTGAGGCTCTGAGGTAGATGATTGTTCCTTTTTGGAATAGATACATTAACTAAAATTGGCTGCAATTCAAGTTTCTGTTTATTCACTTCCATTTAAAAATGTCCTAGACAGTCCATGAAAACCATGAAAATGGTCTCTGTGGAGTTGAAATCCCTTGAGCAAGCGTTGAAGACAGTGGTCAGCTTTGCAGCATGGTAGTGCTGGGATTTTGGGAAATTTAGTTAACACAGAGCTGTTTAATTTTCCTTTGCTGTATTTTTCCTGTCATCCTTAGCCAGTTGGACTGTCCTTTGCTTCATATATACCCAAGTCCTTGATTCCAGTCCCTACGGGAAATTTTTTTTTTTTTTTTTTTTTTTTTTTTTGTGGTATCTTCTCGTATAAAATGTCTCCCATTGTCCTCATTTTCTTTCTGCTGGGTTGCAATCACATGATTTCCTAGTAGGTGTTACTATGCAGTTTTGTTACACCACAGCTTGAAATTGGATTCAGAACTTGATTCAAGAATTCGTTCATTGTTTCTCAAAATGACTTCAAGTGACAGTTCCCTCTGATTAAATTGGTGACGCAGAATCCTGGTGGAGATGAAGTAACCAGCGAGGGGATGAATGCGAGGGGATCAAGGGACAGCAAGCCCAGGATGATAGTCAGGCATTCCGCAGTTCCTTCATCAGACTTCCAGTTAAAACGTATTCATCTCTCGTAGCAGATCTGGGAAACACTAAGAATCGAGTGAGAATGGTATTTGGGAGAGTGAACTTTAAAACCAGACTTCTGGATTAAATCTGGGCTTGCTTTGTGAGCCAAGGGAACCACCTTTCTGTTTCTTAGTTTCCTTATTTGTAACATACAGGTAATTATGGTAATGACCTCATAGGGTTATCATGATGATTGCATAGGTTATTAGAGGTAGAGCTCTAGTGACTGATAAGTGCTAAATGCTAGCTGTTATTTTTGGTGAGGTGGTATAGTCCTGTGGTTAGGAGTAGGGACTCTGGAGCAGATTGCCTTATGAGTGAATTCTGGCTTCTAGATGTCTGACTGTGAGAAGTTACTTAAACTCTCTTAGTTTTCTCATCTGTAAAAATGCAATTAATACATAGCAGTTGTTGTGAAGGTTAAACAAGCCACTATGTATAAGGTTCCTTGAACAGTTCCTAGCCTAGCCTGAGTACTCCCAAGTGTCAACCGGCTGTACCACTGCTACTCTTTTTACCTTTGTCTGAAGTAACATAGCTCTGTCTTTGCAGACTTTCCGCAGTCCTGACCTTTGATGTTTGCTCACGTACACATAAGACCTTTCAGATTCCTTGCTGGTGATTATCTGACTATAATCTTCTAGATTAAGCTTTCTGTGGGTTAGGTTTTGTAAATAAATTACACGTGATGTTCCTCTGGGCTTTGTATAGCCTTCTCAACTATCACCCAGATAATGAGGAGATCTCAACACTGGTCTTGTTTATAGTATGATTAAAAACTATTTTAAATTCCTGAAGGTTAGGGGCGCCTGGGTAGCTTAATTGATTAAGCATCTGCCTTTGGCTCAGGTCCTGATCCCAGGGTCTTGGGATCAAGCCCCACATCAGGCTCCCTGATCAGAAAGCAGGAAAGGGCCTGCTTCTCCCTTTCCCTCTGTGCTCACGCAAGCTCTCTCAAATAAATAACATCCTTATAAAAAAATTCCCGAAAGTTAGCCTGCCATCCGTTTCATTAGTTTGATAAATATTTATTGAGAGTCTACTACATACAAAGTATTCTTCTGTAGTAGTGAGTAGAACAGAAGGTCTCTGGTCTCATGGAACTTCAATTTATGGCAGAGGAAGCAGATAATAAACAATGAGTAAAATTATACAAATTATATAATTTTATATCTGGTGGGTCAGGGAAGACAAGACCTATAAACCCTATCCACCCTACCCCTTAGCATAGGAAGGAGCCAGTTACCCAAAGATGTCTCCAAGAAGAGCAGTCTAGGAAGAGGGGCTTGGAAGAAGCAAAGGCCTTGGAGTAGGAACAAACTAGACTTATTTATTTATTTATTTTTTTAAAAGACTAGAAAAGGCCAGTGTGGCTGGAGCAAGGAGAGGAATGGTAGATGAGGCTGGTGAGGTGGCCGAGGCTCAGATCCGGTGGGGCCTAGTGGCCCGCAGGGAGAAAAATAAATTTCAGTCTTCAGTTCGCCCGTTGGGGAGTTGAGGCCATCTGACCTGTGACTCTGAAGAGATCATGCTGGCGAGTTGATTGTAGGGGGCCGAGTGTTGATGTGCTTTGTGTGTTCTTGTAATTCTGGAGTACTTCTCTTATTCTGACCTAGTGTCTGGAATATTTATTGGAACCCTTGCCTGTTCCCAATTGGTCTGGTAAGATTTCAAGTTTATATTTACTGATACTTAGGTAAGAGTATATGCTTGGTTCTGTACACCTGTCGGAACTCAAAGGAGAAGAAAGATTTTAAAGTCTTCTTGTTGTTGTTCTGTTGAACACCACAGTACAATACATAAAACAGAAGTTGTTTGGACTTTCAGCTTTATTTTTATTTTATTTTATTTTATTTATTTTTAAAGATTTTATTTATTTATTCATAGAGATGCAGGGAGAGAAAGAGAGGCAGAGACACAGGCAGAGGGAGAAGCAGACTCCATGCAGAGAGCCTGATGTGGGACTCGATCCAGGGTCTCCAGGATCACGCCCTGGGCTGCAGGCGGCGCTAAACCGCTGCGCCACCGGGGCTGCCCTCAACTTTATTTTTTAAAATGTGGGTTTATCTTTCCTCTGTTTAAGGACATGATTTTTCTCTTCTGAAATTTGACTTACAAAATCTTAAATGTGCTAAGCAGTGCAGAAGAAAAAACATAGTACAGAAGCAAAGGAGCAATGATTAAAAAAATACGTTTTCCTCTTGGTAAAGTTCTGTTAGTTGTGTAGCTGTTTTACTGTGAAGTTTTTTACTGGGAAGTATATAGCTCAATGATACAATAGTCATCTCAGCTGCTAATGGTTTTGAAGGTTGTTCAATAGCTACAAATCAGGTTGTTCTTAACTTAGCTGTGCACCAGATCTTTAGCTATTTAGAAATGTTATATGAGATTTGAGTTAAGAACAGATTCTATTGTGTGTTTAATATTGTGTTTTGCAACAACAAAAGAGTACCCTCCTAAAAAAAAAGTTTGTGCTGATATTTATCTTCACACAGCTGCTAGTACAGTCAGTACTCTGCAGAAGATTGCAGTAGAACGAACAAGCTCTGAGTCTGGGAGGTATCTTGGAAATATCCAGTGGGTTTCTGGTAGCCAGTGTTCTGGTTATGCTGTTTGGCTAGGGACAAATGGGGTATACATTTTTCTTCACTCCTTTTCATGTTTCTTCTTTACTTTGGTTTTATTGAAGACTTCATTTATTTCTCTGAACCCTAATCATTTCAAATATTATAGGATACTGCCATTTCATACATATATGACTTAATAACAAAAAAACAGAAGCAAACTATATTTTGGAACTAGAAATAGTTTATTTAAATAAAAAGCCTGTTCCTTCAGCAGAAACAGATTTAGCCCATCAGAGTGCCGAAAGACATCTGTAATGGCTATTTCAATGCATTAACAGCTTATATATTAGATTTTTTTTTTGTTTCTTTGGGTGTAATTGTTTCAATAAGGCAAATAATAGTATATTGGTTTAAATATAAGAAAATGGCAGGTTTTAGCCATCCTTGGGGGAGCAAAGGAAACAGTATCTCGTTCTTTCATTTAAAAAACTTTAGAATATCTTAAAATTTGGACTACATAAGCTGAGTTCTGCAGAGAATGAAACAAAGGCTACTTTCAAGGGCTTTATCTAGATGAGAAGGGATGTTAAAATGAGGAACTGTGCAGTTTCTAAGTTGGCATCTTAGATGGAATTCACCTGCACCTAAAACCAAGGGCCTCCTCTTCCATGATCCGAGTGCAGTGATCAAAATCAGGAAGCTAACACTGACACAGTATCTCATTAGCTAATCTCTACACCTTATTCACATTTTATCAGTTGTTCCAACCATGTCGTTATAGGAAGAGAAAGCTCAGTTGCATTCAGCTGTATTCTCTTATCAGTCTCCTTACTGTGGACAGTACGTGGTCTTTGTCTTGTATATCCTTTCAGTTTTGAGAGAACTGGTCGGCTATTTTGTAGAATGCCCCACAGTTTGGGCTTTTCTTACATTTCATCCTGATTAAGTTATGGTCGTGGCATTTTGGGCCGAGCTCTCCAGAAGTGATGATATTCTTTCCTGTGCATTGTATCAGCAGGCAGCTGATGTTGACCTATCTTGTTCTAAAGGGTACTACTGTTTTTACCTTTGTTTTTTTTTTTGTTTTTTTTTTTTTTTTACCTTTGTAATTAATGTTTTATGGGGAGATGTTTTGAGACCATACAGCTAATACTGTATTACACCTGAAACTTACACCTACTAGTTTCTGCATCTGTTGATGAATCAGTTATTAATGCTACGATTACCAACTGGAGGTTTTCTAACATGTCATTGATTGGTTGGGATCTACTTTAAGGAAGAGAGAGGTCTTTCCTTCTCAGTTATTTACTTGTCCATTCACTAGATTTGTATCGGTATGGACTGATGGATTCTTAGTTTATTCGGTGGGTTTTAGGTGCAGTTTTACTTGTGTTGTTACCCTTGGAACTTTTTGAGCAGATGAGTCATTGTGAGAGAAGCCAATAAGCCATTTCCTTAAATTCTATTTAGGAATGTGATCTTTGCAGTCCGTGTATCTGTTTCGTCGGGATCCTATCGTAGGTGTCATCAGCACGGTGGGGGTACGTGTCCGTCACTGCTTTTATGGCTTTTTCAGAGTTCATGTTTTAGAACCATAGTACCTGTGGGTTTTTGGTTTGTTCTCTGTTATTTTTGGGAATTTCCTTGTGAGTCTAAAAGCTGTCCGGTGCGAGGGCGAGGCAGCGGCCCGTCCTCGGGAGCAGGTCGGTGGCCGGGACCCCGGGACCCCGCGTCCGCCCGTCCCGCAGCACTTCTGGGATTCCGTGGCGGCGCGCTGCGGTCCTGCCCAACCTGCTCCTGAACTTGCTCCGAGACGTGCGCAGGTCGCTAGCTTCCAGCGCTTCTCCTTCCGGCCGCGGCTCTCCCCACTGCGCTTTCCGAGGGTCGCGAGCCTGCAGTTCGTGGGCAAATGGTTGCGCGTCTCAGTTCTTGCGCGTGGGCGGCCGAGGCTCCGAGCGGGGGCCGTCGGGGGGCCGCGGCTGCGCAGGCCCGGGGAGCGGCGGGGCGACGTGAGGTCCTCCCTCCAGCAGAGGGTCCCCGCCCGCCGCCGCCCGGCCCGCCCCGCCGCCGCCGAGCTTCGGGAGCCCTTCCTGCCGGGCGGGCCTGGCGCCGCGCCCCGCCCTCCCGACCCCCCCGCCCTGCCCGGAGCCCCGCCCCCCGCCCTGCCCGGAGCCCCGCCCCGAGCCCCGCCCCGCCCGCAGCCCCGCGCCCCGCCCCGCCCCGCCCCGCCCCGCCAACAACCGCCGCTCTGATTGGCCCGGCGCCTGTCTCTTCTGTCCCCGCAGCCAATCGCGCCGGGCGAGGAGCTCCTGGTCTGGTACAATGGGGAAGACAACCCCGAGATAGCAGCTGCGATTGAGGAAGAGCGAGCCAGCGCCCGGAGCAAGCGGAGCTCCCCGAAAAGCAGGAAAGGTAGGCGCCCGCGCCGCCCCGCGCCCCGCCGCCCCGCCCCGCCGCCCGGCCCGGCTCGGGCTCGGGGGCGCCCGCGGCCCTCGCTGACCTTCCCCGGCCCCGCGCGGCCCCACTCGGCGGCCCCGGCCCCCCCCACCCCCCCCCGGGCCGCTGCTGAATCACGGCCGGACGCCGCGCTCGCAGCCCCGCACGCCCCGCGCAGCCTTGGCTTTGGGTGCCGTTGGCCCGGGACGCGTCACCAGCCGTGCCCCCCCGTGACATTGCCAGGCCCGCAGATCCGGCGGCCTCGGGTCCGCCCGGGACGGCCGCGCCGCCGCCGCCGCCGCCGCCGCCGCCGCCGCCGCCGCCGCCCGGGCCCTGCCCTCCTCTGGGCCTCCCGGGGCAGGCCGCGCCGCTGCTCCCCGCTGCTCCCCGCTGCCCCGCTCCCCTGCCTCCTCTCCTGCTCCCCGCTCCCCCGCTCCCCCGCTCCCCGACCTACGCTCCCGCTCCGCTACCCGCTCCTGCTCCCCTGCCTCCTCCCCTGCTCCCGGCTCCTACTCCCGCTCCCCTGCTCCCCTGCCTCCCTCCTGCTCCCCTGCTCCCCTGCCTCCCCTCCTGCTCCCCTGCTCCCCTGCTCCCCGCTCCCCTGCCTCCGCTCCGCTCCCCGCGCTGCGCACGATTGCAACACTCCGGGTGGGCGAAGGTCTGGGCGCCGCGGACCTTCTCGAAATTAGGCCACTAACAAGATGGAAGTTGACGACTGTGCTGTTGTGTCACTTCTCACCGCTCTCCTAGTTTTATTTTGTTTTATGATGTTTCCGAACAAAAGGTAAAGCGTCGTCACACTTTAGGGAAGGGGATAATTTCTCGGTAGGAAAACAGTTTGGTTGGATGGATCGTATTTCCAGCTGGCATTCGGACACGTCGGGATTTTTTTTTTTTAATGAAGAATTTTAATGTGAATTGGCGAATCTTTCATAGAGTCCAGTTTGAATATGTGCCAAGGCACGGTATGGTAGTTCCTCACTCGCATAAACCCTTTTTTGGTTGTTTGTTTGTTTTGCCTGCTTTAGCTCTTACGTAAATTTTTGTAGTCCTCGGAACTTAGGCGCCCGTCCTTCACTCGCACCGTAGCCGAGTGAGCTGCGGAAGTCATACTGTAAATAAAATCAACCTACTCTGATTTTGGAAGAGTGTAAAAGTAGTGTTTAAAAACGTAGGCGAGAAGTCGATTCTGATTTTTTTCTATTACACATTCTTCTGTATTTCGCAGTGTAATGGGAATACAGTTAACTCATCCAAGAGAAAGTTGGTGGGGTCTTTCACTAAATACATGTTTCCTATTTATCAAATGTTATCTTGTCATTGTTTTAGTCCATTAAATGCTTTGATCCTGCATCAGATAGATGATCAGGGTCTAGAACATTCCCTAGTGTCTCTTCTGCTGTAACTGAATATTTACGATTTTTGCTGTTTTTAGGCTTAGTACATAATTGTTTGAACACTGTTTACATATTTCAGTTTGTTCCTTTATTTAGTGTTCTTTTTATTTATAAGTGATGCCATCAGCCTCTCCAGGTAAGTTGTGATTTATTTGCAGGGGTGGGAGTTTGGGGAAGAAGAGCAGATACTAATTCTGCTACTGAGTGTAACTAATGATTTATTTAAATACATTCATAGCTTACTAGCACCTTCTCTCAGGTTTTTCTCTAGTTTGGCATACTTTGGTGTGCATGTTTAGAACATTTCATGGCTTTCTGCTTTTTTATTGATTCCCTAAAATTTTTTCCAGCATATTTAGTTGGATGTGGAGGGAAAAGCCTGAAAATAAATTTTTTATTGGTGATACATGAATTTTACACATTTATATTTTTATACCTGCCTGGATTGCTGGGTTTTTACATTGAATTAAGTATTTCATATTATCCTGTTACTGTTTTTGTATTTACTCTGGGAAGCATATAATCTACTGAGTCTTAGGTTTTAATGAAAATACTTGGCATGAAGCTTGCTCTGAGAACTTAATAGTCTGTTTTGAACAACTTGCTGGTAAAGAGTCCTGAAGTTTAGAGACTTTAAATAATGAGTCAAACCTTTGCTTTTAAATTAAACACTCGGTGAAAGCTAATTTATAGCTTGCAAAGACCTGAAACGGAGAACTTTTTATTTTAACTTGGTTCTCTTTAGGTCTTATGTGTGACCTCAGACATTTAAAACTATTTTTTCAGGCAGTGATGTCAGAGAGTAAATCAACAAAAATTTCATTCAGTAGCATGTTAGCTTAGTAATTCTGAAAGCCAGATGTTGAAGACATGCAGCTGACAGGTAGACTGACAGTGGACCTAACTAACTTCATTTTGGTTATGAGGCAGGGAGAGAAAAACAAAGGGCTGAATTCTTCAGGAGTTCTGGGCCTCGGCTCCTTTGCATGACAGCTGCTATGCCTACAGCTGTGCATTGCATGTGGCGCCTTTCAGAATTCATCACATCGCTGGTGGATCATGAGGCGTGTTCTGGGCAGTAAAAAGTCCTACTTCCTTTACAAAGTGGCCTCTTCTCTCTGTCTCTGTCTCTGTTATTCATTCATTCATTCATTCATTCATTCATTCATTCATTCAGTTCATGTTTGTTGAGTCCCTGCCATGTGCCAGGCACTCTGCTAGCTTGTACAGGGCAGTGGTGAGCAGAAAAGAAGCAGTAATGCTCCTCATGATGCCTGGAGTCTAGTTGGGGAGACCGACATTACATAAGGAAGTTGCTGATCAGCACCTTGATGGTTGGCATGGAATAGGCCCTCAATAAACGTTGGCTGATTGGCAAACAAAGACCCACACAAACCTTGTAACGAAGGGAGAGCACGCAGTGCTGGGAGAACACAGTTCATATTGTCTCTGACCAGCGAGCATGCAACTTTGCCATGGGCCAAAGATGTGCATACTTTAGGTGTTTCAGACGAGAGTTTTGGATTCTCAGCTTCGTAATTCAGCCTGACTTCTTACGTGCCTGAGCAGCCCGTTATGAGATGGAGCATGAGAATTTCTTGGCTGGGACAGCTGAGACTTTGTAGGTAGAGAAGGAGGGAGAGTTTTTTAGTGTCTGATGCTTCAGTTATTTTAATTTGAACCACAGGAAGATTGTGTTCTGAGAATAGAAACCTAGAAAGGCCACAGTTAGAGGAATTTACCATCTTCTCGATTTGTGCCATTTGTGCCGTTTGTTCCTGTGAGATATAAGAGATTGAGTTTGCTTGTTAGCAGTACATAATGACTGTTGGCAAAAAGTTCTTGTAAAATACAGACCATAATAGAATGTGGCGTTGCACTGCTGTCTCCTGGCTACGGGAGAGCCTTTACCTGAAGTCCTTACCTGATCCCTAAGGAAACAATAGTGGCTCATACAGATGGGCTTAGTGGAAGGAATGTAAGACACAGGAGTCCTGGGTTTCTTCAGGTGTGTGACTGGGGAAGTATGTCACCTTTCTAGGGTGTACAGTGTCCATAGCTTTAAAAACGAGAATCCTAACATGGCACGGTCTCTATGCTACCTAACCTCATGGGGTTGCTGTCAGGAGCAAAGGAAATAATGAAAAAGAGCTCAGTGCCACGTGCCAGGACCATTGTAACAGTAAGTGCAGGGGGGTAGCTGACAGTTGGTGTTTCTTGCAGAGGAACTCTTGAGTCTGTGACTCATTTAATCAGTCGGTATTTATGGAGGATTTCTCTAAGCCCAGAACCAGCGGCGGACCCCTCCATTCTCCTTTCCCTTGGCGGAACCTCGCACTGTGCCACTTCACCTTGATTTTTGGCCTCCTCCTCACCTACTGACTTTCCCATTCACAGCAAATTAGAGACAGAGGAATTATTTATAGCAGCAGATAGTTTTTATAGCTGGGAGCTGGACAGTAAAGAAGGCGGTTTATAACCAAACTGGCAATGCCTTGTGAAGAGTGTAGCTCCTTCGGGTTACTTGAGAGGTTTTAGATGATCCTTTATAGAAAGTGTAAGTAGTCCCTGAGAGTGCCAGCTAGTTTATAGTATCTGAGGAGGTGATTTGTAGTCATCACAGAACAGTTAAATTATAATCAACTTAAAGAGGAAATGTTCCGTGCGTCTCTGTAATCAGAGTCGTTCAAATAAAGCACCTTGGTACTGTGAAGAGCACCTGCGCTTTCCTTAGTTGCACATATTTGGAAAGGCTTGCTTCTCCAAAGGTGACGGAGCCTACACGCACTTAGAGTCAAGTTAGGGAGGTGGGAGATCTGTGTGCAGAATGATAGCTCTGTGGCAGTTTAAGGGGAAAAAAGTAAGTGCTGACCTGCTGGTGTGGGCAACAAGGGCTCCGGATGCCAAGAGGAGGGAGAGCTTGGCTAGGGCGCTGGGTCGTCTCTTTAGTAGAAAGGGTGGCGAGGAGCCTTAGGGGACTGTCAGAGAGGAGCGGCGGCAGATGTCTGGAGGGTCCCCCCTCGGCCTCTCACAGGCATTTGCCGGTCCGCGTCTGACACTGTGCTAGATGCTGAGGTTCCAGCCGAGAACTGGAGTGGCCAGTGTTCCCGCCATCACGGAGCGTACGCCACAGGGAGCAGGGGGATGGTCAGCTAGATGAACAGTGTGAGTCTGGAACGTGTGTGTGAGCTGGTGGGGGGCGGTGGATGTGGGTAGCCAGGGATGGCCTTTCAGAGGCCGTGACACGAGTGACGTAGGGGTGGGCTCCCGCTCAGCTCCAGGAAGAGGGACCGATCTGGATGTTCTCTCAGCACTTTGGGCAGTTTATTGCTCAGGTAGGGGTGGGGACATCGGGGGGGCCACCTATGGGTTTTGTATCATGAAACTCAGGTCTCCAAGTGGACGCACAGGCCCCTTCTCTATCAGGCGCTCCACTCAGTGGCTGGATTGGGAGGGAAAAGGTCCAGGGAGGAGCTTACCGCCCATCTTAATGTAGCTCAGTGCAGGTCAGGCTTCCTAGGTGTTCGAGTTTATGTGTGTTTGGGGCCCATGGTAGGGAGGGGTAGGCAGGAACCCCCTGGGAGAGGGGACATGCTGCATTGCAGTGACAAAGCAGAGCACGGTGGGGAGGACTCCTGTGAAGGATTCTGAGGAAGAGAAGAAGGAAAGACCTTGGACGAGCTGGGGAAGGAAAAAGTTGGAGGGACATGGGAGGTCACAGGTCCCTGCTGGACAACAGGTAGAAGACAGGTGCAGCAGGAGGCTCTGGTGGCAGTGGAGAGGGTGCTAGGGGACAGAGGTGTGCGGTGCTCCAGCCGGGCGGGGTCAGTAGCCCGGAGCAGTGCTGGGCACTCTCCCGTGGGTGTTCCGCGCAGCCTCTGCTGCTGCGGTGCGCACACCACCTCCAGATGAGGAGATGGACACTTAGCCAGCTTGGTGAAACTGTCGGAACTCACGGCTGGTGGATGGCAGAGTCAGAACTTGAGTCCAGGTTTTCTATGCTTTTTCTTCTGCAGAATATGCTGCTTTTTGTCCGCTTGTCCGTGGGGTGGGCTGCAGCAGCAGACATGACAACACCAGTTCCCTTTAAAGTTAGGATTACAGGATGCAAGCTGAGAACGGGTGCTTTGGTGGTGTTTGGTGTCCTAGTCTCCCATAGCAGCTGACGACGACGGCTCTTTTTGTGGCTCCTTGGCCAAAGCTGAAGGGCAGAGGCCTGGCCGTGGTGCCTGAGGGTGAGGCCCTTGGGCCCTGAACCTTCTGGGCACCTGTTGGGCAGGTCCTGTGCCCCCTTCCTTGTAGGACACTCTGCAGTGGTTCTGGTTCACAGGTGCTGGAGCGGGGCGTGGGGTGGTTGGAGGTCGTGACGTTCCTGTGGAAATGCCGCCCCAGCACTAACCTGTCGGGTTGGACCCAAGAGAGCAGTCTTGGTTGGTTCCCACTGTAGCTTTCACTTCCCTCTCGCTGAGTGTTGGCCTTTGCAGAGTGTTGGGTCCCATCTCTGATGGTTGCCTGCCAGGTTGATCCACGCTGCTGTGGTGGTGCTCTGTTTTTTAAAGCTTGATACAGGGATGCCGGGTGGTTCAGCAGTTGAGCGTCTGCCTTTGGCCCAGGGCGTGATCCTGGAGTCCTGGGATCGAGCCCCGCGGCGGGCTCCCTGCATGGAGCCTGCTTCCCTTTCTGCTTGTGTCTCTGCCTCTCTCTGTGTCTCTCATGAATAAATAAATAAATAAAGTCTTTTTTTAAAAAATGAAAGCTTGATACAGTTTTGATATTTTTTCAGCAGTAGGAGATGGGATTTTTTTTTTTTATTTCTAATTCTACTTCTGATGCTTTTCTGACTTCAAATTTAGTGCCTAAATAGTTTTGTGCCTTTGATGTTTGCTGTGTATAACTTATTCATAGGGAAATTATATGGATTTACTAAAATTTTTCAAAGCATTTTGTGCATTTTTCAACTGTAGTTCAGTGGATGAACTTGGGAAAAATCCTGATACATGCCATGATTAAAAACTGCTTTAAGCATTGTGACTGAGTATATAGTTAGGCTGTTATTCTGATTCTCCTGCTCATATGTAAATTGGAAGGTGAGCCAAATGCAGAAAATAGGTTTGATCATGATTAAATTTTCTAAAAGAAAAAATGTGAGACCGTTAATGTAGTGGGTACAAACTCGTTTAGTTGATTTTTTAAAAACTTGGTTGTAATTTGAAAGTAAACAGAAACCAAATGCAATCTTCAGTGCTTTCCCTAAATAGGAGTACTGAGTTCTTTTTTCAGAATTATGGATTAATTGTTTTTAAAACTCATTGAGTGCTTCCTTTCCCTAGGTGGTTTCCTGTTCTGGTTTACAGAGGGGCTGCTACACACATGAACTTAGTAGAATTACAGAAAGGAGTTTATTGAGGTTGCCTGTGAAGAAGTGAGGACTTGGGTGAACACTCCCAGGGCACCGTGACGCACGTTCTCCATACGTTAGGCTGAAAGAAAGGTCGGTCAGTTGGGGTTGCAGATAGGCTAGGCTAGGCTAGCCTAGCCTGGTCGTGTTGGCACTCATGTGACCTGTCCATACTTCACAGGCTGCCAAGGACAGTTCTAAAGTTTGATTTCATTAATCTTAATAATTTGGTTGACACAGTTCAGGGAATGTGAATGACAAGAGAAGCGAGAGTTACTTGCAAAGGCTACTGTTGTTCCTCGGAGTGAGAATGATGAATACTGAAAGCAGCCGTTTTTCTTTATTAGCACTCCGATTAAACCAGTGTCAGGCGATACAAGAGTTCTGGGTTGAATTCATTCCTTATGGTATATTGTGATGCGGACACATCTCGTGATTGGACGCTTCCTGCACATCCTATCACTCTGTGATGGATCACTGCTTTCTGTTGAGGGTGAGCGTGAACAGCAGTTACTCGTTGGCATGTCTCGCGTGTGCCTGGCGCTGTGCTTTGTGCTCCATCCACAGCGTTGACGATGCTCCCTGCTCGTAGTGCTGCAAGGTCAGGAGGCTCCTGATCTCCCTTTACATGGTTGGCCCAAGTCCACCTGGCTCCCACGTTATTTGGCTTCGTCTTGTCTGCCTAACTCCAGTTTTTATTCATAATGTTTCTGAGTAGGACAGTCATACTGAGTAAGTAGCAGTGTTTTATAAGGCTCTAGTAATTAGCCAAGATGAATTTTCACTACTCACTGTAGAATTGCCCACTTTAATCCTAAATAATAAGGCAGTGTGATTAAGTGAAGCCTTTGGTATTAGAAAGCTAACTTATGGTGAGAACTAATGCCTTCAGTTATTTTTGCCTTGGGGGTTTATGGATTGAATAGATTTATTGTATTCCTTTGAGCACCTCAAAGAAACAGTTCTTAAAAACACTGTTAGGTTACATTTTTGTCCCTTGTTAGCCTTCGTCTGTTAAGTGTTTTTTTTTTAATGGCATTTGTTGGTTTGGGCTTCTTCTGAATATTTCATTTTTCTTAAGTTTTATGTTATTTTTGAAATCTGTTTAGAAGCCGCAGAGTGAGACGTTGGCCTGGCCTAAGTCCCTCTGCAGTGCGGACGGCAGGGGAAGGCACTTCTAGGACCAGGGAGCTCTTGCGCTTTGTCTTCCTTGTGATCTCAAGAAGACCATGATGTTGGGCTTCCTTCTCTGTACCAGTGTTCTTTTTTTTTTTTTTTTTTTTTTAATTTTATTTGAGACACACACAGAGAGAGGCAGAGACACAGGCAGAGGGAGAAGCAGGCTCCGTGCAGGGAGTGCGAGCTGGGACTCCATCCCGGGTTTCCAGGATCACGCCCTGGGCTGAAGGCGGTGCTAAACCGCCGAGCCACCCGGGCTGCCCGGTACCAGTGTTCTTGTGTTGAGAATAACTGGACTGTTCCACTGACTACAATAAAATTTTGGAAACTTTCTTAAGCTGAATGTTACAGATCATGAACATACTTTAATTTACATACACTCCAGAAGTTAGGTGTAGAAACAGGTGGTAAGTGCAGTGCTGATTTGCTGTGGAATAAATCATGCTTGCTAGTTTCTATCACTCTTATGATGTGACACCAAAAAATGGTAGGGATTTTGTCTTTTTGTTTTGTCAAAGTGTTTATTGGGGGGGCTGTTGGCTCTTTAATTTTTATCTGTTCCTTTAACTGGAGCTCATTTGAACTGTTAGAAGCAGCACTTTGTTAAGAGGTTTTGTTTGCTCTTAAAGCCGTTCCTATTCTAGGGGCTTGACTCATTCAGGAGGAAAAGCATGAAAAAAAACAAGGAGGAAGGAGCTGCCCTAACCTGCCTTTGTGCACTAGTGATTTTTCCTCATGAGGGGCAGGGGTTGATTCCTTAATTGTATTTACCCCGCTGTAGAGTCTTTGGAATATGTAAAAAGTGTTGAAACTTTTTTGAAACTTCTTGAATTTGTAGCAAAACGTAATATGGCCTTTTCTATTTCAAGCTTTTAATAAGAGTTTTTTTTGTTTTGTTTTTACTCCATTTCTTAAAGATTTAGTCTTTAACTGAGGTCATGAACCCTCCACCCCCATGCCTCAAACACAGGGCCAACTGGACAGAACCTCCGCCGCCTAGTGATCCGTGCTTTCATTTTCCAAAAGCAATTTCCTTTCTGTTCTATCCTTTCCCCTAAATATTAGGAGATAGCTTTGTTTTAAAAGGTTAAAACTTGGCACATACAATTAAGAAAATGTTCTGAGGGATTATGGGTAGGATGAAAATTCTCAGCATTCTGAATCCTCTGCTGTAACTAGTTCCTCTTCCCATTTTTGTGGGCAAGACCCTGAAAGTTAGAAATCTTTTATGATGGGAATTTTCATACTAAGCTGGTACATGTATAGTTAAGTATTATATATCAATATATTTTAATATACACAGTCTTTAAGTAGTTTTGGAAGCCAGAGATTTATCCTAATGATAAAATAATGATATTGTATGTGTGTGACCTATAACAACACCAGTTTCTGAGGTTAGGACATCTAAAATGTTTGCTAATTTGATACTTGGAAAACATTTCCATTTTATATGTTCTTAATAATTTAATGTGTCTGAATGACCCAAACCTAATTTCATCCTTAGTAAATTAACTACTGTATGTTATATGTAGTTGTGGAGAATTATCTTTGCTTTGGTTAAAAAGAAAACCAGTAAGTACCTACTTAGGCTACTGCCGCCCTCCCCCCCCCCCCCCCCCCCCCCATTTCTCTTAAAGCTGAGGTGATAAATAGTCTTTCCCCTTGTACTTCTAATCCTTCCTATTGGGGCAGTCTTTTGTAGATTTCCTGAGCCACCACATGCCACAAAAATGAAGACAAACTGGTTTGTTCACCCCTGTTTAGAACCCCAAAACCAATCCTATGCAGTGTTTGAAGTTGCAGTGCAGTTTAGAATGGGCAACAATGCAAATTCCTGTGCCTTTTGTTATTTATTTATTTATTTATTTATTTATTTATTTTACTGTTTGACTTTTTCATTTCAGTTTTCATTCTCTTGCCAGTTGGAGGTGTAGAATATGCCTTTCTGGTTCTGTATTTTTGTTTTTAACATGGGATTTTTTAGACCACGTTTCTCTGTGTAGTCAAGTGACTGCTGGTTTTAGGCAGAATGTCTGAGGATCCCTGTGAGGAATGAGGCCTTCCACCTCCACCTCCTGCCTCTGGCGGTACCTTCTCTGTGAGCATATTAATGTTGGCATCAGCACAGACCGAAGTCTACATTTCCTCTCTACCAGGTTTATGCTGCAGGCAGCCTGGTGCTGGCTGTTTGCACATGGGGCACTCTCCTCCTGCAGTTATAATTTGTGGATTATAATTTTTGTAGGATTAACCTTGGAGTTGAAGTTATAGTTTTCCTCTCCTTGGCATTCCAAACAAATAATAAAAAGAAATAATTAGATACAGTCTCAATCTTGGTTGGATTTTTGAACAAGAGGGTTAAAATCCCAAATTTGCTTGGTTAAGCAGTTTGATTAGTTCCTAAATATATTGTCACAGGAAATATCTTCCTTGCTGCTTGTGATCATGTAGTTGATAACAAGATCAATTTGGGTGTTAAGCTTGATATTTGTAGTTTTGATTCCATCAAAATTATACGTTCAAGAATGGAGGATATAAAATGTAAATTGCTGCGTGTGCGCCAATATCAATTCAATTTATGGTTGCACTAAAGTGTAGAAAATATTGAGAAAAAGTGATGCTTACCACTCTTTGTGGCCCTCATCAGTTTTAGAGTGAGAGGATTTCCTAAATCTCATGGGCAGTTGTCAGAAAATACACAGAATTGGTAAGCTTTGTTTTCACAGAGAATGATTAGGTCGGTGCTCCCTCCAATTTCTAGTTTCTGTGCTAAAGAAATACACAATATACATGAGTATATTGCCTGAGTTTCGTTATTGCCTTTCTATTAAATGCAACATGACCAGTACTTTGGAAATGGATAGCCTGTTTAAAATGAGCCTGAAAGGTGCGTTGTGTCTCTGTTGTGAGGAGGAGAGAAGGGAAAAACTGCTGACTCAGCTATACGTTTGAGTTCTGGGAGCTTGGAAGTATGAGGCCAGATTCATATCCCAGCTCCACCGGTTAATAGGATGACTTTGGACAGGTTATTCTAAAGTTTTGATCTTCAGTTTACAAGTCTGTAAAGTGGGGATGAGATCTGCCTTGCAGGATTGCACTGAGCATTAAATGAGAGCCTTGTAGGAATACGCCCGGCACACCGACCTTGTTCCATCCCATTATAATTGGTGGGCACCGGCAAAATTAGCTCTGTGGTAACGCTCTCCATTCTTTGGCTTATTGTGGCACTTCCGAAAAATTAAAGGAATAGTTCCAACGTCTTATTTTGGTTTGATGACATAAAGTGAATTAAGTAGATTGAAAATAGGTAAGAGCTAAGACGGTCTTTGGATCTGCATCTAGGTACACATCGTGGCATTAGAAAACTCCTCCTGTGCTAGAGACCTGCTTCTCTCTTAAAAGCTGTCTTGTTTTACTAGTTAGTTACTCAAACTGGGACACCTGTGGTTACATAGATTGGTGGATTAGATAGCTCCTGGAATTTGATTTCTTGCATGTGCCTGGGCAGAAGTAAACATGTTTGACTGTTTGCTTGTTGCCCAAATGAAGGTTTACTGTTTTCTTCTGTTCTTCTGTTTTACCTGTGTGGTCCAAACCACTTACGACTACCATGCTGTTGTGACCGAATTTTGTGTGGTTGACATTTTGGATGAATTTTGGATACATTTCCTTAGACATTAAGTTATCAGACAACCCTGAAGGTAACTGTGGGAGCAATTTCCATGCTGCACATGCCAGATTAGGAAATCTGTAATTTTACATGTTTCTGGTTGTGCAGTCAGGAAAAAACAAAAATGTGAAAGAGCCATTTTCTTACAAGTTACCGATGAAGCCAACAATACCGACTTTAAAGGAAAAGAACCTTTTTAAGGAAACAGATGTCCTGATTTGCTGTGCACCATTTTTTATTGAACACTCTAAGGATTGGGGTCTGTTTTGGGGAATCATACAGGTACACCCCTCAGTACTCATGTGTGGTGAACTTACAGCTGGACTCTGCGACACAGAGGTCCGTGAGCCTCCTAGAATGGTTGTGTCTCTTTCTGATTACCTGGAGAGGAGGAGCCTTAGGTGTGTTGCCTGACTTTCAGAGATTTCCCAAAAGATTAAGAAACCACTAAGTGAGCTGTTATGTTTAGACAGTTGGTGAGAAGTAATAAAATCAGTAGGTTAAAGATTTAAAAAGCTGAAGTATACTCAGAGCTTCTGTTAGAGCATGACTATATATTGGTGGGGGCATTAGTGAGTGTTTGAACTTGTGTCCTCATTGGACATGTACATCTTCATAGTGATATCTGGGTGGGATCGTGGGAATCACTGGAGAACAAATGAACAAAAACAAATGGATGAATTTGGAATTGTTAATGGAAGCAGAATGTCATTGTCTTCCTAAGAAGGAACATATGCTGACAATTTAGGCTTGTAGGCATGGGGTTTCTGTAATTTGTTTAGTAGAATCTACTGTGGGTAATCCTTACAAACAATTGATTCTATTGAATCAGTTGGGACTGTGTCAGGCACTGTGCAAAGTTCTTTTTATGCATTGTCTGATTTACTCCTCCTGATTCCTGTATCAGGTAGTTGTCACTAGTGTCTATTATAGTTCCTGTCTGCCTTAACCGGGATGGTGTCTCCTTGATCAGATCATGGCCCAAGGCTGCACAATATAGTTTTAGTTTTGTGACTTTCAATTTTTCTGGGTTTGTGTCCCTGGAGAACTGTTTTATTTATTTATTTTTTTTTTGGAGAACTGTTTTATTCAGAGTACCACCCCAACACTGGGGAGAGACAGAAGAGCCCATTCCAGAGTCTCATTTCGTTGGGGCCAGCTGTTTTCAGGAAAGATTATGACTCTGGGGCCACAGGGACCTTTTGGGAACAGGTGAAAGGAGTGACTGGCATGAGAGGGAGCCTAGGAGGCAGCAGTTTAAAATCCTCGTCCTTGGTGAGACCTTGCTCCTAGGCTTCTTTGTTCCCTGGGGGGCGTTATTTTACCTCCGTGTTGGTGAAAGAGAGAAGCATCAACTCAGGATAATGTGGCAGGCATAGTCCTGTCAGTGCTGGGGTTCCACAGCTGCTCTCCCGAGGAGGGCCCCAGTTGGCCTGCGTCCTTGCTTTACCTGGCTGGATGGAGATTTACTTTATCCCCTCCCTCTCCCCACCTCCCTGGCCTGCCTTTTTCCTTCCTTCCTGTTTTCTTCCTCCCTCTTCTTTCCTCTCCCTTCTTTTTATTTTTAATGAGATTCAGTTTCTCTTGAACATCTTTTCTATTCAATATTTGCTTCTTGTTGACATCAGGTAGGGCCTTTCTGCAAAGGGACTTGCTTTTCACAAAGTTGGGTATAACTTCAACTTTAAATTCCTTTGGGGCAGACAGCTTTGTAGTCATATCTACTATATCTGTAGCTATATTTATATCTATCTATCTATCTATATATACACACACACAAATATATATATATATATATATATTATATGTATGTATGTATTCCCCATAGCTCTTAACAGAGTGCTTTGTGGATAATAGGCACCCCAGAAAAATCAAAATACTTCTGCTTCACCATGGTTCCAGAAACTTTACAAAGTGTGTAGAGGGAAAAATTCTAATCTGGCATGAATTGGACTCTGATAACAGGCCGGTGCATCTGAGTGTGAGTTGTATTATCTGGTATAATCTTGTTTTTAGGTGCAGATCTTAGAAAAAATCTTGAATTTAAATGTAATTTGTGTCTTAAAAAATAATTATGAGGAGAATACATTTTAGTTCCTTCTCTGCTTGAGTCTGAAAGACACCATTCTGAGTTATCAGAGTGGGCAAATGTATGCTGGTCTGTGCGCATGCATAAAAGTCTCCAGAGGTCTTAGCTCTTCCCTGGTGGAGTGGTGATGCATCTGTTTATAAGCTCTGATAGAGGTACATCCGCAGATGTGGAGGAGGCCAGAAGACAGTTGAGGTCTCAGAAAGAAGAGAATGAGATTGCTTAGCAGTAGTGATGGATAGTCTTAAAAATTATACTGGAATAAAAATAAGTATCCCATGGTAGATCCAAATGATGAATAGTTTAGAGTCTCTGTAGATTGTCTCATTTTTATAATCTGTTTCTTAAAGCTCTATCAAAACGTGGCACATTAATTTCACACTTTCAGGAGAAGCAAAATAAAAGCCAGGAAACAGTACTCTCATGATTATCACGGGTGCCTGCCAGCACATTGACCCTTCGTTTATACCTGGGAGGCATTCAGTATGGTTATTTAAATTATACTTTTGATTTAAATAATGATGGATAAAAATAAGCAAGTGCGGTAAAACAAGAAAAAGAATACAAGTGCATGGCTGCTCAAAAGGAGGAGGGAAGTTAAATTTTTGTTTGTAGTAAACGTGATGCACAGGGAAGAAGAGAGTTGAAACGACCCGCCAGAAGGTTAGCATCGGTAACTGGAATGCTTGAGCAGTGTCGGCTGTTTACTAGTGTCTTTTCTGTTTTACACCCCCTTTAACTGTGTATCTGTTGTGAATGTTGATTTTTTTTTTTTCTAGACACTTAGACTAAGCTATACAGGTAGGAGATAGGGAACAGAGGGAGCACCTCAGGACTTTCTGCTGTGTAGGCAGAGTAGACCATTGAGACCTTTTCCAAATTGTACTGTTATAAAATTGCATGTATTAATCTCAACCAATAGTGGCCGTTTTCAGTTGCCTCATTAATTTTCCCTTTGTTAGGTATTTCTTTCAGAGATAATTTATTCATTTGTTTTTTGTACAATATAACCAAATGTCCATCTAGAAAAATGAGAAAATACGAACACATAAACAGGTATCATACCTTCGTTGGTGGTATGGCTTGACTGCTGTTTCTCTGAGCATTTTTGGGGAAACAAATGTAGATGATGATTTTAAGTGTTGTCTTTGTGTCTTCTCTCAGATTTATATCTAGATTTTACTTCCTGAAAGTATTTTTAATCTCAGTTTCACAGTTAATTCATCAGGATGTAGCATTGTAAAATTTATCAGAAATGTCTTTCCCTTTAGCTGAGGATAACCAATGCTCTAGGGTGTGGCCGAGTGCTCCGTGTTAGGGGGTTGCCAGGCACAGGCCACACACCACCTCCCTACCTAGCTCCCCGTCTCTGTTCGTTTGGCCTCGGGGGACTGACGCTGGAACTGGAGTTAATGTGTAGTTGCCAACTCACATTTTATATGCATGGTTTTCAGACTTTAGATACATTTTTTTCCCCTGTAAAATAAAAGCTATTGAAGATCAATGAGAAGAACCCTAGAAATTAAAATAATTACGAAGTAGAACAGGCTGGCAGCTTGTTTAGGTTTCAGAGGTATTGAGTTAGCCTCTCAAATCATTTTATTCATGCCGCAAGACTTTGAGGTTCCAAAGAGCGTAAGGAAATTTAATGCTTTCTTCATTTGAATTTATTAAAGTTTATTTGGGGAGCCTTTTCTGGTATTTGGAATTATCCAGACAAAGCCACTAAAAGCCTTTTTTAGAGAAATTAAAAGCTCCCTTCAGATGGGATCCTTGCTGTTCCTTCCATCAGCCTAGCATGTGGAAGACTTGTGGGCCAGACCCTCCACAGGGGCAAAGACTGTGTGCCCCCCCCCCCCCCCCCCACGCGATGCAAGCATCCTAGGAATTTACACTGGGATCTGAGGCACTGAAAAATCCAGAGCTTTTCCATTGTTTCTGTTGGAAGCAAAGCCTAGAGTCCTGTTTTAATACTATGAGCAACTTAAAACCAGAGAGGTTTTATTTTTATAATTTGCCTCCAGGATTACAGACAGCTCTCTTGGCGAGTTTAACTACAGAAAAAGGTTGAAATTATGCCCAAGCTGCTTAACAGAATTTTTTTACAGTCAGGTACGTTTTCAAGCTATTTTAAGTATAAAAGCTATTTTAAGTATAAAAGAAACATATAGAAAACGTATTGCCTGTTACTTTCATGAAAACCAGTTGCTGCACGACGTCTTGCCACTTCATAATGTTCTCTTGCAAACAGCTGGAGCGCTGGGACTGGGCTTGGAGTGGCTCGTCTTCCCCCAGTGTCCCCTTGGGCAGCTGTAGCAGCTGATGGACACACCCCGTCCGGGTGCCGCTGGGCTGACCTCCGGGGGAGCCTCTCTGGCCATGGTTTCCGAGGCTCCGCTCTCACTTCAGTCCAGCTGCCCAGGCACCCGCTCGATCTGACCGGGACCTCTGCTGACCCTACTGAGTCCGTCGTCTTCTGGATTTTTTAAACATACATTAAAGTAATTGAAATGGACTGTTACTTTCCTGTAGAAAACGTAATTTTCGTATATGTTTCCAGCTTCTTTCCTCTGTACTCCTCACACCAACTGCAGAACATTACCCACCCCCAGACAGAAGGCGGTGCTGGGGTCTGACTCTTTGCCCCGTTCCCAGCTCCCACGAACATCACATCACCGTCATTCTCTCAGCCTGTGACTTTGCCGTCATCCATCGATGCCCCTTCCTCTCTTTGCGGTTAGAGATTGTGTGTGTGTGTGTGCGCGCGCGTGCATGTGTTTTAATCCTGTAAAGAAGTCATTTAACATGAACTTTATGCTTTTAATATTTTTAATTGATTATTTTAGGTTGGCTTCACGCCCAGTGTGGGGCTTGAACTCACAACCCTGAGATCAAGAGTCATGTGCCCTACCGACTGAGCCAGCCAGGCGCCCCTGAACCTTATGCTTTTCTCCCAGCCAAACCTTTCACCTTGCCCATGGAATGCTGACCTCCCCCTAAAGCTGGCGTTCTGAGTGCTGCTGTCATAAAAGCTACAGCCTTGCTTTCAGAAATTTGAAAAGCTGTATGCCGACTTTGTTTTTATGATAAGTTTCTCAAACTTGCCTGCAGTGCAGATGGCGCCCTTAATTATCTTCATTAAGGGTGAAAGAATTAGGGCCTAGAACGTATCACTCATAGCAAGGCCTCTAGAACACAGTGGACAGAGTAGTAAATAGAATGGGAATAAAAGTCCCGGTTTTGCTACCAACTTGCTGTGAGATTTTAGGCAACTCCTATAATGAGATAAAGCTTCAAGAGGCATGTTTGTGGAGTTTGGGGAGCAGATAAGGCCACCTTTGAGGCTCCTTCTGCTTCAAATCTTAAGGTTCTTCTCTCTTCCCTTTTAATGAAGCCCATTGTTCCTGTATCCCATGTCTGTTTTGTTCTCTAAGATGTGCTCTGGGCTTGGCCTTTCTTCAACCTTGTATGAAAGCGTCCAGTCTTCACCTTCCCTCTGAGGGACCCTCTCAGTGGAGGGCAGGGAGAAGAGGAGGATCTCATGAAAGAATGCTAACAGAAGGAGGAGATGGTAGATGGAGGTGTCCCAAGGCTGGGGGAGAGAATCTGAGGATTGTTCAGGCCCATGAAACTGTCAGATGCAGAGGGGAAACCTGGGGCGAATGTGGGGTTTTGTTGTCACAAGGCCAGAGTTAACCGTGCAAAGTGGGGCTCCAGCGGGTAGTTGTGGATGGAGGCGCAGCTGCTGGGATGAAGGGCTCAGTGAAAGGCGAGGCACTGGAGGCAGCAGGTACAGCCTGTCCTTCAGGGGTTCCTCTGGGGGTTCTTCTGGGAGTTTGTGGCGGCTCCTGTTCAGGGCAGCTCATGTTTTCGATGACCTTTTCTGGTGGAGGCTCAGAGATGGGGCCTCACCTGGTGTGGAATCAACCGTGTATCTGAGAAAGGTGGTGAGCTCCCTACGCAAAGTGCAGATAGGCCTGCTCCTGTGGGCTAGCACTGAATTCTGATTTTATACCTTGGGAGTTGAGTCGCTCCCCAGTGAGGAGGTGGCGCATGTTGAGTTAGTTACATAGGTTTCTAAATTTAATTCACTTAAATCACGAAATGTGTGAGCCTTCACTCTTGTGATGAATTTTTAATGTAACTTGAGCACGCCTTCTAGAATTTTGTGTTTTCTCTAAAGCCTGTGCATTTTTAAGTGAAACATTATTCTCTAGAATTTCCTAGTGTTTGACCAGTTTTATTAGACTAGTAGAACACAGTCCAGACCTAGGTTAAATTATTTATGTGATGCTTTAGGCAATTTTGATTTCGCAACTTGCATCTCAGGCTCCGGAGGTATAATGCTAGACATTATCTTTAAAAAGTGGTCATTATGACTGTTGGACTTCTCTGTATGGTAGCTATTTCACTAGAAAGCCCAATTTTATTGGTACTGTGTAATGGTGAATCATATTTGCTTAGATCGAGGTTCTGTGCTATTGACTGATCAGTGTGTCTGACATCAGATAAAATTGAAATGGGAAAAAGATCTGCACTCCAATTCTATTCTTGTTCCTTTTCTATAAATGCAGTGGAAGTCTCTAGCAGTTTTCTTTCATTTGCCCTTGAAACCAAGTGGTTTCAAACCAAACGCATAGAAAATGCTTTGTAGGGCAGCCTGGGTGGCTCGGCGGTTCAGCACCTGCCTTTGGTCCAGGGCGTGATCCTGGAGACCGGGGATCGAGTCTCACATTGGGCTCCCTGCAGGGAGCCTGCTTCTCCCTCTGCCTGTGTCTCTGCCTGTCTCTGTGTCTAATGAATAAATAAACAAAATCTTTTTTTGAAAAAAGAAAGTGCTTTGTAGGGAGCGCCTGAGTCACTCGGTTGGTTGAGCATTTGACTCTTGCTTTCAGCCCAGGTCTTGATCTCAGGGTTGTGGGATCAAGCCCCACGGCTCAGCGGGAGTCTGCTTGGAATTCTCTCTCTCTGCTCCTACTCCCACTCAATGCACATGTGCACACATGTTCTTTCTCTGTAATAAAATCTCTTTTAAAATGCTTTGTAAAAAAAAAAAATAAAAATAAAATGCTTTGTAAAGAATATGATATTTTTATTATGTTATTACTGATATTACATAAATGTAGTAGCAAGAACACTTTGAGCACTATCATCCTTGGGGGTTCATTCTGGCTCTGGGGCAAATTTAGTGATGTGACCTTGGGCAGATGACTTCCCGTCTCTGGTCCTTGGATATCTGTAAGATGAGAGGCGTGGACGGGGACTTCCGGGTCTTCAGCAGAATGTGCGTGAGTGGTAAGAACATCTGTTTTGCAGCGCAGGCGTGGTACAGGCCTGAGAGTAAGTATACCAAGCAGGTCCTCCTGTCAGTGGCTGAGAACACAGTTAAAGATAAATTTTTAAAATCTTTTTTTTTTTTTTTTTGTGCGTGAGAACCTTGCTGCAGTAGGTAACTGCTCTTTCCCTTCTGTTTCATTCCGTTTTCTTCATAACTGTGTGTGTATTTCTTTTCCTCAGATACATGAGGTTTGTCCTGTCCCCCCGTTACGTTCTTTGTTGGCATTTCCATTTCACTTTCCTGGTGTTTCATTCCTGTATCTTTCTTGTTTAGACCAAGTGGAGCACGCAGCTGGCAGTAGCTTCTATGTAGGACCCTTCAGGAACCTGATGGTAAGTGCACACGTGTACTTACCAGGCTCCCAGCGGGCTCAGCCGGCCGGGTGCCCGAGGCGCCTCCTGCCTCACAGACACAGACAAGTCCCCGTGCCCCTTGGTCAGGGCCCTCACAGGTGGTTGTTGGTTATAGGCTTGTTTTTGTTTTTCTCTTTTTGTGGATGACAAATAGAATAGAAACCAAGTATCAGGAAGAGAAATTTACTCATTTAAGGAAATGTAGCAGGCTCCCCCACCTGTCGTCCTGTTATGGCAGTGTTTGGCTTTGTGAGTGACGCCAAGCATGCCTAAGTGTAAGTCGGGACACCTGGGCCCTCATTTCTGTTCTCCCGTAGACCGATGATTTAGTCCCTCTGGGGCCCTGGCCTTCATTTTTCTCTCAAAATAGCAGGCAGGACAGGTGGTTTTGAGAGCCCCTTCGTCTCTAGTCTACGGTCCTGATGGGAAGTAACGCGAGGGTTAGTTAGGTGGTTCTGATTAGGATTGTGAGGATCATTTCATGTGTCGGCTAATCTCAAACTCATGAGTGAATGAGAATTAGATTAGGATAGACTCATTTCCAGGATGAACTAAGTCTGTCAGCGTTCCCCAAAGGGACTTGGGAGTATGTTTAATTGTCCTTTTGTTTTTATCACTAGTTTACTAGTATATTCCAATACTTGAAAAAAATTCTTAAGTATATAGACTGCAGAGCCCCGATTATGTCTTTCGTGGCCTGTATTGTATTGGTTCAGCCCAGTGGTTCTTAACCTGGGGAGAGCCTCCCGCCCCACCCTAACTCCCCCGCCGCCCCCCCGGACATTTGGCCATGTCTGGAGACTTTGGGTTTTCACAGTTAAAAATTGGAATGCTATTGGCATCTCATGGGTGGAGGCCAGTGATGTTGCTAATCGCCCTCCAGTGCATCAGACAGGCCCCACGACAGAGGGTATCATTCGTGGGACGCCCAGGCAGCCTGTGGCCCTCTGCATAGGATGCTCATGTCCCTGCTTCAGGTGGTTTCTCTTCACAGGGCAGGGAGTCAAGGTTTCCTAATTTTGTTTTTTTTTTTTTATTTTATTTTATTTTTTTTTTTTAAATTTTTTTTTTTATTATTTATTCACGATAGTCATAGAGAGAGGAGAGAGAGGCAGAGACACAGGCAGAGGGAGAAGCGGGCTCCATGCCAGGAGCCCGACATGGGACTCGATCCCGGGACTCCGGAATCGCGCCCTGGGCCAAAGGCAGGCGCTAAACCGCTGAGCCACCCAGGGATCCCCCCTAATTTTGTTTTTTAAAGAGGGCCCCTGGCGTTGGGCGAGGGGGCCCCTTCTCACTGATTAGGTTTGGAGAGTCCAGAAGTATATAACTGACATTCAGTATCAGCTAAGGTGTTTTAATATTCTTTTAGGCAAGGAATGAAACTTCAAGTAGTGCTTTGGCCTTTTAGATAGTTGTGTGATTTCAGTCTGAATACGTATTGGTGAATGGTATCATTACAGTTGTGCTGTTTTATTATAAATCTAGAAACTTCACTTATTTAATACTCTGTTTACAGATAGGCCAGTTTTTGGTATGACCTGCTAACCAGCTTTGTATAATAGCACTTGAAAGGTTGCAGAAACCCTTCGAGTTGCTTTTGTACGGGATTGTATTACAACAAACTGACATCTGTTTTTCTATTAAATTTCCCAGTGTGACTTTTTGAAATGTATGTAAGATTTTTCCATAACAGGTCAAGCTTATACTGCATCTCTATTTTTTACTTCTTTCAAAAGCTCAGACCTGTACAAAGTAGAGAGTTAGAGTAAGAAAGGGCCATTCCTTGGGCTCTTTGGGGTATATGAGGTGGCGCTGATGTCTTACAACACTTTTGTGTCTGTGATCCAGGGAACTTTTCGGAATATAACTTTTGACTTCAGCAACCTAGAGCACTAGGGGTCCTTCACGTGGTTTTCAACAGACATGAACTGCAGCATTAGAACAACTATATGTTAGTAGCCAGTAATCATTTATGTTTGTAGTGTTTGCCACCAGTAGTCTGATATGGACTGGGCAACACATACAGGGAAGGGCATCTATCATGGTGAGGATAAGAAAACTGATTGAAAATCGATAGAATTCAAATTTGCTGAAGCACAGTTGAATTCCTCAGGAGTCTTGTCATCAGATTGAGGTTTAGTGCCCTTAGGGTGACAAAGGGAAAAAGAATTACAAGGGGGAGGTTACTTCTTTCCCTGTGAAAAGGTGTTTTTGTGTCCTTCCCTTTTACAGAGGGGATTGGATTATAATCCTCCCACCTAGAAGCTCTCGGCTTCTGTTCCCACCAGAATATGGTTTCAGAAAAGTGTTTGTGTCCTGAGTTCCATTTTAGATGCCTTTGGAAACGAGGGATGGATGTGTTACCAGGAATTTATCTGAGCGAGCTCTTACATAATGACAGAAAGCATCAAAGCATCTTTTTTTTTAACAGACCGAAGAACTAGGGATTTAAAATGGTATTTTAGAATTTGCTTTTTAAGACTGACCATTTAAATGCCCGATTATTGAGTTTTTTGTACTCTCCCCCCTTGTTTCATCTCTTCAGTATTTATCAAAATCTGGTGGTGCTTTTTTTTAGGATTTAGCATTTACTTTATAATTGATGTTTCCATTTTTAACCGTTCTGAACTTTTCAATGTTACTTGTGTGTCTCACCTCATTTTCATGTGTTATCTATATTTTAGTTAATTCTGCTCCTCTGTAGTGATGTTCTGTTACGGAGAATACTGTTTTCCAGGAGCAGTGAGTGGTTTCCAGTTTGTCATTTTACTAGTTCAGAGAAAAAGGTGTCAAGAGGCTTGTTCTGAAAGAGGACAGCTCTGTGAGGCCTGATGGGGAGAGCATTGCGGGAGGGGAAAGAAATGTTTGGGGAAGATGAAGAGTACCCTGTTCTGTATCTGGAAACTGAAAAACAAGTTACCAGGAAAGAGAAACTTAGAATTAAAAAAAAAAAAAAATTAAAAAAAAAAGGGGGCCACAAATTCTGGTTAAATCCCAAAGACACTGAGCTGCCAAACGTCCAGTATTAGTGCTTTTCTAGAGAATTGCTTATCCATATTGAATATCTTGGTGACCTGAGCTCATTGTTCCAGCTTGTCAGAGATGCATTGCATTTTAATCTTACCTCCTGAACTCTGTGGTATTGGTTGGAATGCAGTTAGTGTTTCCTGAATTCCATTCTTCCAGTTGTTAATGAAATCCCGAATTGTACTGGACCTGGAGTCGAGTCCCTGGGGACCCTCAGAATTCATGCCGGCTTGACAGTGAATTATTCATAATTACTCTGCATTTGATATTTGAGCCACTGCACAATATGCATCCTTTGCAATTCAGTGGAGCCTGCTTTTGGTGTTTCACTTTGACAGTTATGGATAAGCATATCTTAACAAAAAGGGACCCAAGTTACACCGCCTTGTTTTTCCCCAGTATGCTTCTTACAAATCATCAGACTCTTGCCAGTCCTTATTTGGGTGGTATTGAAAGTATCTCTCTCATTTTCCTCTGACATCAGTATTTTTAACTTTTCTAGAATAGATGATCTATTAGTTTGTTAGGGGAATAAATGCCCCAAAATACAGGGTTTATAGTTTTGTTTTGTTTTTCTCTGACATGACAAAAGTATTCATATTCATCATTTGTTCCTTTCTTTAGAAATCTGATCTGATTAACTGCTGTCGTTAGATTAGAAATTATCTTTTTCAAGAATTCAGGGTAATAGTGAGTGAGTAAGTAAGTAAATAAATAAATAAATGTTGTATTTTAGGGAAGAAAAAATCCCAGGAAAGTAAAAACAAAGCAAACAAAACTGACGACCTGCAGCTGAAGACAGGCGAGCCAGATTCTGCTTCTGCAAATATGAGAGATTCTGCAGAAGGTAAGCTTGGAAGTTGGACATGTATGATTGGGTATGTATCGCTAGTTACTGTAACTCTCCTTAGGATGCCCTTCTGAGACTCACCCAAGAACCTTAAAGGTTTACCGGCAAAGGCTATCCGAATTTAACATGGTGAGCTGAGCCTTCCACATCCCACCTATCCTTAAAAAAGACCTTCTTTGTTAAAAATGAGATTATTCCCTGATTAAAATAAAATGAAACCTACTGTATGATCACATTTATAAATAGTTAAACCATCGAAACAAATCTCTGGTGACAGAAGTGCTACAGGCAGGCAGGGGCTCAGGAAGGCCCTGGATCACTGACGCTGGTCCATCACTGAGCTGGGGGATGGGCGCATCAGTGTCTTTACGTCTTTACTCTGCTACTGTTTTATCTCGCTGTGTACTTATGATTGATACTCTTATATTGTTATGTTTTGCACTTCAGATAAAAATGTACTTGAAGTCTCAAAACACCTTTGATGTTATGTGTCGGCATGAAAAGTGTGCAGAGTGAAGAGCGTTCTTGTTGTTTTTTTTTGTTGTTGTTGTTAGAAATTAAATTCCTATTTTTATTTCTTTGTATTTCTCCACACCAAATTTTCTTCTTTGTAGTCCCTTCTGAGGATTGACATTCTAGGCCTTCCATGATGTGAGAATTCAGAGAGAGGCTGGATGGGAAGTTCATCAGAAAGGCAGATGGTTCCGTGCTCCTTGCAGTTGAGCTGCCACACTGAGACCGTTGGTAATAGAAATGAGGGAGGCGTGTCTAAGTTTGTTATGTGGCAAATACATGCAGAACCTGGAGCTTTTTAAGGATTGTTTGTAGTGACCCAAACAGGCAAATTTCAAAATAACGCTTGTGACTCTTTCAAGAAACATTTGTAGGGGAGAAACAAACAAACCCAAACAGAATATTTTGGCTGCCTTTTTACAAACTGCTTTATTTCAGCACTGTTTGCAGTGATGACATTCATAAAGGATTATAATTTCCTGTGGCATTTTATGAAGCAAGAACAGGCAGGTTGATTTCCTAGAGCCTTATGAAACTAAGTTCTGCATCCTCATAGCAGATTTGCTAATTAAGACTTTGTTTGAACAACAGGACAAATACTAAAGAACCTCAGTGCTTTTAGTGGCAGAATTAAAAAAAAAAATCCAGTAGCCTTCAGTAATTGGAGACATTTATTCCTGATATGTAATATTAGGTCTGGTGAAGAAAAGAACCTCATACTGTACCTGTGTTTGGAGTAGCTGGACAAAGTGTGATTGGTTCCTTACAGGGTGGTTGTCAGCCACTCCTGAATGTTCTGCATTGTTCTCAGCTGAGCAAACAGTCCAGACTCTTCCATGTGCGCCCCAAACCTTCCTTTATTTTTAAAACTCAACAGACCTCATTGAATGTGTGCATACACGGTGTGGGCCTTACTGGTTAATTAGTAGAGCTCTGTGGGTTTTGCTCTGTATTATTTTGGACAGTTTTAAGTCTGGGATTGTTTACCAATCACAGGGAAAGAAAAAAAAATGCTTTTCCCCAGTAAAAGAAGCCACAGATTTTGGCTAAAAATGGACTCTAAAATTTGTAAGCCTTAGAGGTGTTATTTTCATTTTCTGTTGTCTCATTTTGAGTTTTTTAGCAACGTGCCGGGGCTTTGTTGAAAATGTACTTGGAAAGGGAGTTTGCTCCCAGCACCATTAAATGACTGGTGTCCTGGTGGAGAACTGGTGGGATTAATGAAGAGAAGGCCCGTCTGTTGGAAGGGAGAGAGGCAATAAATGTCACAGTGGACAGGCAGGTACACAGTAAGGCTGAGCGGCCAGGGGGTGAGGCCTGGGTGAGCTTGCACCAATACGTGGTGTTTGTAGAGCTGGGACCCGCTGGCCTTTGTAGTGCCGCCTCCTCACATCCAGGTGGTCACTGGGCCTGTTGTCAGGTCTCTGCTCTGACGGCCTGGCAAATCTTTTCTGTGTCCACTGCTTCCTTCCATTTCCTTCTCTTAGTGTAGCCACACACCCGCCACCCCCCCCCCCCCCAACCCCACCTTGGAAGTGGTCTCCTGCCTCCAGGGGTGTCCTCTTCCCAATCTGTAATCCACACTGCAGCCAGACCTCCCTGACGCAGGCTCCTGCTTTAGAGTACCTCAGTGGGTCCCCACGGCCCCCAGGAGGTCTGCACTGATCTCCAGGGTGCGCCTGCTTTGATTACTCCTGCTCTCTTTTTCCTCTCCTGTCCTTGACCTTCAGGTTCAGCCCCGCCCAGGGCCTTCTCCAGGAAGCCTGCCTGCCCTGCCTCAGCGGGACCTCGTGGGGGCTCGTTGGCAGAGCGTGGCCCTTAATTTATGGCTGCATCATCAGCTGGTGGAGGGAAGCTCTGTGGGAAGTAGGGTCTGGACAGTCTCACTCACCCAGTCCTGGCATGTGGGAAATACTTGCACACCAGACGAGGAGCCAGAAGTCAGAGTAGCTTCGCTTCCTTTACGGAGCCCTTCTTAACTCTCATTTAATGTTCTTAAAAGGGGCCTAATTGAGCAGGGACTCAGGTGGTACTGTGGAGAAAGCAGCACTGTCAGCATTAAATGGGTTCGTGACAGTGCCTGTCTTAGAGTCCCTTGCTGTCCCGGTGAGTTGTTGCAGCCACTTCTCTGCTCTCCTTTATAGCTGCACCATAGTCTCTCTGTCTCCTCGCTCTTGGACTCTGATAGGCTCTTGGACTCTGATAGGCACTTGTCCCCATTGCTCTGCTAAAACTCTTGTCACAATCCCCAACCTCCTCCACTTTGGTAAATTGGATGTTTAGTTTTCTGTCCCGCTCTTTGCCAGCCCATTTGCAGCTCCAGACACAGTGGATCGCTCTTTGGAACTTTCTTTACTCTTTCATTCTGACCTGTGAGCCCTTGGGTCATGTGGGGGCACTGTCTTCCTGCCTCTGCATTCATTCCCCAGGCGGCTTTGTGCAGTTAGTTCCACACTCCAAATACCACTTCTGGCTTGAGGACTTGGATGGTCTGGGTTCAGCCTCTTTGTTGAACTTGAGTCCTATAAAAAAAAAAAACAAACCACTTAATGATATCTCTACTCGGAGATATATTAGGTATCACAAACTTCACCTCCAAAGTAACTCTTGACCCCCCCCCTCCCAAGCGCAGGCACATTCACAGAGGGGGGATGGGGCTCAGACCTACTTTCCCCCAGTCTCTCAGTAAATAGGATTATTACAGTCCTGTGGAATCCTCCTTGACCCCTCCCTTCCTCCCTCCCTCCACTGCCCTCCACAACCAGTCAGCAACCTTGTCAGCTTTTGACCTTCAAAACCTACCCAGTGTCCAGCCACTTCCCACTACCTCTCCCTGCCCCCATCCTTGTCCACCTAGAGTTTTCTTTCAGTTGCCCCCCCCCCCCCCCGCCCCGCCCCAGCCTCTCTGACTTCTTGCTGTTTTTTGAACACATCTAACACGTTCTTGACTCAGAGCTGACGTGTCTGTTTCCTCTGTCTGGAGGGCTTCCCTCCCCCAGATGTTCACATGGCTCATTTTCTTTAAGCCTCTGCTTCCCTATCCCCTTAACTGGGGAGTCCCTCCCTGACCACCTGTGCCTGCCGCTGTCTTCCTCTGGGGCGGGGTTGGGGGGTTGTTCTTCCGGGTATAGAGACTCAGAGGTAACTTCAGGTCTTTATTTCCTTCTTGAGGTGCTCCTGAATTCTTTCTTCTTTATTAAGTTTTTATTTTAACTCCAGAGTAGTTAACATACAGTATTATATTCTCTTCAGGTCTGCAGTGTAGTGATTCAGTAACTCTGTACATTCTTCTGCCCTTTGTGATGCGGGTACTGTTAATCCCCATCCCCTGTTTACCTCTTCTTCCCCTTCTGATAACCACTGGTTTGTTCTCTGTAGTTAAAGAGTCTGTTTCTTGGTTTGTCTTTTTCTCTTTTTTCCCCTTTGCTCATTTGATTTGTTTCTTAAATTCCACACTAGAGTGAGATCGTGTGGTATTTCTTTCCCTGACTTTGCTTATTAGCATTATGCTCTAGCTCCATTCATGTTGCTGCAAAAGGCAAGATTTCATTTTTTATGGCTGAATAATACTCGTGTGTGTGTGTCTGTGTGTGTGTGTGTGTGTGTGTGTGACATCTTCTTTATCCATTCAACTATCAATGGACACTTGGGCTGCTTCCATAGTTGGGCTGTTGTAAATAACGCTGCCGTAAACGAAGGGGTGTATCCCTACGTGTATCCCTCTGAGTGAGTGTTTTTGTATTGTTTTGGGTAAATACTCAATAGTGCGATTAGTGGATAGTAGGGTAGTTCTGTTTTTGATTTTTTTGAGGAACCTGCATGCTGTCTTCCACAGGGGCTACACCAGTTCACATTCCCACCAACAGTGCATGAAAGTTCCTTTTTCTCCACAGCTCCTGAGTTCTTAATAATTTGTTTAGACTTGGAAAATGTCCACCCTTCTTAGCGCTTTTCTAGCTTCAGTTTGGAATCATGAGGAATTAAAATTCACAAGACTCCTAATATCCAACATCACATGCTGGTCCCAAATCCAATTTTGTGTCCATATCCAACACAGGTTTTTTTTTTTTTTTTAATTTTTTTTTAACATTTTATTTATCTGAGAGAGAGAGAGAGTGTGCACATGCAAGAGAGTAAGCACTGGGAGGGAAGAGGGAGAGAGAGAAGCAGACTCCCTGCTGAGCAGGAAGCTTGATGTGGGACTCGATCCCAGAACCCCGGGGTCATGACCTGAACTGAAGGCAGGTGCTCACCCCACTGCCACCCAGGCGCCCCTCCAACACGGTTTAAGTACTACGATTTCTGTCAACAGAATTGTATTTATATGTGTGTGATTGATTACAGAAGAGATTCAAAGCTCCACGTGGGCACCCTCTGTTCATGTACGTATCCTCGTATCCTCACCGCACAGCATGTTGCCTGGTGTGTAGCAGGTGCTCTGTAGACATTTGTTGAGTGAATGAACATAATGGGATTCCTAGCCAATACGGCTTTATAAATGCGAAGGTAGAGCTTTTTATTGCTGGCCATATGCTCCTCTACGCATCTTGGGTGATAAGAGAAATCGCTTGAATACTAAGAATTGATCAGAAAGTGGCTTGTTTTTGCCCTCATGCCCATGCTTCTGTTTCCCTGTGCTTTCTAGGTCCCAAGGAAGAGGACGAGAAGCCTTCAGCCTCAGCAGTGGAGCAGACAGCCGTTCTTCAGGAGGCGGCTAGTCAGGATGTGCTTCCAGAACTAGTGGTCCCCCCCACCGCCTGTGAGCCCCACACAGAACCGGACGAGAAGCCAGAAGCCACGAACTGTGAGGTGAATGATTTGGAGGAAGAGGAGGAAGAGGAAGAGGATGAAGATGACGAGCTGGAGGAAGAGGGGGAGGAAGAAGCTGACATGCCAAATGAAAGTTCTGTAAAAGAGCCAGAAATACGATGTGATGAGAAGCCAGAAGATTTATTAGAAGAACCAAAACATGTTTCAAAAGAAACTCTTGTGAGCTCTCTAGAGCTTCCACCTGTTACCAGAACTCCCAGAGCTAAGGAAGAGGCCAACGGTGATATATTTGAGACGTTTCTGTTTCCGTGTCAGCATTGTGAAAGGAAGTTCACGACCAAACAGGGGCTGGAACGTCACATGCACATCCACATATCCACGGTCAATCATGCTTTCAAGTGCAAGTACTGCGGGAAAGCATTCGGCACACAGATCAACAGGAGGCGGCACGAGCGGCGCCACGAGGCGGGGCTGAAGCGGAAGCCCAGCCTCCCTCTACAGCCATCCGAGGACCCCGCTGATGGCAGAGGACCCGGAGACAGTGTTGCTGCGAAAGAGGACTCGCCGCCTTCCAGTCTCGGGCAAGACTCTCTGCTCCTGCATTCAGAGAAAGCTCCCCAGGAAAGCGTCGGTTCTTCTGTTGTGGAAGAGAATGGGGAAGTTAAAGAGCTTCATCCGTGCAAATACTGTAAGAAGGTTTTTGGAACACATACTAACATGAGGCGGCATCAGCGCAGAGTTCACGAGCGCCATCTGATTCCCAAGGGCGTGCGGCGGAAAGGGGGCCTCCTGGAGGAGCCACACCCCCCTGCCGAGCAGGCCCCACCTGCCCAGAGTGTCTACGTGCCTAGCACGGAGCCGGAGGAGGACGGGGAGGCAGATGACGTGTACATCATGGATATCTCCAGCAATATCTCTGAAAACTTAAAGTTCTATATTGATGGCAAAATTCAGACCAGCAGCAGCACGAGTAACTGTGATGTCATCGAGATGGAGTCCAGCTCGGCGGACTTGTATGGGATAAATTGTCTGCTTACTCCAGTAACGGTGGAGATCACCCAAAATGTAAAGACGGCACAGGCCTCCATAGCAGAGGATCTTCCTAAGGAGCCTTCTGGGGGCACCAACAGTGAGTCCAAGAAGCGAAGAACGGCAAGTCCTCCCGCACTACCGAAAATCAAAGCTGAGACAGAGCCTGACCCCTCGGTGCCCTCGTGTTCCTTACTGCCTCTCAGCATATCCACGTCAGAGGCGGTGTCTTTCCACAAGGAGAAAAATGTGTACTTGTCATCGAAGCTCAAACAGCTTCTTCAGACCCAGGACAAGCTAACTCCTCCTGGGGGCATTTCAGCCACTGAAATACCGAAGTTAGGGCCTGTTTGTGTGTCTGCTCCAGCATCGATGCTCCCCGTAACCTCGAGTAGGTTTAAGCGGCGGACCAGCTCTCCACCCAGTTCCCCACAACATAGTCCTGCCCTTCGAGACTTTGGAAAGCAAAGCGAAGGCAAAGCAGCATGGAGTGATGGAGTTCTAGGTTCCAAAAAGCCCAAATTAGAGAGTCATAGCAACTCACCTGTGTGGAGTTTATCTGGGAGAGAGGAGAGAGAAACTGTGAGCCCACCATGCTTCGACGAATATAAAGTATCTAAGGAGTGGGCAGCCAGTTCTGCTTTTAGCAATGTGTGCAACCAGCAGCCACTGGATTTATCCAGCGGTGTGAAACAGAAGGCTGAGGGTACGGGCAAGACTCCGGTCCAGTGGGAATCTGTATTAGATCTCAGTGTGCATAAGAAGCCTTGTGGCGACTCTGAAGGCAAGGAGTTCAAAGAAAACCATCTGGTGCAGCCAGCCTGCAGTGCTGTAAAGAAAAAGAAGCCAACCACCTGCATGCTGCAGAAGGTTCTTCTCAACGAATACAATGGCATTGATGTACCTGTAGAGAATACTGCAGATGTGACCCGGAGCCCGAGTCCTTGTCAATCCCTGGACCCCCAGCCAGACCCTGGCCTTGGCCCGGACTCGAGTTTATCTGCCCCTGTGGTTGAGTCCCCACCTGATGTCTCTCCTTCCTCGCCTGCCCTACAGGCCTCTTCCCTTTCTTCTGGGCAGCTGCCTCCTCTCTTGATCCCAACACACCCCTCTTCCCCCCCAGCCTGTCCTCCCGTGTTGACTGTTGCCACGCCACCGCCTCCACTCCTTCCCACCGTCCCTCTTCCGGCCCCCTCTTCTGAGGCGTCTCCCCATCCGTGTCCCTCTCCGCTCTCGAATGCCACCGTGCAGTCCCCGCTTCCCATTCTCTCCCCGACAGTGTCTCCGTCACCCTCTCCCATTCCTTCCGTGGAGCCGCTCACCTCTGCTGCTTCGCCGGGACCCCCAACCCTTTCCTCGTCGTCGTCTTCGTCTTCCTCGTCTTCCTTCTCCTCTTCGTCTTCCTCCTCTTCCCCCTCGCCGCCACCGCTCTCAGCTGTATCATCTGTTGTTTCCTCTGGGGATAATCTGGAAGCTTCTCTCCCCATGATTACTTTCAAGCAGGAGGAACTAGAGAATGATGATCTGAAACCCAGGGAAGAACCCCAGTCTGCAGTCGAACAGGAGATTGTTCAGGAAACATTCAACAAAAACTTTGTCTGCAATGTCTGTGAATCGCCTTTTCTTTCCATTAAAGATCTAACCAAACATTTATCTGTCCATGCTGAAGAATGGCCCTTCAAATGTGAATTTTGTGTGCAGCTTTTTAAGGCTAAAACTGACCTGTCAGAGCATCGCTTCTTGCTTCATGGAGTTGGGAATATCTTTGTGTGTTCGGTGTGTAAAAAGGAATTTGCATTTCTGTGCAATTTGCAGCAGCACCAGCGAGATCTCCACCCAGACAAGGTGTGCACCCACCATGAGTTTGAAAGTGACACGCTGAGGCCCCAGAACTTCACTGATCCCAGCAAGGCCCACAGAGAGCATATGCAGAGTTTGCCGGAAGATCCTTTAGAAGCATCAAAAGAAGAGGAGGAGCTTAATGATTCCTCTGAAGAGCTTTACACGACCATAAAAATAATGGCTTCTGGCATAAAGACGAAAGACCCAGATGTCCGGCTGGGCCTCAATCAGCATTACCCGAGCTTTAAGCCACCCCCATTTCAGTACCATCACCGAAACCCTATGGGCATCGGCGTGACGGCCACAAATTTCACTACCCACAATATTCCACAGACGTTCACCACTGCCATTCGCTGCACAAAGTGTGGGAAAGGTGTTGACAACATGCCAGAGTTACACAAACACATCTTGGCGTGTGCTTCTGCCAGTGACAAGAAGAGGTATACCCCCAAGAAAAACCCAGTCCCCTTAAAACAGACTGTACAGCCCAAAAACGGTGTGGTGGTTTTAGACAACTCGGGGAAGAACGCCTTCAGACGGATGGGACAGCCCAAAAGACTGAACTTCAGCGTCGAGCTCAGCAAAATGTCCTCGAACAAGCTCAAACTAAACGCATTGAAGAAAAAGAACCAGCTTGTCCAGAAAGCAATCCTTCAAAAGAACAAATCTGCGAAGCAGAAGGCCGACTTCAAAACCGCCTGTGAGTCGTCCTCGCACATCTGCCCCTACTGTAACAGGGAGTTCACGTACATCGGGAGCCTGAATAAACACGCCGCCTTCAGCTGTCCCAAAAAGCCGCTCTCCCCGTCCAAAAAAAAAGTGTCGCCTTCATCCAAGAAAGGTGGACACGCGTCACCTGCCGGCAGTGACAAAAACGGCAGCGGCCACCGGCGCCGGACTGCAGACGCGGAGATTAAGATGCAGAGCGTGCAGGCTCCTCTGGGCAAGACCCGAGCGCGCAGCTCCGGCCCTGCGCCAGGCCCGCTGCCGTCCTCGTCCTTCAGGTCCAAGCAGAATGTCAAATTTGCAGCTTCGGTGAAGTCCAAGAAGCCCAGCTCCTCCTTGAGGAACTCGAGCCCTATCCGGATGGCCAGAATAACGCATGTCGATGGGAAGAAGCCCAAAGCTGTGGCCAAGAGTCACTCCGCTCAGCTCTCGAGCAAGACGTCCCGGAGCCTGCACGTGAGGGTACAGAAGAGCAAGGCCGTCTTGCAGAGCAAATCCGCTCTGGCCAGTAAGAAAAGAACAGACCGGTTCAATGTAAAATCTAGAGAACGGAGTGGGGGGCCGGTCACCCGAAGCCTCCAGCTGGCAGCCGCTGCCGACCCGGGTGACAGCAGGAGGGAGGACAGCGGTGGCAAGCAGGAGCTGAAGGACTTCAGGTAAGCCGAGGCTTCCAGGGCTACAGGAAGTCCGAGCTGACAAGCGCGGGGGGGAAGACGGTTGGAAGAAAACAATATTCTTGCCCAATGGCTGTTTTTTTCCTTTTTCCTGTAGAATTTTGACATAAGCGTTTAAAGGAAGTAGCTGTTGGTTCGGTTGGAGGCACGAAGAAGGGTCACTGCTTTGGCTGCCTCAGACCTGAATTCCCAGCTTTTGTGTCAGTCCTAGGACTCACCGAGTGGTACCGTTTCTTGAATAGGGCCGATTGCGAGTTGAATTTGAGACCATGAGAAGCTCTCAAAGGTACCCTCTTGTGAAAAGATGAAATCCTCTCACACTTCCTTCATATCTTGGGTAATTTCTCAGTGCCACTTGTATTATTTCCAGATCATCGATCATTGCTTTATGGTTAAGGTTGGATCACCGAGTTCGTTGAAACCACATCGCAATCTTGTTTAATACTTCTGTGACTGGAGTCACAGAGACTGTAGTTATAGTAATTGAGCATGCTTTTATTATTCATGCTTTCTTTTTGTGTGTTTTAATTTGAAAAAAGTTGCCTCATTGGTTAAAGCAAAAACACGACACCGTACTCCTTTTAAGATGCCTTATGTCCCCCACCCCCACCCCCAGCCCACTCCCGTCTCCAGACATAGGATAAAATAAACAGGCCAGATTCTGAAGAAAGACGAGGAGGGAGCGCTGAGAGCCTGGCAGTGGGACAGCGAGAGCCTGGCAGGCCCCCGGGGCAGGTGTGGCAGCCCAGGGCAGGTCAGCCCCCACGCGTCCGCGCCTTTGTTCCCCTAGTAATGGCGGAAGATGACTTCTTAGGTTGGAGGTTGATTTCAGTGTTTTATTCTGTGTCTTCCCTGTATTAAAAACTCTTCTCAGTGACACGTTAAAAACACAGGGCAATAGTTAAATTTGTCATATTGACTTTTCAGACTTTTTCAAGTCACTCAACCCGAGGTGATGTGCATTCTCGGAATTCCTATTTCCTGGAATAAAGCCTACAGGTGAAACCCACGTGAAATAGTCAACATGAGATAGAATTTCCACAAGATACTTTAAAATCTTGTCCTTTCAGAGTAATGAGCTGCTCAGCTCTAGGCGTTCTTGGCTATAACTTTGAGTGAAAACTCTGATGTTTCAGGCAAACCATTAGAATGAATTCTGGGAGAGTGAGTGCAGTTTGGAGAGGTCACGAGGACTCGGAGGTACGGTTATCACTGCACAGTTGATAAGGTGGAGTTCTTGGTGCTGGTGTGCCTTAAGTCCTGGCTAAAGAAAAATAAAGAGAAGGATCATTAGCCAAGGCTGATTGGAATGATTTACTGTAGGCATCAAGGGTCACGTTTTAAAAAAGCGACTTTCGTAAGTGAACTATAAATAATCCCAGTTACTATAATTCCGGTTCAGCATCTGGTCTTTGGCCATGGCATATGCATACATACCATCTTGGAGCTTAGCCCTGGTGAAAATACGCACCTGTATATCAGCTGTTCAAGCTGCCTACCTGTAGCAGTGTAACTGTTTGTACTCCATCTGTGTTTGCGAAGTTCCACAACAACAGGATATTCTTGAACCGACTCCTTTTCAAGGTTAAAGAACCGGAAAATGCCATCATTTTCACTGACTGTACTAAAAAACATCTCCCATGTGGTTAATGCTTTAGAATGTACTCTTTGCATCCCTTTTTGTCTGCAGTGTTACGTGAAAGAATCACTTATTTTGTACTGGATCCCATTTATACAGTTCAAGGCTGAGGTTATACAAAATTACTTATAAAGATAAACTCTCTGAATAACTATACATTTATGAAGTTCGTTCACTTAGCCTCTATACTCATCCAGTGCTTTTTGAAGAACCCTTAAAACTGCAAAGGACCAAAGTGCCTAATAAAATTGTGTCTCTCTTTTTTGCTCCAGTTAATCTTGATTATTTCATTTTATTTGATAGTTAACAGAGGGTTACATTGCTGGAATGGATTTGGCCTAAAAGGCAGCACTGAAGAGTCTGATAAGAAAACACTGCTGTGGTTTCTAACGGGTAGATGGTGGCAGCAGGGGTCACTGGAACTGTACTGTGGGTACATCTGAACGAAGGACGTCTGTCTGACGTCGGGGGGTGGGGGGGTGGAGGGAGAGTGGGGTGCTGCTTCCAGGTGACCATAAAATTTGGGAAGTAAAGAAACAAACAGGTTCCATAGGACATCATAGTTTAATTAGCCGGACACAAGAGTGGGGGCAGTTCTTCAGAGAGTTTGTTGTGGCCGTCGGTAGCACCTTGTGCATTTGTTCTAAGGCTGGGTGGGATTCCTGCTCTCCAGCCTCCGAAGGTGGGGCTGGTCATCACTGTCCAGTGCAGAGCTCTTAGAAAGCCCGCCTCATCCTCCTCCCGTGCCGGGTGTGTTACACTGGAAAGGAATTGTGTTAGATGTAGTCTTCGTCCCTTCTCGGTATATTTCTGCTTGTAAATTTTATTCAGGGATGATTTCATGGTGCATGTTTAGAAATACTTGCTTTGCATTTGTTTTCAGTGATTTTGCTTTACTTAGCCCTTTGCATATTCAAGGACTTGCACGAAACTGGCAGCACATCCCTTTTCCTGCGTGTTCCTTCGTAACAAACTGTGATTAAGAGCTAGTCCCCAGCGCTCAGACATTTTACATTGGAATGCCAGTTGAGGATTCCACAGTTTCTCAAGCCATGTGAATGAAGTCAGAGTTTCCCACTGAATGCTGAGGGCTCAGCAGACTTTGCCAGTTGGTCATTTCCTGGAGCACAAGACATGGTGCCAGTCAGGGTGTAAGAAAGGCATGTGTTCCACATCCTCCTCTTAGGACTGGGCAGCGGAGGACAGCAGGCATACCACCCGTCTTTAGCTTGTCCTGTGACAGCTCTCAATCCCCCGTGGACCCTGCCCTGTGTTGGGCTCACCTTGCACAGTTAGTGGCCAGAGCCCGCCTGCATGCTGTGGGACTGAAGTTAGTTTTGTTGCTGAGGGCTCATTGCCACCTGCTACAACAGGAAAGAGGTACATCCTCCGCCCCTGGCCATCTTTTTGGTCTTCGTAAATTCCAAGGTGTTCTTCCATTCTTTAATGCTTTTTTTAGAGCAGCTTAAGTAACTGTGTTCTCGTTAAACACTTAAAGATGGAGAAGCAGCATGAACTACCAGACCATGTTTTCCCCTTGGCCGTGAATGAATTGATTGAAAAAACGCTGCGATGCTGTTTTCACATACCTGTCTCTGCCACTCACCGCTCCAAAGAGACCTGCTCGTGGTCCCTCCCAGCCTCTCTCGAGTAGGCTACCCAAGTTCCTGTGCACCTTCAGAGTCATTCTGTCAGCTGTCCTAACGACATTTGTTGAACGGTCTTTGCACCGTTCAGTTACCACGGTCAGGTCATGTCAGGTGAGGTTATGTTGCCATTCATCTTTAGTTTCCTTATTTTCTAGGAGCTTCCTATAGAAAGCCCCCCAAAAGCAAACCTTTAATTGGCTAAATAAAGATACTGCATGTTCAACTTAGGATAAGCACTACAGCCAAAAGGATATGAGATCTCCCACGCTTGCAAGACCAGTTGAAGCTGACTCAAAAATCCTAACGCAGGACTGACGCAGGCTTCTCGTTGCCCTGGTTAGGCTCGGGTCTCTGCTGCTTTGCTGGGGCCCATCGCCACGGCACTGGGGGCTCAGATCTGAGCGCGGCTCCGGGTCTTCGCACGGCAGAAAAAGGAATGTTTGGAACTTAACCTTGCCAGAGCAAGTTCTGGTTTATGAGTAGTTCTCTGTAGATTTCAGGGATGACAGATTCTGATGCACTCATTCTAAAAACGTTTTGGTCGCACACCAGCTCTTGATGCCTTTCTTTTAAATGAGTTCTATACAGAGAGGCATTTAGCTTCTCTCAGCTTGTGTGTTCTTTTTGTTTTTGAAATATGTATCACAAGCAGATTGCCAGCATAATGGAGAGGGAACCAGATTGGATGTGGACTGTTTTTTAATGCTTCTTCCAGTGTCATGTTCATATATCCAAATGGACATTATCCTCTCAGATGATTATCTGGCACTAATTTAGAACTATTGTATTATTGGAGACTATGTAGCAATATATATCCGCACCCAGGATGCACCACAGGCCTCTATAGATGTATGTCTACACGTAAGTATAAATGAATTTACATGCCAGGTTTTACACTTCTGTCTCTTAAGAGAGAGCAACAAACCCACAAATTGGCCTCTTCCCGAGTGGCTGTGTCGTTTCTCTGTGCATTCTATGCCTTTCCCTTAATCGATGACTGAGTTGGTGGAAAATGGCTTGGTTTTATTCATGTTGGTTTTTTTTTTTTTTTGTTGTTCTCAACTTTAAAAGTAATCTACCTCTGAAAATGTGTAGTTTGATGCTTGTTTGGTGAATTTGTGCCACTTTAACCCTTTCGCGACCATTCCCGTTTTGTTACATTTCTGTTATGGGGACTTTATGTTGAAATGTTGTACAAAGCATTTGTAGCAGTTTAAAAATAAAATATTTAAAATTATTTAAATTGTTTTGGACACTTCAATTGTATTATATGTGATTTACATTTTACATTTTTGTTGGAGTTGTTAATCTGGAGAGTGTTCTTGTATTGAAGTTTGCTGTTAGTTACTTTATTGTTTCTTCTTGGAGAGTGATATCAAAGACTATTCTAATGAAAACATTAAAATTTACAATTTGACATACAAAAGAGGTTGTCCGTTGATTTTAACCAATGTAGCCTTAGAGAGCGAGAGAGAGCGAGAGAGAGAGAGAGGGAGGGAGGGAGGGGTTCCTTACACAGACAGTACTGCCCTTTGCTGTTCTTCCCCTTCTGGCCTGAAAGAAATCATTGGAGCTTGTCAGATGTATAAGAAGTGTTTTGATGCTGTTGCTAGCAAGCACTTAATAACTAGAGGGAATTCAAATGAGACTTTTTATATAATTGTAACCAATAAAAACGCTTTCTAAACCCTTGTGAAAGGACTGCTTTTGTCCACCCTGGGGAAGAGGAAGGGGACAGGCAGGAGCTGCCTGAGGCTGCGCGTGGTAGGAAGTGCGGCGTGTAGAGTCCACCCAGACGGCCCCCGTTCAGTTGCCCCTGTTTGGCACCCGCTGAATGTTTGCTAAACTGCTTCTATAGCCGAGAGGGTAGACGTGCAGTTGGGGCAGCTTGGGGCGGCGGTGCTGAGAAGTACCTTGTGAACTTTGCTAAGAGGGAAATAAAGAATTTCATGTTGGGGGCGGGGGAGGGGTTCATCTCAGCCTCCTCTATATTTCTTAACAGTTTACTCTAGCTTGGGGGTTTTTCTTTTTAAGAATCCCCACAAGAATGAAACAAGCTGTAACATTTGTATTGGGCTTCTATGGAATTGCTGTGTTTTGCTTTTGTTCTTTAAATTAAAAACGATTGAATATAAGCAGTTTCGTAAAGCCCACCACAGTAGCACTTGCTATTCTTGTACTTTGTTCCGATCTCTGCGTGTCACTGCATCCGCGGGGATGGTGGTGAAGCCGAAGGTGTGATCAGCCTCCCTTGGCCAGATGGTCCTGTCTCGGGCTTACAGCTCTCCAGCTCTCCGGTGTTACAGAAACTCAGGGGGGAGGAGGGAGGCGGGCGTGGAGGAGGTGAGGGCTCCATGCAGCTTCAGAATGACTTTCCGTATCCTTGGTTTTTATATCTTCTGCTCAATGGAGCGCCGAACTCCTCCAGTGCCCTGTTGATAAGCTGGGACTTGTGAGATGGAGCACTGACGGGGCTCTGGGAAGGAGAAGTGGGTTCCCGTCGTGGCCCGTGCACTCGCCGTTTGTCCATCCCTCCATGTGCCGGTGAACAGGCGTCTGACCTGTGCCCTCTCTGTCCCATGCCGTGGGTGGCTTTGCCCCAGGCAAGTTATTTTACTTTCTGGATCTTAGTTCCCAATCTGCCAAAGCAGCGAATGGACTAGATGGTCTCTTGAGTTTTTCCCTCCAGAAGGAGGCCTTTTTTACTGGGTTTGGATACTTAGCAGACTACCTCACTGAACTGAACGAGCAGGGCCGGGTCTCACCTGGGTACCTGGATGCTGTGCTGACAGCAGTGCCCGGGCGCGACGGGCACACGAACATTGACTCAATGGAAGGAAGAGTCCCAAGAAGTCTTGTGACTCCCATCCTGCCGGGAACAAGCTGCCCCTGGTCTGGTTGCTTTTACTCTTCACAGAGTCAAACATTTAAAAAATTCAAAAGGCTAGTAATCGAAGCCTTATGTTTCTGCTCTTTTGAAGCACCTCTCACTGTTTCTGATTACAAACCCCTCTCTGGCCTGGCTGTTTTAATTTGGTGGATTCAGGTGCTTTCTAAAGCAAGATGTTATACGGAATCACATGAGCTTACCGAGCACCTACCATATAGCAGGGCCGCATTCGGGTGCCTCGGTTATTACACCGGTGGACAAAAATCCCGGCCCTCGTGGAACTTAGTTTTGCTTGGTGGTCTTCCCTATTTATACTTCATACCGAAAATGCCACTTGGTCACAGTTCTCCACGGGCTGGGTGGTCAAGAAGATACCGCTGGCTTCGTATTTGTGGGTGGAGAGCTAGAGGACTGCAGTCTTTTTAATACATAGGTTAAAGTGACTCTACCAAAACGACAGCTTATTTACTGCATTTGATACTTAGGTGGATTTTAATTTGCTATCAGACCTTGAGGTGGATTGACTTCTATCCATAAAAGAAGTATAAATGGCACTTGACCTTGAAAGTGGATTGCAGCGCAGGTGAGTGAAAGGCTGCCTTGGATACCAAGGCCACATTTAAAGACCCAGGGTGATGGTTAGAGGATGTGGTTTGCCACTTGTCATCCTTTTAGAGACCCAGTGGCCTGTGGCCTCTTCCCTACCTAGTGGCACCAGCCCTTGCTGCTCCCACTTTGGGATCTCCTCTTTCAGGGACTGTCCTAAAGCACTGCTGAGGGTGTGTTCCAGAGTGTAGAGAGTGATGGAGCCGTCCTGAGAGACTTGGGAGGTGGGAGGGCTGCGGGGGCACCCGGCAGTGACTGACACGCTGGTCGGGCGACAGGTGTGGCTGTCAAAAGACTAGCCACAGCCCTGCCCTCTTGGGCAGCCGGTTCTCAGACAACCCAGCGAGGTGCTAAGCTACCGGGTCCAGAGCCCTACAACCATCCTTTTAAATTAGACCGTGGGTGGGGCCTGGGTAATCTGTAGTTTAAAGCCCCAGGTGATTTCCATGCACATTGCAGACTTTCTGAAGTGAGGTGGGAGAAATGGTAACGAACGCGTTGTGCGCTCCCATCTGAGCTTACAGTCACTCCAGAATAGGTGCTGTCTGCCCCATTTTTCTGAAGGGGGTGGTGGACTGGGTGTTGCCTGGGAGGTGGGGTGTAAGGGGCTGTTCTGAAGCCAGGCTTGAAGAAAGGCATGTGTACTTTATGGAAAGAAGAGGTGATAGGCCTCGAGGGGGGAGGAGGAGAGGCTGGCCGGGTTGTGCAGTTTCTTTCTCAGACCATATTGCCAGGTCACAGCCCCCGTTGGGTCCCTCCCTCCTGGCGCCTTGACCCTTTTCTGGGATTTTGCCTACAAGATGGCAGGACCTTTAAGTGAACACAGTGCTAGGAGATAAAAAATAACACAGTAGGAGCGAGGCCCAGATTTGGGGGCTGGGGGTGGGTTGAGGCCTCATAAAACTTAAATTCGTTTTAGACAGAATTGTCAAAAGATTGGATGGAACAAAGCATGAGGTTTGAGTGGATGGAACAAAGGGGAAAATGTAAAAAACTGCCCATTGACCCATCTGTTGGGGCTCCATGGCTCAGACTCCTGTTTGGGGACTGCCCGGGCACCCCCCTGCCTCCAGCCACAGGGTGCACCCCAGCTCTTCCTCCCACCTCCCGCCCCTGTGCTGCTCCCTCTCCAACTGGTCTTAGAAACGGCCCGATAAGCCTCGTGAGTCTGGCATAGCTCTCCAGTGCTTTCTGCGCGTGAGGGACGGTGCCAACGTGTTTCAGGCTTGCCTCTTGACAGTAACAACTTGAAGCTGGTATCGTGTGCAGGGAGGGGGAACAGACCTCAGGGGGAGTGATTTTGTCACAGAGGTCACACCGCTCTCAAGTAGCAACTTGGGGTTTGAACTGCCCCCAAGCTACGCCATCCTGTTGATTGTCTTTATAGTTTTATCTAAGTTTCTTGAAGCTTCATTTCCTCCGGGTGTAGAACACAGGCCTTGGTACCTTCCCTGCATCTGCACAGGGCTCTCTGGCTTAGTGGGAGTCTCCTGCTGCAGCCAGGGCGCGCGTCGTCGGGAGCTGTGGCCGAAGTCCCGCGTCCGGCCTCACCCTGACGGTGGAATAGTGCCTCTCCCTGTCGCAGACCTTCCAGCTCTGACCGGCTTTGCAGGTCATTCTGCTTAATCAAGAAAAGTCTGCTTTAATAGGAACCAAGCTTGTTATAATCATACCCTTTGATTTTGAAAGTGGTTCTAAGGAAGGGGCCTGGGGGTCATCAGGAGTCAGATGTCACTTGGGGGCCTTCCCCTGGCGGTCATGAGCCCAGGAGGATGGTTGAGGCGGGCCTGGCTTCCCACCCCAGCACCATGCAGAACAAAGGGTTAAGTTTCTGCCCGTAGTTATTTTTGAAGGATAGGATTAGAGCCTGGGGGGTATGTGTCGGCTTTACTTACTTTCTGGATTAAGAATAAGAATTGCAGAAAACCGTCATGCCTCTGCATTAAATCACTAGCCACTGCAAAAATGGCATTCTGTTGTGAGCCACGAAGATGGTCTTGGAAATGCTTTTTTATAAGAGAAAACGTGCTGAACTGTTGGGATAATAGCATTTGTGCGAACTCCTGTCTTCTGCTTCACTTCTAACAGCTGGATTCCTTTTCAGCTGCCTTGTGTAGAAAGTGACCCAAAAACCAGATGGATGTTCCAGAAAACATCAAAGTATGTTACGGAAGACGTTAGTGCCTAAATGTGCCTTCCCGTGTCCCGCTAGTCACCCGCCGCAGGAAGCTAGACGAAGCACCCGCCTGATGAGGGGGCATTTCAGTGATGAGAGAAAGCTCTGGATGGATTTTAAAGTGTGGGCTTATGCCCTGAGTCAGGACACGTTCAAGCTAAGCATATTTCCGTGTCCACCCAAGGTTAGACGGGCACCTACGGTATGATCTGGAATCGTGCTTGGATAACTACCAAGTCTTAGCGTTAAATCTAAGTGCCAATTTTAAATACGAGTCATTTAAAAAAAAAAAAGACCAGGCATCCGTTGTTCAGGGAAGTTAATAACCAAAGGGGATTTGAGGCCTTAGGATACAGTTGTGGCAATTTTAATTTTTAATTCAAAAGTAAGAATTTCAGTGTAAAGTAATTGTGTTTGTTTTAGTATTTAATAATTGCCCAGAATAGACTATTTTAATACTCTTTGTTGGAATGGAGTTATTTGAGGCTCATATGGATTCGATTTTCCCCTGCAGTAACATTCTCCTCTCGCTTGCTTTTTATAATCACATCCAAACCTTGCCAGCCCAGCTCGAGTTTAGGAACATTTTCAGATGGCTTCTATTTCCAAGCTATTATTGGACTTGCGAATTTGGGCACATTCTCCTCTAGTGTTTCAGTGGGTCAGCCATTCAGAAAACCTTTTTAACGGCCGGTGTGGGTCACGGAGGCGTCGGGCTGCAGGTCTGATGGCCTCTGCCCCACGCGCTGGGCCCCGAGAGGGCCCTGGGGTGCAGCCGGCCGCCGCGGGGGAGCCAGCTGGGGGGTGCTCCCGGCCGAACTTGCGTGCCGCCCCGTCCTGAGTGCCTTGCAGGCTCACCCTGCCCTGCAGCTCTCACCACGTGGGGGAGTTAGCATCCTCGTGTACAGATACGTGGGCCCAGGGTGAGGGGCAGCGACACCTGGATCGTGTCCCGGAGCTGTAAGCGGAGACCGCAGGCCGGCCATGTGATGCCGCCGTCTCCACCACAGTGACACCACCCGCTTCACCGTGCCCTCCCCCTGGGTTTTACACAGCTGTGGTGTCTCCCGCGTGACCAGTGGTGATGTCATCGCCCCAAGGGGGGGTTGGTTGCAGGGGTTGGATAGCACAGTGGGAGTAAACATTGGCCTCGAGCCCTCCTGTGCAGGGTCCTTTTCGCCCTGGGTACCACTTACAGCCAAGGTGGGCCTGCCGCTGGCTGAGCCCGGGCCGCCTCGCCTGCAGGTGGCTGGGTCGAGGGACGTGGGGGTGTGTGTGCTCGGTATAGGGGTTCGGTGGTGAGTTCTCCCCACCCTGCTAAGGAAGCTCACGTCCTGGTAACCACCCCGGGGTGTGAGGGTGGGACGTGCATGATGATGATCCTCGTAGAACTTTTGGAAGAGGCTCCTGAAGAAAAACTGCTTGTGCTTTTATTTTTATTTATTTAAAGCTTGACTTATTTGCGAGCCGGCAGGGGGAGAGGGGCAGAGGGAAAGGGAGAGAGGCTCCATGCTCAGCACAGAGCCCGATGTGGGGCTCCATCTCAGACTCGGAGGTCATGACCCTGAGATCATGACCTGAGCTGAAACCGAATTGGATGCTTAAGCGACTCTTTTTTTTTTTTTTTTTTTTAAGATTTATTTGTTTGGGGCACCTGGGAGGCTCAGTGATTGAATGCCTTTGGCTCAGGGTGTGACCCCGGGGTCCCAAGATCGAGTCCCACGTCGGGCTTCCTGCATGGAGCCTGCTTCTCCCTCTGCCTGGGTCTCTGCCTCTCTCTCTGTGTCTGTCAGGAATAAATAAATAGAATCTTTATTAAAATTTTCATTCATTTGAGAGAGAAAAAGTGAGCTGCTCGTGCTTTTAAAGGCCGTGGAAGAAGAGGATTCCTTCATGACAACTGACAAACATCACGTTCTGTTAGTTTCCCAGAACAGACGGTTATTACCCTTGGTGAGATGAGACCTTGTGTCAGAATCTTAGAAACCCCCGAAGCCTTCCCGGGCAGGCCCCTTCCCTCCTGGGAGCCCCGCGTGGGCCATGTGCTTCAGCCCAGGGTGGCTGGCCAGGACCACGCAGGGAAGGGATTCAAGATTGAGAGCTTTCCGACGGCCTCTGGTCCTCTGTGAGGGACGCTGTGCTGTAGGCCAGCAGTGGCCTGGTCTTGAGGTTTCGCTGTGATTTTTTTTTTTTTTTTTTTTTAATAAAAGGTTTTATTCATTCAGAGGACACACAGAGGCAGAGGGAGGAGAAGCAGGCTCTCTGCAGGGAGCCTGATGTGGGACTCGACCCCAGGACCCCCCAGGACCCCCCAGGACCCCGGGATCACGCCCTGAGCTGGAGGCAGACGCGGCACCACTGAACCAGCCAGGTGCCCCTTCGCTGTGATTTCGTTACAGGCAGTGGGATGTTGGGAAAGGTGTTGATTGGCTCCGGACCTGGAGCTGCTGAGCAGCTGTCACCTCCAAGAAGCCTTCCCTGGCCATCTTCCCAATTAGAAATACTGTCCTTGGCTCTCTCCGTCTCTTTACTCTGCCCTCCTGTTTTTGGGGGTACTGAACTCCCGGGACGTTCTGTTACCGCTCTGTGTGTTTAGTAAACGTCTCCCTTCCTAAAGTGAACGGTCTGCCCGGAGGGAAGGACTTTTGTGTTGTTCACAGCTGCATTTCCAGCATCTGCGACCGTGCCTGGCATGCAGTAGCTGCTCAATAAATCCTCGTTGGCTGAATAAAATCTCTGAATCCTGGCTTTATTACTTACCTGCTCGTAAGACAAGAGCTGAGCGTGTGGGGATCACAGACGCTGCCTGCCGTAGCACGGTGCTTCGTAAACAGTCGTGGCCACGTGGGTGTCCGTTTGAATCTCACTGAAGGTTGTGGCCGGTGCTCAGAGCCGTGCAGGAAATGTTGTGTGACGGCACAGGCCGTGGCGGCTGGAACATTGCTTGAGTGTGCCCTGCCTCTGCTCGGAGGTGGTGAGGAGCTGCTGGTCCTGCCTCCGACCCCAGGGACCTTGGCAGAGTCTGGGCCCGGCCGGAGCGGCTCCCTTTCCAGGTCAGGCACTGGCACGCGGCAGAAACGACCAGGAGCTTATATAGAGCAGGTCAGCCGTTTTCCAAATCAGAGGAAAGAGCTGCTTATGATTTTATCACCACACGGTGTTCTTGGTTTTGAATTTCAAACCCAAAACGGACATTTTTAGGGATCCCTGGGTGGCTCAGCGGTTTAGCGTCTGCCTTCAGCCCAGGGCGTGACCCCAGGGTCCCGGGATCGAGTCCTGTGTCAGGCTCCCTGCGTGGAGCCTGCTTCTCCCTCTGCCTGTGTTCCTGCCTCTCTCTCTCTGTGTCTCACGAATACATAAAAATCTTTAAAAAAAAAAAAGACAAGACCTTTTTAAAGGCCGGGTTCAGAAGACAACCTTCATTAGCTCCATAAAATCGTGGAGACCTAGGGCCCTAGCGAGGCCCAGGATGGAGCGCTTTGCCCCAGGTCACAGCGTGCGGCCCCGTCCCCATCAGGGTCCCTCCTCCTCCTTCCTGCAGGCCTGGGAGCCAAGGCCCTGCCCCTTCAGCCTCCAGTGGCGCGACATTGAAGAAGGGAGGGGACCGGACTTCCTCCGGCTGCGCGTGTGCAGCAGACGCGCCCGTGAGGCTGGGGGGGGCCAACACCCGTGGGGGGCCCAGGTCTGCTGCGTCTCAGGTGTCCTTGGGGACAGGCCTGCGGCTTGTGTCGGCCTGGTGTCAGCCCTGCGCTGGCGCCCCGTCCGTCCGCGCAGCTTTGTCGGGAGGGGCAGCAGGTCCCTGCTCGGTCAGACCTGCTCTCCCTTTGCGCGGGGATCCTCCCGGGCCTCCGTGGGCAGTGGGTTCCCATGTGTTCCGGGGGCCGTGCTGTGGGGGGCTGCTGAGGGCCCGGGGTCTGCCTCCGAGGCAGGAGGGGATGGCGGTGCTGGGGCTGGCCGGACAGCTGCTCTGAGAAACTCGTGGGGACACCACCTCCCCTTCCCTTCAGCCCCTGCTCCGCGGTGGAAGCGCTGCCTTCAGAGGTCTTCAGGCGGGCGGGGTCCCCGCCATCGCGTCCCATCTGGTCCCGTCTGTCCTGCACTCCCCGCGCCCCCGATGTGCTTCTGTTCGTCACCTGCAGGCCTGCCGTGCGGACGAAGGGGTGCAGGCCTGACCCGGCCCGGGCGCTCCCCTGGCGGCGGAGCCGCTCGTGCGCAGCCTGGGGGTTCTGGCCCGAGTTGCTGGCCCGCTCACACAGGCCCTGGCCCTTAGCTCGGCGCTGCCAAGGGACGGGGCTGGATGGGGCTGGACGGGGCTGGACGGGCCTGGACGGGCTAGACGGGGCTAGACGGGCCTGGACGGGGCTGGTCGGGCCTGGACGGGGGTGGACGGGCCTGGACGGGGCTGGACGGGGCTGGAAGGGCCTGGATGGGGTGGACGGGTCTGGACGAGGCTGGACGGGCCTGCACGGGGCTGGATGGGCCTGGATGGGGGTGGACGGGGCTGAACAGGGCTGGAAGGGCCTGGACGGGGCTGGAAGGGCCTGGACGGGGCTGGACGGGCCTGGACGGGGCTGGACGGGCCTGGACGGGCCTGGACGGGGCTGGACGGGGCTGGAAGGGCCTGGATGGGGTGGACGGGCCTGGACGGGGCTGGACGGGCCTGCACGGGTCTGGAAGGGCCTGAATGGGCCTGGACGGGGGTGGACGGGGCTGAACAGGGCTGGAAGGGCCTGGACGGGGCTGGAAGGGCCTGGATGGGCCTGGACGGGGGTGGACGGGGCTGAACAGGGCTGGAAGGGCCTGGACGGGGCTGGAAGGGCCTGGATGGGGCTGGACGGGCCTGGATGGGGCTGGACGGGGCTGGAAGGGCCTGGATGGGCTGGACGGGCCTGCACGGGGCTGGACGGGGCTGAACGGGGCTGGACGGGGCTGAACGGGGCTGGAAGGGCCTGGACGGGGCTGGAAGGGCCTGGACGGGGCTGGACGGGCCTGGACGGGGCTGGAAGGGCCTGGAAGGGCCTGGAAGGGCCTGGATGGGGTGGACAGGGCTGGACGGGCCTGGAAGGGCCTGGACGGGCCTGGACGGGGCTGGACGGGGCTGGAAGGGCCTGGACGGGGGTGGACGGGGGTGGACGGGGCTGAACAGGGCTGGAAGGGCCTGGATGGGCCTGGACGGTGCTGGAAGGGCCTGGACGGGGCTGGAAGGGCCTGGACGGGCCTGGGCGGGGCTGGACGGGCCTGGACGGGCCTGGATGGGGCTGGACGGCCGGCCTGACGATCGGAGAGCATTAGGCGCCACAGGCAGAGGGAGCGCCGGTCTCCTCCAGCTCCTGAAGCCCGAGGGCGTCGGGACGGACTCATGGGAGGAGGGTGCGGCCGGGGACCTGCGGTGGCCCTGGCCGGCGCCCGTCTGCGTCTGCGGCAGGACGTCTGTCCTCTCCGCCCGAAGCCTGCCCTGTGTCTGCATGGCTCCCCTCCCGGCTCACCTCTCCCCACTGGGTGCGGCCGGTGGAACCTGCGCAGCGGCTTTCCCGTTTCCGGGTCTAGCTCCAGAAGCTTCTCAGAACCGCTCTAATCAGTGCACGGTCTGTAGGTGTTTTATGCTCCTTTTTTGTTATTGTTGTTAGATTTTATTTGAGACAAAGCACGCACGTGAGCAGGAGCAGGGGGGCAGGAGGGAGAGGGAGAAGCCACAGCCCCCGCCCGGCCAAGCAGAGATCCTGACCTGAGCCAAAACCCAGAGCTGGACGCCCTGGGACCGGCCGTTGGCGCATCTCCGTCAACCGCTGCCAGACGTTGTGCTTGGAGTTGGTGCCGTTGGCTGTGTGACTCCGTCCCGTCACCGGCACGCGTGTCCTCTGGGACTGGGACGGTTACCCTGCAGCCCGCTAGTGCCAGCTGACAGCAGGTGTTTTACGGAGGCGATGTCCCGAGGTGTGTGGGGTGCGGTGCAGCGGGGCCGGGGGCCTTGGCCCCGCGTGTATGGCCCTGCTACCT